>NC_090393.1:82466317-82785036 GCF_036365525.1 Heterodontus francisci
GAGAGTGTCAGACAGTGTCAGAGAGTGATAGAGAGTGTCAGAGATTGTCAGACAGTGTCAGAGAGTGATAGTGAGTGTCTGAGAGTGTCAGATAGTGCCAGAGAGTGACAGAGAGTGATAGAGAGTGTCAGAGAGTGTCAGAGTGTGTCAGAGAGTGTCAGAGAGTGATAGAGAGTGATAGAGAGTTTCAGAGAGTGTCAGAGACTGTCTGAGAGTGTCAGAGAGTTATAGAGAGTGTCAGAGAGTGTCTGAGAGTGTCAGAGAGTGTCAGAGAGTGTCTGAGAGTGTCTGAGAGTGTCTGAGAGTGTCAGAGAGTGTCAGAGAGTGATAGAGAGTGATAGAGAGTGTCAGAGAGTGTCAGAGAGTGATAGAGAGTGTCAGAGAGTGTCAGAGAGTGTCTGAGAGTGATAGAGAGTGTCAGAGAGTGTCAGAGAGTGATAGTGAGTGTCAGAGAGTGATAGAGAGTGATAGAGAGTTTCAGAGAGTGACAGAGAGTGTCTGAGAGTGTCAGAGAGTGTCAGCGAGTGTCAGAAAGTGATAGAGAGTGATATAGAGTGTCAGAGAGTGTCAGAGAGTGATAGAGAGTGTCAGACAGTGTCAGAGAGTGATGGAGAGTGTCAGAGAGTGTCTGAGAGTGTCAGAGAGTGATAGAGAGCGATAGAGAGTGTCAGAGAGTGTCAGACAGTGTCAGAGAGTGACAGAGAGTGTCAGAGAGTGTCAGAGAGTGTCTGAGAGTGATAGAGAGTGTCTGAGAGTGTCTGAGAGAGTCAGAGAGTGATAGAGAGTGTCAGAGAGTGTCAGACAGTGTCAGAGAGTGATAGAGAGTGTCAGAGAGTGTCAGAGAGTGTCTGTGAGTGATAGAGAGTGTCAGAGAGTGTCAGAGAGTGATAGTGAGTGTCAGAGAGTGATAGAGAGTGATAGAGAGTTTCAGAGAGTGTCAGAGAGTGTCAGAGAGTGTCAGAAAGTGATAGAGAGTGATAGAGAGTGTCAGAGAGTGTCAGAGAGTGTCAGAGAGTGATAGAGAGTGTCAGACAGTGTCAGAGAGTGATAGAGAGTGTCAGAGAGTGTCTGAGAGTGTCAGAGAGTGTCAGAGAGTGTCTGAGAGTGTCAGAGAGTGATAGAGAGTGATAGAGAGTGTCAGAGAGTGTCAGAGAGTGATAGAGAGTGTCAGAGAGTGATAGAGAGTTTCAGAGAGTGTCAGAGAGTGTCTGAGAGTGTCAGAGAGTGATAGTGAGTGTCTGAGAGTGTCTGAGAGTGTCAGAGAGTGTCAGAGAGTGTCAGAGAGTGATAGAGAGTGTCAGAGAGTGATAGAGAGTGTCAGAGAGTGATAGAGAGTGTCAGAGAGTGATAGAGAGTTTCAGAGAGTGTCAGAGAGTGATAGAGAGTGTCAGAGAGTGATAGTGAGTGTCTGAGAGTGTCTGAGAGTGTCAGAGAGTGTCAGAGAGTGATAGAGAGTGATAGAGAGTTTCAGAGAGTGTCAGACAGTGTCAGAGAGTGGTAGAGAGTGTCAGAGATTGTCAGACAGTGTCAGAGAGTGATAGTGAGTGTCTGAGAGTGTCTGAGAGTGTCAGAGAGTGATAGAGAGTGTCAGAGTGTGATAGAGAGTGATAGAGAGTTTCAGAGAGTGTCAGACAGTGTCAGAGAGTGGTAGAGAGTGTCAGAGAGTGTCAGACAGTGTCAGAGAGTGATAGTGAGTGTCTGAGAGTGTCAGATAGTGTCAGAGAGTGATAGAGAGTGATAGAGAGTTTCAGAGAGTGTCAGAGAGTGTCAGAGAGTGATAGAGAGTGATAGAGAGTGTCAGAGAGTGCCTGAGAGTGTCAGAGAGTGATAGAGAGTGTCAGAGAGTGTCAGAGAGTGTCAGAGAGTGTCAGATAGTGTCAGAGAGTGTCAGAGAGTGATAGAGAGTGTCAGAGAGTGTCAGAGAGTGTCAGAGAGTGATAGAGAGTGATAGAGAGTGTCAGAGAGTGTCTGAGAGTGTCAGAGAGTGATAGAGAGTGTCAGAGAGTGTCTGAGATTGTCAGAGAGTGTCTGAGAGTGTCAGAGAGTGATAGAGAGAGATAGAGAGTGATAGAGAGTGTCAGAGAGTGTCAGACAGTGTCAGAGAGTGATAGAGAGTGTCAGAGAGTGTCACAGAGTGTCAGAGAGTGATAGTGAGTGTCTGAGAGTGTATGAGAGTGTCAGAGAGTGATAGAGAGTGTCAGAGAGTGTCAGAGTGTGTCAGAGAGTGTCAGAGAGTGATAGAGAGTGATAGAGAGTTTCAGAGAGTGTCAGAGACTGTCTGAGAGTGCCAGAGAGTGATAGAGAGTGTCAGAGAGTGTCTGAGAGTGTCAGAGAGTGTCAGAGAGTGTCTGAGAGTGTCTGAGAGAGTCAGAGAGTGATAGAGAGTGTCAGAGAGTGTCAGACAGTGTCAGAGAGTGATAGAGAGTGTCAGAGAGTGTCAGAGAGTGTCTGAGAGTGATAGAGAGTGTCAGAGAGTGTCAGAGAGTGATAGTGAGTGTCAGAGAGTGATAGAGAGTGATAGAGAGTTTCAGAGAATGTCAGAGAGTGTCTGAGAGTGTCAGAGAGTGTCAGAGAATGTCAGAAAGTGATAGAGAGTGATAGAGAGTGTCAGAGAGTGTCAGAGAGTGTCAGAGAGTGATAGAGAGTGTCAGACAGTGTCAGAGAGTGATAGAGAGTGTCAGAGAGTGTCTGAGAGTGTCAGAGAGTGTCAGAGAGTGTCTGAGAGTGTCAGAGAGTGATAGAGAGTGATAGAGAGTGTCAGAGAGTGTCAGAGAGTGATAGAGAGTGTCAGAGAGTGATAGAGAGTTTCAGAGAGTGTCAGAGAGTGTCTGAGAGTGTCAGAGAGTGTCAGAGAGTGTCAGAAAGTGATAGAGAGTGATAGAGAGTGTCAGAGAGTGTCAGATAGTGTCAGAGAGTGATAGAGAGTGTCAGACAGTGTCAGAGAGTGATAGTGAGTGTCTGAGAGTGATAGAGAGTTTCAGAGAGTGTCAGAGAGTGTCTGAGAGTGTCAGAGAGTGTCAGAGAGTGTCAGAAAGTGATAGAGAGTGATAGAGAGTGTCAGAGAGTGTCAGAGAGTGTCAGAGAGTGACAGAGAGTGTCAGACAGTGTCAGAGAGTGATAGTGAGTGTCTGAGAGTGTCAGAGAGTGTCAGAGAGTGATAGAGAGTGATAGAGAGTGTCAGAGAGTGTCTGAGAGTGTCAGAGAGTGATAGAGAGTGTCAGAGAGTGATAGAGAGTGTCAGAGAGTGATAGAGAGTGTCAGAGAGTGATAGAGAGTGATAGAGAGTGTCAGAGAGTGTCAGACAGTGTCAGAGAGTGATAGAGAGTGTCAGAGAGTGTCAGACAGTGTCAGAGAGTGATAGAGAGTGTCAGAGAGTGTCAGACAGTGTCAGAGAGTGATAGTGAGTGTCTGAGAGTGTCAGATAGTGTCAGAGAGTGATAGAGAGTGATAGAGAGTGTCAGAGAGTGTCAGAGTGTGTCAGAGAGTGTCAGAGAGTGATAGAGAGTGATAGAGCGTTTCAGAGAGTGTCAGAGACTGTCTGAGAGTGCCAGAGAGTGATAGAGAGTGTCAGAGAGTGTCTGAGAGTGTCAGAGAGTGTCAGAGAGTGTCAGAGAGTGATAGTGAGTGTCTGAGAGTGATAGAGTGTTTCAGAGAGTGTCAGAGAGTGTCTGAGAGTGTCAGAGAGTGTCAGAGAGTGTCAGAAAGTGATAGAGAGTGATAGAGAGTGTCAGAGAGTGTCAGAGAGTGTCAGAGAGTGATAGAGAGTGTCAGACAGTGTCAGAGAGTGATAGTGAGTGTCTGAGAGTGTCAGAGAGTGATAGAGAGGGATAGAGAGTGTCAGAGAGTGTCTGAGAGTGTCAGAGAGTGATAGAGAGTGTCAGAGTGTGATAGATAGTGATAGAGAGTGTCAGAGAGTGTCAGACAGTGTCAGAGAGTGATAGAGAGTGTCAGAGAGTGTCAGACAGTGTCAGAGAGTGATAGTGAGTGTCAGAGAGTGTCAGATAGTGTCAGAGAGTGATAGAGAGTGATAGAGAGTGTCAGAGAGTGTCAGAGTGTGTCAGAGAGTGTCAGAGTGTGATAGAGAGTGATAGAGAGTTTCAGAGAGTGTCAGAGACTGTCTGAGAGTGTCAGAGAGTGATAGAGAGTGTCAGAGAGTGTCTGAGAGAGTCAGAGAGTGTCAGAGAGTGTCTGAGAGTGTCTGAGAGTGTCAGAGAGTGATAGAGAGTGATAGAGAGTGTCAGAGAGTGTCAGACAGTGTCAGAGAGTGATAGAGAGTGATAGAGAGTGTCAGAGAGTGTCTGAGAGTGATAGAGAGTGTCAGAGAGTGTCAGAGAGTGTCAGAGAGTGTCTGAGAGTGATAGAGAGTGTCAGAGAGTGTCAGAGAGTGATAGTGAGTGTCAGAGAGTGATAGAGAGTTTCAGAGAGTGTCAGAGAGTGTCTGAGAGTGTCAGAGAGTGTCAGAGAGTGATAGAGAGTGTCAGACAGTGTCAGAGAGTGATAGTGAGTGTCTGAGAGTGATAGAGAGTGTCAGAGAGTGTCAGAGAGTGATAGTGAGTGTCAGAGAGTGATAGAGAGTTTCAGAGAGTGTCAGAGAGTGTCTGAGAGTGTCAGAGAGTGTCTGAGAGTGATAGAGAGTGTCAGAGAGTGTCAGAGAGTGATAGTGAGTGTCAGAGAGTGATAGAGAGTTTCAGAGAGTGTCAGAGAGTGTCTGAGAGTGTCAGAGAGTGTCAGAGAGTGATAGAGAGTGTCAGACAGTGTCAGAGAGTGATAGTGAGTGTCTGAGAGTGATAGAGAGTGTCAGAGAGTGTCAGAGAGTGATAGTGAGTGTCAGAGAGTGATAGAGAGTTTCAGAGAGTGTCAGAGAGTGTCTGAGAGTGTCAGAGAGTGTCAGAGAGTGATAGAGAGTGTCAGACAGTGTCAGAGAGTGGTAGTGAGTGTCTGAGAGTGTCAGAGAGTGTCAGAGAGTGATAGAGAGTGATAGAGAGTGTCAGAGAGTGTCTGAGAGTGTCAGAGAGTGTCTGAGAGTGTCAGAGAGTGATAGAGAGTGAAAGAGAGTGATAGAGAGTGTCAGAGAGTGTCAGACAGTGTCAGAGAGTGATAGAGAGTGTCAGAGAGTGTCAGACAGTGTCAGAGAGTGATAGTGAGTGTCTGAGAGTGTCAGATAGTGCCAGAGAGTGACAGAGAGTGATAGAGAGTGTCAGAGAGTGTCAGAGTGTGTCAGAGAGTGTCAGAGAGTGATAGAGAGTGATAGAGAGTTTCAGAGAGTGTCAGAGACTGTCTGAGAGTGTCAGAGAGTTATAGAGAGTGTCAGATAGTGTCTGAGAGTGTCAGAGAGTGTCTGAGAGTGTCTGAGAGTGTCTGAGAGTGTCAGAGAGTGTCAGAGAGTGATAGAGAGTGATAGAGAGTGTCAGAGAGTGTCAGAGAGTGATAGAGAGTGTCAGAGAGTGTCAGAGAGTGTCTGAGAGTGATAGAGAGTGTCAGAGAGTGTCAGAGAGTGATAGTGAGTGTCAGAGAGTGATAGAGAGTGATAGAGAGTTTCAGAGAGTGTCAGCGAGTGTCTGAGAGTGTCAGAGAGTGTCAGCGAGTGTCAGAAAGTGATAGAGAGTGATATAGAGTGTCAGAGAGTGTCAGAGAGTGTTAGAGAGTGATAGAGAGTGTCAGACAGTGTCAGAGAGTGATAGAGAGTGTCAGAGAGTGTCTGAGAGTGTCAGAGAGTGATAGAGAGCGATAGAGAGTGTCAGAGAGTGTCAGACAGTGTCAGAGAGTGACAGAGAGTGTCAGAGAGTGTCAGAGAGTGATAGAGAGTGATAGAGAGTGTCAGAGAGTGTCAGATAGTGTCAGAGAGTGATAGAGAGTGTCAGACAGTGTCAGAGAGTGATAGTGAGTGTCTGAGAGTGATAGAGAGTGTCTGAGAGTGTCTGAGAGAGTCAGAGAGTGATAGAGAGTGTCAGAGAGTGTCAGACAGTGTCAGAGAGTGATAGAGAGTGTCAGAGAGTGTCAGAGAGTGTCTGTGAGTGATAGAGAGTGTCAGAGAGTGTCAGAGAGTGATAGTGAGTGTCAGAGAGTGATAGAGAGTGATAGAGAGTTTCAGAGAGTGTCAGAGAGTGTCTGAGAGTGTCAGAGAGTGTCAGAGAGTGTCAGAAAGTGATAGAGAGTGATAGAGAGTGTCAGAGAGTGTCAGAGAGTGTCAGAGAGTGATAGAGAGTGTCAGACAGTGTCAGAGAGTGATAGAGAGTGTCAGAGAGTGTCTGAGAGTGTCAGAGAGTGTCAGAGAGTGTCTGAGAGTGTCAGAGAGTGATAGAGAGTGATAGAGAGTGTCAGAGAGTGTCAGAGAGTGATAGAGAGTGTCAGAGAGTGATAGAGAGTTTCAGAGAGTGTCAGAGAGTGTCTGAGAGTGTCAGAGAGTGTCCGAGAGTGTCAGAAAGTGATAGAGAGTGATAGAGAGTGTCAGAGAGTGTCAGATAGTGTCAGAGAGTGATAGAGAGTGTCAGACAGTGTCAGAGAGTGATAGTGAGAGTCTGAGAGTGATAGAGAGTTTCAGAGAGTGTCAGAGAGTGTCTGAGAGTGTCAGAGAGTGTCAGAGAGTGTCAGAAAGTGATAGAGAGTGATAGAGAGTGTCAGAGAGTGTAAGAGAGTGTCAGAGAGTGATAGAGAGTGATAGAGAGTGTCAGAGAGTGTCTGAGAGTGTCAGAGAGTGATAGAGAGTGTCAGAGAGTGATAGAGAGTGATAGAGAGTGTCAGAGAGTGTCAGACAGTGTCAGAGAGTGATAGAGAGTGTCAGAGAGTGTCAGACAGTGTCAGAGAGTGATAGAGAGTGTCAGAGAGTGTCAGACAGTGTCAGAGAGTGATAGTGAGTGTCTGAGAGTGTCAGATAGTGTCAGAGAGTGATAGAGAGTGATAGAGAGTGTCAGAGAGTGTCAGAGTGTGTCAGAGAGTGTCAGAGAGTGATAGAGAGTGATAGAGAGTTTCAGAGAGTGTCAGAGACTGTCGGCGGGTGCCAGAGAGTGATAGAGAGTGTCAGAGAGTGTCTGAGAGTGTCAGAGAGTGTCAGAGAGTGTCAGAGAGTGATAGTGAGTGTCTGAGAGTGATAGAGTGTTTCAGAGAGTGTCAGAGAGTGTCTGAGAGTGTCAGAGAGTGTCAGAGAGTGTCAGAAAGTGATAGAGAGTGATAGAGAGTGTCAGAGAGTGTCAGAGAGTGTCAGAGAGTGATAGAGAGTGTCAGACAGTGTCAGAGAGTGATAGTGAGTGTCTGAGAGTGTCAGAGAGTGATAGAGAGGGATAGAGAGTGTCAGAGAGTGTCTGAGAGTGTCAGAGAGTGATAGAGAGTGTCAGAGAGTGATAGAGAGTGATAGAGAGTGTCAGAGAGTGTCAGACAGTGTCAGAGAGTGATAGAGAGTGTCAGAGAGTGTCAGACAGTGTCAGAGAGTGATAGTGAGTGTCAGAGAGTGTCAGATAGTGTCAGAGAGTGATAGAGAGTGATAGAGAGTGTCAGAGAGTGTCAGAGTGTGTCAGAGAGTGTCAGAGAGTGATAGAGAGTGATAGAGAGTTTCAGAGAGTGTCAGAGACTGTCTGAGAGTGTCAGAGAGTGATAGAGAGTGTCAGAGAGTGTCTGAGAGTGTCAGAGAGTGTCAGAGAGTGTCTGAGAGTGTCTGAGAGTGTCAGAGCGTGATAGAGAGTGATAGAGAGTGTCAGAGAGTTTCAGAGAGTGTCAGAGAGTGATAGAGAGTGATAGAGAGTGTCAGAGAGTGTCAGAGAGTGTCTGAGAGTGATAGAGAGTGTCAGAGAGTGTCAGAGAGTGATAGTGAGTGTCAGAGAGTGATAGAGAGTTTCAGAGAGTGTCAGAGAGTGTCTGAGAGTGTCAGAGAGTGTCAGAGAGTGATAGAGAGTGTCAGACAGTGTCAGAGAGTGATAGTGAGTGTCTGAGAGTGATAGAGAGTGTCAGAGAGTGTCAGAGAGTGATAGTGAGTGTCAGAGAGTGATAGAGAGTTTCAGAGAGTGTCAGAGAGTGTCTGAGAGTGTCAGAGAGTGTCAGAGAGTGATAGAGAGTGTCAGACAGTGTCAGAGAGTGGTAGTGAGTGTCTGAGAGTGTCAGAGAGTGTCAGAGAGTGATAGAGAGTGATAGAGAGTGTCAGAGAGTGTCTGAGAGTGTCAGAGAGTGTCTGAGAGTGTCAGAGAGTGATAGAGAGTGAAAGAGAGTGATAGAGAGTGTCAGAGAGTGTCAGACAGTGTCAGAGAGTGATAGAGAGTGTCAGAGAGTGTCAGACAGTGTCAGAGAGTGATAGTGAGTGTCTGAGAGTGTCAGATAGTGTCAGAGAGTGACAGAGAGTGATAGAGAGTGTCAGAGAGTGTCAGAGTGTGTCAGAGAGTTTCAGAGAGTGATAGAGAGTGATAGAGAGTTTCAGAGAGTGTCAGAGACTGTCTGAGAGTGTCAGAGAGTTATAGAGAGTGTCAGAGAGTGTCTGAGAGTGTCTGAGAGTGTCAGAGAGTGTCAGAGAGTGTCAGAGAGTGTCTGAGAGTGTCAGAGAGTGTCAGAGAGTGATAGAGAGTGATAGAGAGTGTCAGAGAGTGTCAGAGAGTGATAGAGAGTGTCAGAGAGTGTCAGAGAGTGTCTGAGAGTGATAGAGAGTGTCAGAGAGTGTCAGAGAGTGATAGTGAGTGTCAGAGAGTGATAGAGAGTGATAGAGAGTTTCAGAGAGTGTCAGAGAGTGTCTGAGAGTGTCAGAGAGTGTCAGCGAGTGTCAGAAAGTGATAGAGAGTGATATAGAGTGTCAGAGAGTGTCAGAGAGTGTCAGAGAGTGATAGAGAGTGTCAGACAGTGTCAGAGAGTGATAGAGAGTGTCAGAGAGTGTCTGAGAGTGTCAGAGAGTGATAGAGAGCGATAGAGAGTGTCAGAGAGTGTCAGACAGTGTCAGAGAGTGACAGAGAGTGTCAGAGAGTGTCAGAGAGTGTCTGAGAGTGATAGAGAGTTTCAGAGAGTGTCAGAGAGTGTCTGAGAGTGTCAGAGAGCGTCAGAAAGTGATAGAGAGTGATAGAGAGTGTCAGAGAGTGTCAGAGAGTGATAAAGAGTGTCAGACAGTGTCAGAGAGTGATAGTGAGTGTCTGAGAGTGATAGAGAGTTTCAGAGAGTTTCAGAGAGTGTCAGAGAGTGTCTGAGAGTGTCAGAGAGTGTCAGAGAGTGTCAGAAAGTGATAGAGAGTGATAGAGAGTGTCAGAGAGTGTCAGAGAGTGATAAAGAGTGTCAGACAGTGTCAGAGAGTGATAGTGAGTGTCTGAGAGTGTCAGAGAGTGTCAGAGGGTGATAGAGAGTGTCAGAGAGTGTCAGAGAGTGATAGAGAGTGTCAGAGAGTGTCTGAGAGTGTCAGAGAGTGTCAGAGAGTGTCAGAGAGTGATAGAGAGTGTCAGAGAGTGTCAGATAGTGTCAGAGAGTGATAGAGCGTGTCAGAGAGTGTCACACAGTGTCAGAGAGTGATAGTGAGTGTCTGAGAGTGTCAGATAGTGTCAGAGAGTGATAGAGAGTGATAGAGAGTGATAGAGAGTTTCAGAGAGTGTCAGAGAGTGTCAGAGAGTGATATAGAGTGATAGAGAGTGTCAGAGAGTGATAGAGAGTGTCCGAGAGTGATAGTGAGTGTCAGCGAGTGATAGAGAGTGTCAGACTGTGTCAGAGAGTGATAGTGAGTGTCTGAGAGTGTCAGAGAGTTTCAGAGAGTGATAGAGAGTGATAGAGAGTGTCAGAGAGTGATAGAGAGTGTCAGAGAGTGTCTGAGAGTGTCAGAGAGTGTCTGAGAGTGTCAGAGAGTGATAGAGAGTGATAGAGAGTGTCAAAGAGTGTCAGACAGTGTCAGAGAGTGTTAGAGCGTGTCAGAGAGAGTCACACAGTGTCAGAGAGTGACAGTGAGTGTCTGAGAGTGTCAGATAGTGTCAGAGAGTGATAGAGAGAGATAGAGAGTTTCAGAGAGTGTCAGAGAGTGTCTGAGAGTGTCAGAGAGTGATAGAGAGTGTCAGAGAGTGTCTGAGAGTGTCAGAGAGTGTCTGAGAGTGTCAGAGAGTGATAGAGAGTGATAGAGAGTGTCAGAGAGTGTCAGACAGTGTCAGAGTGTGATAGAGAGTGTCAGAGAGTGTCAGACAGTGTCAGAGAGTGATAGAGAGTGTCAGAGAGTGTCTGAGAGTGTCAGAGAGTGTCTGAGAGTGCCAGAGAGTGATAGAGAGTGATAGAGAGTGATAGAGAGTGTCAGAGAGTGTCAGACAGTGTCAGAGAGTGATAGAGAGTGTCAGAGAGTGTCAGACAGTGTCAGAGAGTGATAGTGAGTGTCTGAGAGTGTCAGATAGTGTCAGAGAGTGATAGAGAGTTTCAGAGAGTGTCAGAGAGTGTCAGAGAGTGATAGAGAGTGATAGAGAGTGTCAGAGAGTGTCAGAGAGTGTCAGAGAGTGTCAGAGAGTGATAGAGAGTTTCAGAGAGTGTCAGAGAGTGTCAGAGAGTGATAGAGAGTGATAGAGAGTGTCAGAGAGTGTCAGAGAGTGTCAGAGAGTGTCAGAGAGTGATAGAGAGTGATAGAGAGTGATCAAGAGTGTCAGAGAGTGTCAGAGTGTGTCAGAGAGTGTCAGAGAGTGATAGAGAGTGATAGAGAGTGATAGAGAGTGTCAGAGAGTGTCTGAGAGTGTCAGAGAGTGATAGAGAATGTCAGAGAGTGTCTGAGAGTGTCAGAGAGTGTCAGAGAGTGTCAGAGAGTGATAGAGAGTGATAGAGAGTGTCAGAGAGTGTCAGACAGTGTCAGAGAGTGATAGAGAGTGTCAGAGAGTGTCTGAGAGTGTCAGAGAGTGTCTGAGAGTGTCAGAGAGTGATAGAGAGTGTCAGAGAGTGTCTGAGAGTGTCAGAGAGTGTCTGAGAGTGTCAGAGAGTGTCTGAGAGTGTCAGAGAGTGTCAGATAGTGTCAGAGAGTGATAGAGAGTGATAGAGAGTGTCAGAGAGTGTCAGACAGTGTCAGAGAGTGATAGAGAGTGTCAGAGAGTGTCTGAGAGTGTCAGAGAGTGTCTGAGAGTGTCAGAGAGCGATAGAGAGTGATAGAGATTGTCAGAGAGTGTCAGACAGTGTCAGAGAGTGATAGAGAGTGTCAGAGAGTGTCAGACAGTGTCAGAGAGTGATAGAGAGTGATAGAGAGTTTCAGAGAGTCTCAGAGAGTGTCTGAGAGTGTCAGAGAGTGATAGTGTCAGAGAGTGTCTGAGAGTGTCAGAGAGTGTCTGAGAATGTCAGAGAGTGATAGAGAGTGAGAGAGAGTGTCAGAGAGTGTCAGACAGTGTCAGAGAGTGATAGAGAGTGTCAGAGAGTGATAGAGAGTGTCAGAGAGTGTCTGAGAGTGTCTGAGAGTGTCAGAGAGTGATAGAGAGTGTCAGAGAGTGTCAGACAGTGTCAGAGAGTGACAGAGAGTGTCAGAGAGTGATAGAGAGTGTCTGAGAGTGTCTGAGAGTGTCTGAGAGTGTCTGAGAGTGTCAGAGAGTGATAGAGAGTGTCAGAGAGTGTCAGAGTGATAGAGAGTGTCAGAGAGTGTCAGACAGTGTCAGAGAGTGATAGAGAGTGATAGAGAGTGTCAGAGAGTGTCAGACAGTGTCAGAGAGTGATAGAGAGTGTCAGAGAGTGATAGAGAGTGATAGAGAGTGTCAGAGAGTGTCAGAGAGTGTCTGAGAGTGTCAGTGAGTGTCTGAGAGTGTCAGAGAGTGATGGAGAGTGATAGAGTGTCACAGAGTGTCAGAGAGTGATAGCGAGTGTCAGAGAGTGTCAGACAGTGTCAGAGAGTGATAGTGAGTGTCAGAGAGTGTCAGAGAGTGTCAGACAGTGTCAGAGAGTGATAGAGAGTGTCAGAGAGTGTCTGAGAGTGTCTGAGAGTGTCAGAGAGTGATAGAGAGTGTCAGAGAGTGTCAGAGAGTGATAGAGAGTGTCAGAGAGTGTCAGACAGTGTCAGAGAGTGATAGAGAGTGATAGAGAGTGTCAGAGAGTGTCAGACAGTGTCAGAGAGTGATAGCGAGTGTCAGAGAGTGTCAGACAGTGTCAGAGAGTGATAGTGAGTGTCAGAGAGTGTCAGAGAATGTCAGACAGTGTCAGAGAGTGATAGAGAGTGTCAGAGAGTGATAGAGAGTGTCAGAGAGTGTCTGAGAGTGTCAGAGAGTGATAGAGAGTGTCAGAGAGTGTCAGACAGTGTCAGAGAGTGACAGAGAGTGTCATAGAGTGATAGAGAGTGTCAGAGAGTGTCTGGGAGTGTCTGAGTGTGTCTGAGAGTGTCAGAGAGTGATAGAGAGTGTCAGAGAGTATCAGAGAGTGATAGAGAGTGTCAGAGAGTGTCAGACAGTGTCAGAGAGTGATAGAGAGTGATAGAGAGTGTCAGAGAGTGTCAGACAGTGTCAGAGAGTGATAGAGAGTGTCAGAGAGTGATAGAGAGTGATAGAGAGTGTCAGAGAGTGTCAGAGAGTGTCTGAGAGTGTCAGTGAGTGTCTGAGAGTGTCAGAGAGTGATGGAGAGTGATAGAGTGTCACAGAGTGTCAGAGAGTGATAGCGAGTGTCAGAGAGTGTCAGACAGTGTCAGAGAGTGATAGTGAGTGTCAGAGAGTGTCAGAGAGTGTCAGAGAGTGTCAGAGAGTGATAGAGAGTGTCAGAGAGTGTCTGAGAGTGTCTGAGAGTGTCTGAGAGTGTCAGAGAGTGATAGATTGTGTCAGAGAGTGTCTGAGAGTGTCAGAGAGTGTCAGAGAGTGTCTGAGAGTGTCAGAGAGTGTCAGAGAGTGATAGAGTGATAGAGAGTGTCAGAGAGTGTCAGACAGTGTCAGAGAGTGATAGCGAGTGTCAGAGAGTGTCAGACAGTGTCAGAGAGTGATAGTGAGTGTCAGACAGTGTCAGAGAATATCAGACAGTGTCAGAGAGTGATAGAGAGTGTCAGAGAGTGATAGAGAGTGTCAGAGAGTGTCTGAGAGTGTCTGAGAGTGTCAGAGAGTGATAGAGAGTGTCAGAGAGTGTCAGACAGTGTCAGAGAGTGACAGAGATTGATAGAGAGTGTCAGAGAGTGTCTGGGAGTGTCTGAGAGTGTCTGAGAGTGTCAGAGAGTGATAGAGAGTGTCAGAGAGTGTCAGAGAGTGATAGAGAGTGATAGTGAGTGTCAGAGAGTGTCAGACAGTGTCAGAGAGTGATAGGGAGTGTCAGAGAGTGTCAGACAGTGTCAGAGAGTGATGGAGAGTGTCAGAGAGTGATAGAGAGTGATAAAGAGTGTCAGAGAGTGTCAGAGAGTGTCTGAGAGTGTCAGTGAGTGTCTGAGAGTGTCAGAGAGTGATGGAGAGTGATAGAGTGTCACAGAGTGTCAGAGAGTGATAGCGAGTGTCAGAGAGTGTCAGACAGTGTCAGAGAGTGATAGAGAGTGTCAGAGAGTGTCAGAGAGTGTCTGAGAGTGTCTGAGAGTGTCAGAGAGTGATAGAGAGTGTCAGAGAGTGTCAGACAGTGTCAGAGAGTGACAGAGATTGATAGAGAGTGTCAGAGAGTGTCTGGGAGTGTCTGAGAGTGTCTGAGAGTGTCAGAGAGTGATAGAGAGTGTCAGAGAGTGTCAGAGAGTGATAGAGAGTGATAGAGAGTGTCAGAGAGTGTCAGACAGTGTCAGAGAGTGATAGGGAGTGTCAGAGAGTGTCAGACAGTGTCAGAGAGTGATGGAGAGTGTCAGAGAGTGATAGAGAGTGATAAAGAGTGTCAGAGAGTGTCAGAGAGTGTCTGAGAGTGTCAGTGAGTGTCTGAGAGTGTCAGAGAGTGATGGAGAGTGATAGAGTGTCACAGAGTGTCGGAGAGTGATAGCGAGTGTCAGAGAGTGTCAGACAGTGTCAGAGAGTGATAGTGAGTGTCTGAGAGTGTCAGAGAGTGTCAGAGAGTGATAGAGAGTGATAGAGAGTTTCAGAGAGTGTCAGAGAGTGTCAGAGAGTGATAGAGAGTGATAGAGAGTGTCAGAGAGTGATAGAGAGTGTCAGAGAGTGATAGATTGTGTCAGAGAGTGTCTGAGAGTGTCAGAGAGTGTCAGAGAGTGTCTGAGAGTGTCAGAGAGTGTCAGAGAGTGATAGCGTGATAGAGAGTGTCAGAGAGTGATAGAGAGTGTCAGAGAGTGTCTGAGAGTGTCAGAGAGTGTCTGAGAGTGTCAGAGAGTGATAGAGAGTGTCAGAGAGTGATAGAGAGTGATAGAGTGTCAGAGAGTGTCAGAGAGTGATAGAGAGTGTCAGAGAGTGTCAGAGAGTGTCAGAGAGTGATAGAGAGTGTCAGAGAGTGTCAGAGAGTGTCAGAGAGTGATAGAGAGTGTCAGAGAGTGATAGAGAGTGTCAGAGAGTGATACCGAGTATCAGAGAGTGTCTGAGAGTGTCAGAGAGTGTCTGAGAGTGTCTGAGAGTGTCAGAGAATGATAGAGAGTGATAGAGAGTGTCAGAGACTGTCAGAGAGTGATAGAGAGTGTCAGAGAGTGTCAGACAGTGTCAGAGAGTGATAGAGAGTGATAGAGAGTGTCAGAGAGAGTCAGACAGTGTCAGACAGTGTCAGAGAGTGATAGAGAGTGTCAGAGAGTGATAGAGAGTGTTAGAGAGTGTCTGAGAGTGTCAGAGAGTGTCTGAGAGTGTCAGAGAGTGATAGAGAGTGATAGAGAGTGTCAGAGAGTGATAGAGAGTGTCAGAGAGTGTCTGAGAGTGTCAGAGAGTGTCTGAGAGTGTCAGAGAGTGATAGAGTGTCAGAGAGTGTCAGAGAGTGTCAGAGAGTGATAGAGAGTGATAGAGTGTCAGAGAGTGTCAGAGAGTGATAGAGAGTGTCAGAGAGTGTCAGAGAGTGTCAGAGAGTGACAGAGAGTGTCAGAGAGTGTCAGAGAGTGTCAGAGAGTGATAGAGAGTGTCAGAGAGTGATAGAGAGTGTCAGAGAGTGATACAGAGTGTCTGAGAGTGTCAGAGAGTGTCTGAGAGTGTCTGAGAGTGTCAGAGAGTGATAAAGAGTGATAGAGAGTGTCAGAGAGTGTCAGAGATTGATAGAGAGTGTCAGAGAGTGTCAGACAGTGTCAGAGAGTGATAGAGAGTGATAGAGAGTGTCAGAGAGTGTCAGACAGTGTCAGAGAGTGATAGAGAGTGTCAGAGAGTGATAGAGAGTGTCAGAGAGTTTCTGAGACTGTCAGAGAGTGTCTGAGAGTGTCAGAGCGTGATAGAGAGTGATAGAGTGTCAGAGAGTGTCAGAGAGTGATAGAGAGTGTCAGAGAGTGTCAGAGAGTGTCAGAGAGTGATAGAGAGCGTCAGAGACTGTCAGAGATTGTCTGAGAGTGTCAGAGAGTGTCTGAGAGTGTCAGAGAGTGATAGAGAGTGATAGAGTGTCAGAGAGTGACAGAGAGTGTCAGAGAGTGTCAGAGAGTGTCAGAGAGTGATAGAGAGCGTCAGAGAGTGTCAGAGAGTGACAGTGAGTGTCTGAGAGTGTCAGAGAATGATAAAGAGTGATAGAGAGTGTCAGAGAGTGTCAGAGAGTGATAGAGAGTGTCAGAGAGTGTCAGACAGTGTCAGAGAGTGATAGAGAGTGATAGAGAGTGTCAGAGAGTGTCAGACAGTGTCAGAGAGTGATAGAGAGTGTCAGAGAGTGATAGAGAGTGTCAGAGAGTGTCTGAGAGTGTCAGAGAGTGTCAGAGAGTGATAGAGAGTGATGGAGTGATAGAGAGTGTCAGAGAGTGACAGAGAGTGTCAGAGAGAGTCAGAGAGTGTCAGAGAGTGTCTGAGAGTGTCAGAGAGTGATAGAGAGTGATAGAGTGTCAGAGAGTGTCAGAGAGTGATAGAGAGTGTCAGAGAGTGTCAGAGAGTGTCAGAGAGTGATAGAGAGCGTCAGAGAGTGTCAGAGAGTGTCAGAGAGTGATAGTGAGTGTCTGAGAGTGTCAGAGAGTGATAGAGAGCGTCAGAGAGTGTCAGAGAGTGTCAGAGAGTGATAGTGAGTGTCTGAGAGTGTCAGAGAGTGATAGAGAGCGTCAGAGAGTGTCAGAGAGTGTCAGAGAGTGATAGAGAGTGATAGAGTGATAGAGAGTGTCAGAGAGAGATAGAGAGTGTCAGAGAGTGATAGAGAGTGATAGAGTGTAAGAGAGTGTCAGAGAGTGATAGAGAGTGTCAGAGAGTGTCAGAGAGTGTCAGAGAGTGATAGAGAGTGTCAGAGAGTGTCAGAGAGTGTCAGAGAGTGATAGAGAGTGTCAGAGAGTGATAGAGAGTGTCAGAGAGTGATACCGAGTGTCAGAGAGTGTCTGAGAGTGTCAGAGAGTGTCTGAGAGTGTCTGAGAGTGTCAGAGAATGATAAAGAGTGATAGAGAGTGTCAGAGACTGTCAGAGAGTGATAGAGAGTGTCAGAGAGTGTCAGACAGTGTCAGAGAGTGATAGAGAGTGATAGAGAGTGTCAGAGAGAGTCAGACAGTGTCAGACAGTGTCAGAGAGTGATAGAGAGTGTCAGAGAGTGATAGAGAGTGTTAGAGAGTGTCTGAGAGTGTCAGAGAGTGTCTGAGAGTGTCTGAGAGTGTCAGAGAATGATAGAGAGTGATAGAGAGTGTCAGAGACTGTCAGAGAGTGATAGAGAGTGTCAGAGAGTGTCAGACAGTGTCAGAGAGTGATAGAGAGTGATAGAGAGTGTCAGAGAGAGTCAGACAGTGTCAGACAGTGTCAGAGAGTGATAGAGAGTGTCAGAGAGTGATAGAGAGTGTTAGAGAGTGTCTGAGAGTGTCAGAGAGTGTCTGAGAGTGTCAGAGAGTGATAGAGAGTGATAGAGAGTGTCAGAGAGTGATAGAGAGTGTCAGAGAGTGTCTGAGAGTGTCAGAGAGTGTCTGAGAGTGTCAGAGAGTGATAGAGAGTGATAGAGTGTCAGAGAGTGTCAGAGAGTGTCAGAGAGTGATAGAGAGTGATAGAGTGTCAGAGAGTGTCAGAGAGTGATAGAGAGTGTCAGAGAGTGTCAGAGAGTGTCAGAGAGTGACAGAGAGTGTCAGAGAGTGTCAGAGAGTGTCAGAGAGTGATAAAGAGTGTCAGAGAGTGATAGAGAGTGTCAGAGAGTGATACAGAGTGTCTGAGAGTGTCAGAGAGTGTCTGAGAGTGTCTGAGAGTGTCAGAGAGTGATAAAGAGTGATAGAGAGTGTCAGAGAGTGTCAGAGATTGATAGAGAGTGTCAGAGAGTGTCAGACAGTGTCAGAGAGTGATAGAGAGTGATAGAGAGTGTCAGAGAGTGTCAGACAGTGTCAGAGAGTGATAGAGAGTGTCAGAGAGTGATAGAGAGTGTCAGAGAGTTTCTGAGACTGTCAGAGAGTGTCTGAGAGTGTCAGAGAGTGATAGAGAGTGATAGAGTGTCAGAGAGTGTCAGAGAGTGATAGAGAGTGTCAGAGAGTGTCCGAGAGTGTCAGAGAGTGATAGAGAGCGTCAGAGACTGTCAGAGAGTGTCTGAGAGTGTCAGAGAGTGTCTGAGAGTGTCAGAGAGTGATAGAGAGTGATAGGGTGTCAGAGAGTGATAGAGAGTGTCAGAGAGTGTCAGAGAGTGTCAGAGAGTGATAGAGAGCGTCAGAGAGTGTCAGAGAGTGTCAGAGAGTGATAGTGAGTGCCTGAGAGTGTCAGAGAATGATAAAGAGTGATAGAGAGTGTCAGAGAGTGTCAGAGAGTGACAGAGAGTGTCAGAGAGTGTCAGACAGTGTCAGAGAGTGATAGAGAGTGATAGAGAGTGTCAGAGAGTGTCAGACAGTGTCAGAGAGTGATAGAGAGTGTCAGAGAGTGATAGAGAGTGTCAGAGAGTGTCTGAGAGTGTCAGAGAGTGTCAGAGAGTGATAGAGAGTGATGGAGTGACAGAGAGTGTCAGAGAGAGTCAGAGAGTGTCAGAGAATGTCTGAGAGTGTCAGAGAGTGATAGAGAGTGATAGAGTGTCAGAGAGTGTCAGAGAGTGGTAGAGAGTGTCAGAGAGTGTCAGAGAGTGTCAGAGAGTGATAGAGAGCGTCAGAGTGTGTCAGAGAGTGTCAGAGAGTGATAGTGAGTGTCTGAGAGTGTCAGAGAGTGATAAAGAGTGATAGAGAGTGTCAGAGAGTGTCAGAGATTGATAGAGAGTGTCAGAGAGTGTCAGACAGTGTCAGAGAGTGATAGAGAGTGATAGAGAGTGTCAGAGAGTGTCAGACAGTGTCAGAGAGTGATAGAGAGTGTCAGAGAGTGATAGAGAGTGTCAGAGAGTTTCTGAGACTGTCAGAGAGTGTCTGAGAGTGTCAGAGAGTGATAGAGAGTGATAGAGTGTCAGAGAGTGTCAGAGAGTGATAGAGAGTGTCAGAGAGTGTCCGAGAGTGTCAGAGAGTGATAGAGAGCGTCAGAGACTGTCAGAGAGTGTCAGAGAGTGTCTGAGAGTGTCAGAGAGTGTCAGAGAGTGATAGAGAGTAATAGAGTGTCAGAGAGTGATAGAGAGTAATAGAGTGTCAGAGAGTGATAGAGAGTGTCTGAGAGTGTCAGAGAGTGTCAGAGAGTGATAGAGAGCGTCAGAGAGTGTCAGAGAGTGTCAGAGAGTGATAGTGAGTGTCTGAGAGTGTCAGAGAATGATAAAGAGTGATAGAGAGTGTCAGAGAGTGTCAGAGAGTGATAGAGAGTGTCAGAGAGTGTCAGACAGTGTCAGAGAGTGATAGAGAGTGATAGAGAGTGTCAGAGAGTGTCAGACAGTGTCAGAGAGTGATAGAGAGTGTCAGAGAGTGATAGAGAGTGTCAGAGAGTGTCTGAGAGTGTCAGAGAGTGTCAGAGAGTGATAGAGAGTGATGGAGTGATAGAGAGTGTCAGAGAGTGACAGAGAGTGTCAGAGAGAGTCAGAGAGTGTCAGAGAGTGTCTGAGAGTGTCAGAGAGTGATAGAGAGTGATAGAGTGTCAGAGAGTGTCAGAGAGTGATAGAGAGTGTCAGAGAGTGTCAGAGAGTGTCAGAGAGTGATAGAGAGCGTCAGAGAGTGTCAGAGAGTGTCAGAGAGTGATAGAGAGCGTCAGAGAGTGTCAGAGAGTGTCAGAGAGTGATAGTGAGTGTCTGAGAGTGTCAGAGAGTGATAGAGAGCGTCAGAGAGTGTCAGAGAGTGTCAGAGAGTGATAGAGAGTGATAGAGTGATAGAGAGTGTCAGAGAGAGATAGAGAGTGTCAGAGAGTGATAGAGAGTGATAGAGTGTCAGAGAGTGATAGAGAGTGTCAGAGAGTGTCAGAGAGTGTCAGAGAGTGATAGAGAGTGTCAGAGAGTGTCAGAGAGTGTCAGAGAGTGATAGAGAGTGTCAGAGAGTGATAGAGAGTGTCAGAGAGTGATACCGAGTGTCAGAGAGTGTCTGAGAGTGTCAGAGAGTGTCTGAGAGTGTCTGAGAGTGTCAGAGAATGATAGAGAGTGATAGAGAGTGTCAGAGAGTGTCAGAGAGTGATAGAGAGTGTCAGAGAGTGATAGAGAGTGTCAGAGAGTGTCAGACAGTGTCAGAGAGTGATAGAGAGTGTCAGAGAGTGATAGAGAGTGTCAGAGAGTGTCTGAGAGTGTCAGAGAGTGTCAGAGAGTGATAGAGAGTGATGGAGTGATAGAGAGTGTCAGAGAGTGACAGAGAGTGTCAGAGAGAGTCAGAGAGTGTCAGAGAGTGTCTGAGAGTGTCAGAGAGTGATAGAGAGTGATAGAGTGTCAGAGAGTGTCAGAGAGTGATAGAGAGTGTCAGAGAGTGTCAGAGAGTGTCAGAGAGTGATAGAGAGCGTCAGAGAGTGTCAGAGAGTGTCAGAGAGTGATAGAGAGCGTCAGAGAGTGTCAGAGAGTGTCAGAGAGTGATAGTGAGTGTCTGAGAGTGTCAGAGAGTGATAGAGAGCGTCAGAGAGTGTCAGAGAGTGTCAGAGAGTGATAGAGAGTGATAGAGTGATAGAGAGTGTCAGAGAGAGATAGAGAGTGTCAGAGAGTGATAGAGAGTGATAGAGTGTCAGAGAGTGATAGAGAGTGTCAGAGAGTGTCAGAGAGTGTCAGAGAGTGATAGAGAGTGTCAGAGAGTGTCAGAGAGTGTCAGAGAGTGATAGAGAGTGTCAGAGAGTGATAGAGAGTGTCAGAGAGTGATACCGAGTGTCAGAGAGTGTCTGAGAGTGTCAGAGAGTGTCTGAGAGTGTCTGAGAGTGTCAGAGAATGATAGAGAGTGATAGAGAGTGTCAGAGACTGTCAGAGAGTGATAGAGAGTGTCAGAGAGTGTCAGACAGTGTCAGAGAGTGATAGAGAGTGATAGAGAGTGTCAGAGAGAGTCAGACAGTGTCAGACAGTGTCAGAGAGTGATAGAGAGTGTCAGAGAGTGATAGAGAGTGTTAGAGAGTGTCTGAGAGTGTCAGAGAGTGTCAGAGAGTGATAGAGAGTGATAGAGAGTGATAGAGAGTGTCAGAGAGTGATAGAGAGTGTCAGAGAGTGTCTGAGAGTGTCAGAGAGTGTCTGAGAGTGTCAGAGAGTGATAGAGAGTGATAGAGTGTCAGAGAGTGTCAGAGAGTGTCAGAGAGTGATAGAGAATGATAGAGTGTCAGAGAGTGTCAGAGAGTGATAGAGAGTGTCAGAGAGTGTCAGAGAGTGTCAGAGAGTGACAGAGAGTGTCAGAGAGTGTCAGAGAGTGTCAGAGAGTGATAGAGAGTGTCAGAGAGTGATAGAGAGTGTCAGAGAGTGATACAGAGTGTCTGAGAGTGTCAGAGAGTGTCTGAGAGTGTCTGAGAGTGTCAGAGAGTGATAAAGAGTGATAGAGAGTGTCAGAGAGTGTCAGAGATTGATAGAGAGTGTCAGAGAGTGTCAGACAGTGTCAGAGAGTGATAGAGAGTGATAGAGAGTGTCAGAGAGTGTCAGACAGTGTCAGAGAGTGATAGAGAGTGTCAGAGAGTGATAGAGAGTGTCAGAGAGTTTCTGAGACTGTCAGAGAGTGTCTGAGAGTGTCAGAGAGTGATAGAGAGTGATAGAGTGTCAGAGAGTGTCAGAGAGTGATAGAGAGTGTCAGAGAGTGTCAGAGAGTGTCAGAGAGTGATAGAGAGCGTCAGAGACTGTCAGAGAGTGTCTGAGAGTGTCAGAGAGTGTCTGAGAGTGTCAGAGAGTGATAGAGAGTGATAGAGTGTCAGAGAGTGTCAGAGAGTGATAGAGAGTGTCAGAGAGTGTCAGAGAGTGTCAGAGAGTGATAGAGAGCGTCAGAGAGTGTCAGAGAGTGTCAGAGAGTGATAGTGAGTGTCTGAGAGTGTCAGAGAGTGATAAAGAGTGATAGAGAGTGTCAGAGAGTGTCAGAGAGTGATAGAGAGTGTCAGAGAGTGTCAGACAGTGTCAGAGAGTGATAGAGAGTGATAGAGAGTGTCAGAGAGTGTCAGACAGTGTCAGAGAGTGATAGAGTGTGTCAGAGAGTGATAGAGTGTCAGAGAGTGTCTGAGAGTGTCAGAGAGTGTCAGAGAGTGATAGAGAGTGATAGAGTGATAGAGAGTGTCAGAGAGTGTCTGAGAGAGTCAGAGAGTGTCAGAGAGTGTCAGAGAGTGTCTGACAGTGTCAGAGAGTGATAGAGAGTGATAGAGTGTCAGAGAGTGTCAGAGAGTGATAGAGAGTGTCAGAGAGTGTCAGAGAGTGTCAGAGAGTGATAGAGAGCGTCAGAGAGTGTCAGAGAGTGTCAGAGAGTGATAGTGAGTGTCTGAGAGTGTCAGAGAGTGTCAGAGAGTGTCAGAGAGTGTCTGAGAGTGTCAGAGAGTGTCTGAGAGTGTCAGAGAGTGTCAGAGAGTGTCTGAGAGTGTCAGAGAGTGTCTGAGAGTGTCAGAGAGTGATAGAGAGTGATAGAGTGTCAGAGAGTGTCAGAGAGTGATAGAGAGTGTCAGAGAGTGTCAGAGAGTGTCAGAGAGTGATAGTGAGTGTCTGAGAGTGTCAGAGAGTGTCTGAGAGTGTCAGAGAGTGATAGAGAGTGATAGAGTGTCAGAGAGTGTCAGAGAGTGATAGAGAGTGTCAGAGAGTGTCAGAGAGTGTCAGAGAGTGATAGTGAGTGTCTGAGAGTGTCAGAGAGTGTCAGAGAGTGTCAGAGAGTGTCAGAGAGTGTCTGAGAGTGTCAGAGAGTGATAGAGAGTGATAGAGTGTCAGAGAGTGTCAGAGAGTGATAGAGAGTGTCAGAGAGTGTCAGAGAGTGTCAGAGAGTGATAGAGAGCGTCAGAGAGTGTCAGAGAGTGTCAGAGAGTGATAGTGAGTGTCTGAGAGTGTCAGAGAGTGATAAAGAGTGATAGAGAGTGTCAGAGAGTGTCAGAGAGTGATAGAGAGTGTCAGAGAGTGTCAGACAGTGTCAGAGAGTGATAGAGAGTGATAGAGAGTGTCAGAGAGTGTCAGACAGTGTCAGAGAGTGATAGAGAGTGTCAGAGAGTGATAGAGACTGTCAGAGAGTGTCAGAGAGTGATAGTGAGTGTCAGAGAGTGTCAGAGAGAGATAGAGAGTGTCAGTGATTGATAGTGAATGTCAGAGAGTGTCAGAGAGTGTCAGAGAGTGATAGAGAGTGTCAGAGAGAGATAGAGAGTGTCAGAGAGTGATAGTGAGTGTCTGAGAGTGTCAGAGAGTGTCAGAGTGTGTCAGAGAGTGTCAGAGAGCGTCAGAGAGCGACAGAGAGCGACAGAGAGTGATCGAGAGTTTTAGAGAGTGTCAGAGAGAGATAGAGAGTGTCAGAGAAAGACAGAGATTGTCAGAGAGTGTCAGAGAGTGATAGAGATTGTCAGAGAGTGATAGTGAGTGTCAGAGAGTGTTAGGGAGTGTCAGAGAGTGATAGACAGTGTCAGAGAGTGATAGTGAGTGTCTGAGAGAGTCAGAGAGTGTCAGAGAGCAATAGAGAGTGATAGAGAGTGTCAGTGAGCGTCTGAGAGAAATAGAGAGTGTCAGAGAGTGATAGAGAGTGTCAGTGAGTGTCAGAGTGCGATAGAGAGTGATAGAGAGTGTCAGAGAGTATCAGAGAGAGATAGAGAGTGTCAGAGAGTGATAGTGAGTCTCTGAAAGTGTCAGAGAGTGTCAGAGAGCGATAGAGAGTGATAGATAGTGTCAGAGAGTGTCAGAGAGACATAGAGAGTGTCAGAGAGTGAAAGAGAGTGTCAGAGAGTTTCAGAGAGTTTCAGAGTGTGTCAGAGAGTGTCAGAGAGTGTCAGAGAGTGATAGAGAGTGTCAGGGGGTGATAGTGAGTGTCAGAGAGTATCAGAGATTGATAGTGAGTGTCAGAGAGTATCAGAGAGTGATAGTGAGTGTCTGAGAGTGTCAGAGAGTGTCGGAGAGAGTCAGAGAGAGATAGCGAGTTTCAGAGAGTGATAGAGAGTGTCAGAGAGTGATAGAGAATTTCAGAGAGTGATAGTGAGTGTCTGAGAGTGTCAGAGAGTGTCAGAGTGTGTCAGAGGGCGATAGAGAGTGATAAAGAGTGTTCGAGAGTGTCAGAGAGAGATAGAGAGTGTCAGAGAGTGATAATGAGTGTCAGAGAGTGTCACAGAGTGTCAGAGAGAGATAGAGAGTGTCAGAGAGTGATAGTGAGTGCCTGAGAGTGTCAGAGAGTGTCAGAGAGCGATAGAGAGTTATAGAGAGTGTCAGAGAGAGATAGAGTGTCAGAGAGTGATAGAGAGTGTCAGAAAGTGTCAGAGAGTGATAATGAGTGTCAGAGAGTGTCAGAGAGAGATAGAGAGTGTCAGAGAGTGATAGAGAGTGTCAGAGAGCGTCAGAGATTGATAATGAGTGTCAGAGAGAGTCAGAGAGCGATGGAGAGTGATACAGAGCGATGGAGAGAGATAGAGAGTGTCAGAGAGTGATAGAGAGTGTCAGAGAGTTTCAGAGAGTGTCAGAGAGAGATAGAGAGCGCCACAGAGTGATAGAGAGTGTCAGAGAGAGTCAGAGAATGATAGTGAAAGTCAGAGAGTGTCAGAGAGAGATAGAGAGTGTCAGTGAGTGATAGTGAGTGTCAGAGAGTGTCAGAGAGTGTCAGAGAGTGTCAGAGAGTGATAGAGAGTGATAGAGAGTGTCAGAGAGAGATAGAACATAGAACATAGAACATAGAACATACAGCACAGAACAGGCCCTTCGGCCCACAATGTTGTGCCGATCCTTTGTCCTCTGTCAAGGACAATTTAATCTATACCCCATCATTCTCCTTTATCCATATACCTATCCAAAAGCCTTTTGAAAGTCCCTAAAGTTTCTGACTCAACAACTTCCCCGGGCAAGGCATTCCATGCCTCGACCACTCTCTGGGTAAAGAACCTTCCCCTGACATCCCCCTTATATCTCCCACCCTTCACCTTAAATTTATGACCCCTTGTAACGCTTTGCTCCACCCGGGGAAAAAGTTTCTGACTGTCTACCCTATCTATTCCCCTGATCATCTTATAAACCTCTATCATGTCACCCCTCATCCTTCTCCTTTCTAATGAGAAGAGGCCTAGAATGTTCAGCCTTTCCTCGTAAGACTTATTCTCCATTCCAGGCAACATCCTGGTAAATCTCCTCTGCACCCTCTCCAAGGCTTCCACATCCTTCCTAAAATGAGGCGACCAGAACTGCACACAGTACTCCAAATGAGGCCTTACCAAGGTCCTGTACAGCTGCATCATCACCTCACGGCTCTTAAATTCAATCCCTCTGCTAATGAACGCTAACACCCCATATGCCTTCTTCACAGCCCTATCCACTTGAGTTGCAACTTTCAATGATCTATGCACATAGACCCCAAGGTCTCTCTGCTCCTCCACATGCCCAAGAACCCTACCGTTAACCCAGTATTTTGCATTCATGTTTGTCCTTCCAAAATGGACGACCTCACACTTTTCAGGGTTAAACTCCATCTGCCACTTTTCAGCCCAGCACTGCAACCTATCCAAGTCCCTTTGCAGACGACAATAGCCCTCCTCGGTATCCACAACTCCACCAACCTTTGTATCATCTGCAAATTTACTGACCCACCCTTCGACTTCCTCATCCAAGTCGTTAATAAAAATCACAAACAGGAGAGGACCCAGAACTGATCCCTGCGGCACGCCACTGGTAACTGGGCTCCAGGCTGAGTATTTACCATCTAAGACCACTCTCTGCCTTCTATCAGTTAGCCAATTCTTAATCCAACTGGCCACATTCCCCACTATCCCATGCCTCCTGACTTTCTCCATAAGTCTACCATGGGGGACCTTATCAAATGCCTTACTAAAATCCATGTACACCACATCCACTGGTTTACCCTCATCCACTTGCTTGGTCACCTGCTCAAAGAATTCAATCAGGCTTGTGAGGCAAGACCTACCCCTCACAAAACCGTGCTGACTGTCCCGAATCAAGCAGTGTCTTTCCAGATGCTCAGAAATCCTATCCCTCAGCACCTTTTCCATCAACTTGCCTACCACTGAAGTAAGACTAACTGGCCTGTAATTCCCAGGGTTGTTCCTATTCCCTTTCTTGAACAGGGGCACAACATTTGCCACCCTCCAATCACCTGGTACCACCCCCGTCAGCAGAGAAGATGAAAAGATCATTGCCAGCGGCTCTGCAATTTCATCCCTTGCTTCCCATAACATCCTTGGATATACCCCGTCAGGCCCGGGAGACTTGTCTATCTTCAAGTTATTCAAAAACCCCAACACATCTTCCCTCCTAACGAGCACTTCCTCGAGCTTACCAGTCTGCTTCCCACCGTCCTCTTCAGTAATACACCCCTTCTCATTCGTAAATACCGAAGAGAAGTACTCATTCAAAACCTCACTTATCTCTTCCGGCTCAACACACAGTCTCCCGCTATTGTCCTTGACCGGACCTACGGTCCCCCTAGTCATCCTCATATTTCTGACATACGCGTAAAAGGCCTTGGGGTTTTCTTTTATCCTACCCGCCAAGCATTTTTCATGCCCTCTCTTAGCTCTCCTAATCCCTTTCTTCAGATCCTTCCTGGCCATCTTGTATCCCTCCAGAGCTATGCCTGTGCCCTTTTTCCTCAACTTTATATACGCATCCTTCTTCTTCCTAACAAGACTCTCAACCTCTCTTGTCAACCACGGTTCCCTCACATGACCATCCCTTCCCTGTCTGACAGGGACATGCTTATCAATGGCCCCTACTATCTGCTCCTTGAAAAAGTTCCACATTTCGACCGTGCCCTTCCCTGCCAGCATATGCTCCCAACTTATGCTCCTCAGTTCCTGCCTGACAGCATCATATCTACCCTTCCCCCAATTGTAAACCTTGCCCTGTTGCACATACCTATCCCTCTCCATTACCACAGTGAATGCTACAGAATTGTGATCACTATCTCCAAAGTGCTCGCCCACCAACAGCTCTATCACTTGCCCTGGTTCATTACCTAGTACCAAATCCAATATTGCCTCCCCTCTGGTCGGGCAGTCTACATACTGAGTCAGAAAAGCTTCCTGGACATACTGCACAAACACTACCCCATCCAAACTATTCGATCTAAAGAGTTGCCAATCAATATTTGGGAAGTTGAAATCCCCCATAATTACTACCCTGTGACTTCTGCTCCTTTCCAAAATCTGTTTCCCAATCTGCTCTTCCACCTCCCTGCTGCTATTGGGGGGCCTATAGAAAACTCCCATCAAGGTGACTGCTCCTTTCCTGTTCCTGACCTCAACCCACAGTGCCTCAGTCGGCAGATCCTCCTCGAAAATTCTTTCAGCAGTTGTTACACTATTTCTAACTAACAATGCCACCCCCCCCACCTCTTTTACCACCATTCCTAATCTTATGAAAACATCTATAACCAGGTACCTCCAAAAACCATTCCTCCCCCTCACCTATCCACGTTTCAGTGATGGCCACAACATCGTAGTCCCAAGTGCCCAGAGAGTGTCAGAGAGTGTCAGACAGTGTCAGAGAGTGATAGAGAGTGTCAGAGAGTGATAGAGAGTGTCAGAGAGTGTCAGAGAGTGTCAGAGAGTGTCAGAGAGTGAAAGAGAGTGATAGAGAGTGTCAGAGAGTGTCAGACAGTGTCAGAGAGTGATAGAGAGTGTCAGAGAGTGTCAGACAGTGTCAGAGAGTGATAGTGAGTGTCTGAGAGTGTCAGATAGTGTCAGAGAGTGACAGAGAGTGATAGAGAGTGTCAGAGAGTGTCAGAGTGTGTCAGAGAGTGTCAGAGAGTGATAGAGAGTTTCAGAGAGTGTCAGAGAGTGTCTGAGAGTGTCAGAGAGTGATAGAGAGTGATAGAGTGATAGAGAGTGTAAGAGAGTGACAGAGAGTGTCAGAGAGTGTCAGAGAGTGTCAGAGAGTGTCTGAGAGTGTCAGAGAGTGATAGAGAGTGATAGAGTGTCAGAGAGTGTCAGAGAGTGATAGAGAGTGTCAGAGAGTGTCAGAGAGTGTCAGAGAGTGATAGAGAGCGTCAGAGAGTGTCAGAGAGTGTCAGAGAGTGTCAGAGAGTGTCAGAGAGTGATAGAGAGTGATAGAGAGTGTCAGAGAGTGTCTGAGAGTGTCCGAGAGTGTCTGAGAGTGTCAGAGAGTGATAGAGAGTGAAAGAGAGTGATAGAGAGTGTCAGAGAGTGTCAGACAGTGTCAGAGAGTGATAGAGAGTGTCAGAGAGTGTCAGACAGTGTCAGAGAATGATAGTGAGTGTCTGAGAGTGTCAGATAGTGTCAGAGAGTGACAGAGAGTGATAGAGAGTGTCAGAGAGTGTCAGAGTGTGTCAGAGAGTGTCAGAGAGTGATAGAGAGTGATAGAGAGTTTCAGAGAGTGTCAGAGACTGTCTGAGAGTGTCAGAGAGTGATAGAGAGTGTCAGAGAGTTTCAGACAGTGTCAGAGAGTGATAGAGAGTGTCAGAGAGTGATAGAGAGTGTCAGAGAGTGTCAGAGAGTGTCAGAGAGTGTCTGAGAGTGTCAGAGAGTGATAGAGAGTGATAGAGTGATAGAGAGTGTCAGAGAGCGACAGAGAGTGTCAGAGAGTGTCAGAGAGTGTCAGAGAGTGTCAGAGAGTGATAGAGAGTGTCAGAGAGTGTCAGAGAGTGTCAGAGAGTGTTAGAGAGCGTCAGAGAGTGTCAGAGAGTGTCAGAGAGTGATAGTGAGTGTCTGAGAGTGTCAGAGAGTGTCAGAGAGTGATAGAGAGTGTCAGAGAGTGTCAGAGAGTGTCTGAGAGCGTCTGAGAGTGTCTGAGAGTGTCAGAGAGTGATAGAGAGTGTCAGAGAGTGTCAAAGAGTGTCAGAGAGTGATAGAGAGTGATAGAGAGTGTCAGAGAGTGTCTGAGAGTGTCAGAGAGTGTCAGAGAGTGTCAGAGAGTGATAGAGAGTGAAAGAGAGTGATAGAGAGTGTCTGAGAGTGTCAGAGAGTGTCAGAGAGTGATAGAGAGTGAAAGAGAGTGATAGAGAGTGTCAGAGAGTGTCAGACAGTGTCAGAGAGTGATAGAGAGTGTCAGAGAGTGTCAGACAGTGTCAGAGAGTGATAGTGAGTGTCTGAGAGTGTCAGATAGTGTTAGAGAGTGATAGAGAGTGTCAGAGAGTGTCAGAGAGTGTCAGAGAGTGTCAGAGAGTGATAGAGAGTGAAAGAGAGTGATAGAGAGTGTCAGAGAGTGTCAGACAGTGTCAGAGAGTGATAGAGAGTGTCAGAGAGTGTCAGACAGTGTCAGAGAGTGATAGTGAGTGTCTGAGAGTGTCAGATAGTGTTAGAGAGTGATAGAGAGTGTCAGAGAGTGTCAGAGTGTGTCAGAGAGTGTCAGAGAGTGATAGAGAGTGATAGAGAGTTTCAGAGAGTGTCAGAGACTGTCTGAGAGTGTCAGAGAGTTATAGAGAGTGTCAGGGAGTGTCTGAGAGTGTCAGAGAGTGTCAGAGAGTGTCTGAGAGTGTCTGAGAGTGTCTGAGAGTGTCAGAGAGTGATAGAGAGTGATAGAGAGTGTCAGAGAGTGTCAGAGAGTGTCAGAGAGTGATAGAGAGTGTCAGAGAGTGTCAGAGAGTGTCTGAGAGTGATAGAGAGTGTCAGAGAGTGTCAGAGAGTGATAGTGAGTGTCTGAGAGTGTCAGAGAGTTTCAGAGAGTGTCAGAGAGTGATAGAGAGTGATAGAGAGTGTCAGAGAGTGTCTGAGAGTGTCAGAGAGTGATAGAGAGTGTCAGAGAGTGTCTGAGAGTGTCAGAGAGTGTCTGAGAGTGTCAGAGAGTGATAGAGAGTGATAGAGAGTGTCAGAGAGTGTCAGACAGTGTCAGAGTGTGATAGAGAGTGTCAGAGAGTGTCAGAAAGTGTCAGAGAGTGATAGAGAGTGTCAGAGAGTGTCTGAGAGTGCCAGAGAGTGATAGAGAGTGATAGAGAGTGTCAGAGAGTGTCAGAGAGTGATAGAGAGTGTCAGAGAGTGTCAGACAGTGTCAGAGAGTGATAGTGAGTGTCTGAGAGTGTCAGATAGTGTCAGAGAGTGATAGAGAGTGATAGAGAGTTTCAGAGAGTGTCAGAGAGTGTCAGAGAGTGATAGAGAGTGATAGAGAGTGTCAGAGAGTGTCAGAGAGTGTCAGAGAGTGTCAGAGAGTGATAGAGAGTGATAAAGAGTTTCAGAGAGTGTCAGAGAGTGATAGAGAGTGATGAAGAGTGTCAGAGAGTGATAGAGAGTGATAGAGAGTTTCAGAGAGTGTCAGAGAGTGTCAGAGAGTGATAGAGAGTGATAGAGAGTGTCAGAGAGTGTCAGAGAGTGTCAGAGAGTGTCAGAGAGTGATAGAGAGTGATAGAGAGTGTCAGAGAGTGTCAGAGAGTGATAGAGAGTGATAGAGAGTGATCAAAAGTGTCAGAGAGTGTCAGAGTGTGTCAGAGAGTGTCAGAGAGTGATAGAGAGTGATAGTGAGTTTCAGAGAGTGTCAGAGAGTGTCTGAGAGTGTCAGAGAGTGATAGAGAGTGTCAGAGAGTGTCTGAGAGTGTCAGAGAGTGTCAGAGAGTGTCAGAGAGTGTCAGAGAGTGATAGAGAGTGATAGAGAGTGTCAGAGAGTGTCAGACAGTGTCAGAGAGTGATAGAGAGTGTCAGAGAGTGTCAGAGAGTGATAGAGAGTGATAGAGAGTGTCAGAGAGTGTCAGACAGTGTCAGAGAGTGATAGAGAGTGTCAGAGAGTGTCAGAGAGTGTCAGAGAGTGATAGAGAGCGTCAGAGAGTGTCAGAGAGTGTCAGAGAGTGTCAGAGAGTGTCAGAGAGTGTCAGAGAGTGATAGAGAGTGATAGAGAGTGTCAGAGAGTGTCTGAGAGTGTCCGAGAGTGTCTGAGAGTGTCAGAGAGTGATAGAGAGTGAAAGAGAGTGATAGAGAGTGTCAGAGAGTGTCAGACAGTGTCAGAGAGTGATAGAGAGTGTCAGAGAGTGTCAGACAGTGTCAGAGAATGATAGTGAGTGTCTGAGAGTGTCAGATAGTGTCAGAGAGTGACAGAGAGTGATAGAGAGTGTCAGAGAGTGTCAGAGTGTGTCAGAGAGTGTCAGAGAGTGATAGAGAGTGTCAGAGAGTTTCAGACAGTGTCAGAGAGTGATAGAGAGTGTCAGAGAGTGATAGAGAGTGTCAGAGAGTGATAGAGAGTGTCAGAGAGTGTCAGAGAGTGTCAGAGAGTGTCTGAGAGTGTCAGAGAGTGATAGAGAGTGATAGAGTGATAGAGAGTGTCAGAGAGCGACAGAGAGTGTCAGAGAGTGTCAGAGAGTGTCAGAGAGTGTCAGAGAGTGTCTGAGAGTGTCAGAGAGTGATAGAGAGTGATAGAGTGTCAGAGAGTGTCAGAGAGTGATAGAGAGTGTCAGAGAGTGTCAGAGAGTGTCAGAGAGTGTTAGAGAGCGTCAGAGAGTGTCAGAGAGTGTCAGAGAGTGATAGTGAGTGTCTGAGAGTGTCAGAGAGTGTCAGAGAGTGATAGAGAGTGTCAGAGAGTGTCAGAGAGTGTCTGAGAGCGTCTGAGAGTGTCTGAGAGTGTCAGAGAGTGATAGAGAGTGTCAGAGAGTGTCAAAGAGTGTCAGAGAGTGATAGAGAGTGATAGAGAGTGTCAGAGAGTGTCTGAGAGTGTCAGAGAGTGTCAGAGAGTGTCAGAGAGTGATAGAGAGTGAAAGAGAGTGATAGAGAGTGTCTGAGAGTGTCAGAGAGTGTCAGAGAGTGATAGAGAGTGAAAGAGAGTGATAGAGAGTGTCAGAGAGTGTCAGACAGTGTCAGAGAGTGATAGAGAGTGTCAGAGAGTGTCAGACAGTGTCAGAGAGTGATAGTGAGTGTCTGAGAGTGTCAGATAGTGTTAGAGAGTGATAGAGAGTGTCAGAGAGTGTCAGAGAGTGTCAGAGAGTGTCAGAGAGTGATAGAGAGTGAAAGAGAGTGATAGAGAGTGTCAGAGAGTGTCAGACAGTGTCAGAGAGTGATAGAGAGTGTCAGAGAGTGTCAGACAGTGTCAGAGAGTGATAGTGAGTGTCTGAGAGTGTCAGATAGTGTTAGAGAGTGATAGAGAGTGTCAGAGAGTGTCAGAGTGTGTCAGAGAGTGTCAGAGAGTGATAGAGAGTGATAGAGAGTTTCAGAGAGTGTCAGAGACTGTCTGAGAGTGTCAGAGAGTTATAGAGAGTGTCAGGGAGTGTCTGAGAGTGTCAGAGAGTGTCAGAGAGTGTCTGAGAGTGTCTGAGAGTGTCTGAGAGTGTCAGAGAGTGATAGAGAGTGATAGAGAGTGTCAGAGAGTGTCAGAGAGTGTCAGAGAGTGATAGAGAGTGTCAGAGAGTGTCAGAGAGTGATAGAGAGTGCCAGAGAGTGATAGAGAGTGATAGAGAGTGTCAGAGAGTGTCAGACAGTGTCAGAGAGTGATAGAGAGTGTCAGAGAGTGTCAGACAGTGTCAGAGAGTGATAGTGAGTGTCTGAGAGTGTCAGATAGTGTCAGAGAGTGATAGAGAGTGATAGAGAGTTTCAGAGAGTGTCAGAGAGTGTCAGAGAGTGATAGAGAGTGATAGAGAGTGTCAGAGAGTGTCAGAGAGTGTCAGAGAGTGTCAGAGAGTGATAGAGAGTGATAAAGAGTTTCAGAGAGTGTCAGAGAGTGTCAGAGAGTGATAGAGAGTGATGAAGAGTGTCAGAGAGTGATAGAGAGTGATAGAGAGTTTCAGAGAGTGTCAGAGAGTGTCAGAGAGTGATAGAGAGTGATAGAGAGTGTCAGAGAGTGTCAGAGAGTGTCAGAGAGTGTCAGAGAGTGATAGAGAGTGATAGAGAGTGTCAGAGAGTGTCAGAGAGTGATAGAGAGTGATAGAGAGTGATCAAAAGTGTCAGAGAGTGTCAGAGTGTGTCAGAGAGTGTCAGAGAGTGATAGAGAGTGATAGTGAGTTTCAGAGAGTGTCAGAGAGTGTCTGAGAGTGTCAGAGAGTGATAGAGAGTGTCAGAGAGTGTCTGAGAGTGTCAGAGAGTGTCAGAGAGTGTCAGAGAGTGTCAGAGAGTGATAGAGAGTGATAGAGAGTGTCAGAGAGTGTCAGACAGTGTCAGAGAGTGATAGAGAGTGTCAGAGAGTGTCAGAGAGTGATAGAGAGTGATAGAGAGTGTCAGAGAGTGTCAGACAGTGTCAGAGAGTGATAGAGAGTGTCAGAGAGTGTCTGAGAGTGTCAGAGAGTGTCTGAGAGTGTCAGAGAGTGATAGAGAGTGATAGAGAGTGTCAGAGAGTGTCATAGAGTGGTAGAGAGTGTCAGAGAGTGTCAGACAGTGTCAGAGAGTGATAGAGAGTGATAGAGAGTGTCAGAGAGTGTCAGACAGTGTCAGAGAGTGATAGAGAGTGTCAGAGAGTGTCTGAGAGTGTCAGAGAGTGTCTGTGAGTGTCAGAGAGTGATAGAGAGTGATAGAGTGATAGAGAGTGTCAGAGAGTGATAGAGAGTGTCTGAGAGTGTCAGAGAGTGTCTGAGAGTGTCAGAGAGTGATAGAGAGTGATAGAGTGTCAGAGAGTGATAGAGAGTGATAGAGAGTGTCAGAGAGTGTCAGAGAGTGTCAGAGAGTGTCTGAGAGTGTCAGAGAGTGATAGAGAGTGTCAGAGAGTGTCTGAGAGTGTCAGAGAGTGTCTGAGAGTGTCAGAGAGTGATAGAGAGTGGTAGAGATTGTCAGAGAGTGTCAGACAGTGTCAGAGAGTGATAGAGAGTGTCAGAGAGTGTCAGACAGTGTCAGAGAGTGATAGAGAGTGATAGAGAGTTTCAGAGATTCTCAGAGAGTGTCTGAGAGTGTCAGAGAGTGATAGAGAGTGTCAGAGAGTGTCTGAGAGTGTCAGAGAGGGTCTGAGAATGTCAGAGAGTGATAGAGAGTGAGCGAGAGTGTCAGAGAGTGTCAGACAGTGTCAGAGAGTGATAGAGAGTGTCAGAGAGTGATAGAGAGTGTCAGAGAGTGTCTGAGAGTGTCTGAGAGTGTCAGAGAGTGATAGAGAGTGTCAGAGAGTGTCAGACAGTGTCAGAGAGTGACAGAGAGTGTCAGAGAGTGATAGAGAGTGATAGAGAGTTTCAGAGAGTCTCAGAGAGTGTCTGAGAGTGTCAGAGAGTGATAGAGAGTGTCAGAGAGTGTCTGAGAGTGTCAGAGATGGTCTGAGAATGTCAGAGAGTGATAGAGAGTGAGAGAGAGTGTCAGAGAGTGTCAGACAGTGTCAGAGAGTGATAGAGAGTGTCAGAGAGTGATAGAGAGTGTCAGAGAGTGTCTGAGAGTGTCTGAGAGTGTCAGAGAGTGATAGAGAGTGTCAGACAGTGTCAGAGAGTGACAGAGAGTGTCAGAGAGTGATAGAGAGTGTCAGAGAGTGTCTGAGAGTGTCTGAGAGTGTCTGAGAGTGTCAGAGAGTGATAGAGAGTGTCAGACAGTGTCAGAGAGTGACAGAGAGTGTCAGAGAGTGATAGAGAGTGATAGAGAGTTTCAGAGAGTCTCAGAGAGTGTCTGAGAGTGTCAGAGAGTGATAGAGAGTGTCAGAGAGTGTCAGAGAGTGTCAGAGAGTGTCTGAGAGTGTCAGAGAGTGATAGAGAGTGTCAGAGAGTGTCTGAGAGTGTCAGAGAGTGTCTGAGAGTGTCAGAGAGTGATAGAGAGTGATAGAGATTGTCAGAGAGTGTCAGACAGAGTCAGAGAGTGATAGAGAGTGTCAGAGAGTGTCAGACAGTGTCAGAGAGTGATAGAGAGTGATAGAGAGTGTCAGAGAGTGTCAGAGTGTGTCAGAGAGTGTCAGAGAGTGATAGAGAGTGATAGAGAGTTTCAGAGAGTGTCAGAGACTGTCTGAGAGTGTCAGAGAGTGATAGAGAGTGTCAGAGAGTTTCAGACAGTGTCAGAGAGTGATAGAGAGTGTCAGAGAGTGATAGAGAGTGTCAGAGAGTGTCAGAGAGTGTCAGAGAGTGTCTGAGAGTGTCAGAGAGTGATAGAGAGTGATAGAGTGATAGAGAGTGTCAGAGAGCGACAGAGAGTGTCAGAGAGTGTCAGAGAGTGTCAGAGAGTGTCAGAGAGTGATAGAGAGTGTCAGAGAGTGTCAGAGAGTGTCAGAGAGTGTTAGAGAGCGTCAGAGAGTGTCAGAGAGTGTCAGAGAGTGATAGTGAGTGTCTGAGAGTGTCAGAGAGTGTCAGAGAGTGATAGAGAGTGTCAGAGAGTGTCAGAGAGTGTCTGAGAGCGTCTGAGAGTGTCTGAGAGTGTCAGAGAGTGATAGAGAGTGTCAGAGAGTGTCAAAGAGTGTCAGAGAGTGATAGAGAGTGATAGAGAGTGTCAGAGAGTGTCTGAGAGTGTCAGAGAGTGTCAGAGAGTGTCAGAGAGTGATAGAGAGTGAAAGAGAGTGATAGAGAGTGTCTGAGAGTGTCAGAGAGTGTCAGAGAGTGATAGAGAGTGAAAGAGAGTGATAGAGAGTGTCAGAGAGTGTCAGACAGTGTCAGAGAGTGATAGAGAGTGTCAGAGAGTGTCAGACAGTGTCAGAGAGTGATAGTGAGTGTCTGAGAGTGTCAGATAGTGTTAGAGAGTGATAGAGAGTGTCAGAGAGTGTCAGAGAGTGTCAGAGAGTGTCAGAGAGTGATAGAGAGTGAAAGAGAGTGATAGAGAGTGTCAGAGAGTGTCAGACAGTGTCAGAGAGTGATAGAGAGTGTCAGAGAGTGTCAGACAGTGTCAGAGAGTGATAGTGAGTGTCTGAGAGTGTCAGATAGTGTTAGAGAGTGATAGAGAGTGTCAGAGAGTGTCAGAGTGTGTCAGAGAGTGTCAGAGAGTGATAGAGAGTGATAGAGAGTTTCAGAGAGTGTCAGAGACTGTCTGAGAGTGTCAGAGAGTTATAGAGAGTGTCAGGGAGTGTCTGAGAGTGTCAGAGAGTGTCAGAGAGTGTCTGAGAGTGTCTGAGAGTGTCTGAGAGTGTCAGAGAGTGATAGAGAGTGATAGAGAGTGTCAGAGAGTGTCAGAGAGTGTCAGAGAGTGATAGAGAGTGTCAGAGAGTGTCAGAGAGTGTCTGAGAGTGATAGAGAGTGTCAGAGAGTGTCAGAGAGTGATAGTGAGTGTCTGAGAGTGTCAGAGAGTTTCAGAGAGTGTCAGAGAGTGATAGAGAGTGATAGAGAGTGTCAGAGAGTGTCTGAGAGTGTCAGAGAGTGATAGAGAGTGTCAGAGAGTGTCTGAGAGTGTCAGAGAGTGTCTGAGAGTGTCAGAGAGTGATAGAGAGTGATAGAGAGTGTCAGAGAGTGTCAGACAGTGTCAGAGTGTGATAGAGAGTGTCAGAGAGTGTCAGAAAGTGTCAGAGAGTGATAGAGAGTGTCAGAGAGTGTCTGAGAGTGCCAGAGAGTGATAGAGAGTGATAGAGAGTGTCAGAGAGTGTCAGAGAGTGATAGAGAGTGTCAGAGAGTGTCAGACAGTGTCAGAGAGTGATAGTGAGTGTCTGAGAGTGTCAGATAGTGTCAGAGAGTGATAGAGAGTGATAGAGAGTTTCAGAGAGTGTCAGAGAGTGTCAGAGAGTGATAGAGAGTGATAGAGAGTGTCAGAGAGTGTCAGAGAGTGTCAGAGAGTGTCAGAGAGTGATAGAGAGTGATAAAGAGTTTCAGAGAGTGTCAGAGAGTGATAGAGAGTGATGAAGAGTGTCAGAGAGTGATAGAGAGTGATAGAGAGTTTCAGAGAGTGTCAGAGAGTGTCAGAGAGTGATAGAGAGTGATAGAGAGTGTCAGAGAGTGTCAGAGAGTGTCAGAGAGTGTCAGAGAGTGATAGAGAGTGATAGAGAGTGTCAGAGAGTGTCAGAGAGTGATAGAGAGTGATAGAGAGTGATCAAAAGTGTCAGAGAGTGTCAGAGTGTGTCAGAGAGTGTCAGAGAGTGATAGAGAGTGATAGTGAGTTTCAGAGAGTGTCAGAGAGTGTCTGAGAGTGTCAGAGAGTGATAGAGAGTGTCAGAGAGTGTCTGAGAGTGTCAGAGAGTGTCAGAGAGTGTCAGAGAGTGTCAGAGAGTGATAGAGAGTGATAGAGAGTGTCAGAGAGTGTCAGACAGTGTCAGAGAGTGATAGAGAGTGTCAGAGAGTGTCAGAGAGTGATAGAGAGTGATAGAGAGTGTCAGAGAGTGTCAGACAGTGTCAGAGAGTGATAGAGAGTGTCAGAGAGTGTCAGAGAGTGTCAGAGAGTGATAGAGAGCGTCAGAGAGTGTCAGAGAGTGTCAGAGAGTGTCAGAGAGTGTCAGAGAGTGTCAGAGAGTGATAGAGAGTGATAGAGAGTGTCAGAGAGTGTCTGAGAGTGTCCGAGAGTGTCTGAGAGTGTCAGAGAGTGATAGAGAGTGAAAGAGAGTGATAGAGAGTGTCAGAGAGTGTCAGACAGTGTCAGAGAGTGATAGAGAGTGTCAGAGAGTGTCAGACAGTGTCAGAGAATGATAGTGAGTGTCTGAGAGTGTCAGATAGTGTCAGAGAGTGACAGAGAGTGATAGAGAGTGTCAGAGAGTGTCAGAGTGTGTCAGAGAGTGTCAGAGAGTGATAGAGAGTGTCAGAGAGTTTCAGACAGTGTCAGAGAGTGATAGAGAGTGTCAGAGAGTGATAGAGAGTGTCAGAGAGTGATAGAGAGTGTCAGAGAGTGTCAGAGAGTGTCAGAGAGTGTCTGAGAGTGTCAGAGAGTGATAGAGAGTGATAGAGTGATAGAGAGTGTCAGAGAGCGACAGAGAGTGTCAGAGAGTGTCAGAGAGTGTCAGAGAGTGTCAGAGAGTGTCTGAGAGTGTCAGAGAGTGATAGAGAGTGATAGAGTGTCAGAGAGTGTCAGAGAGTGATAGAGAGTGTCAGAGAGTGTCAGAGAGTGTCAGAGAGTGTTAGAGAGCGTCAGAGAGTGTCAGAGAGTGTCAGAGAGTGATAGTGAGTGTCTGAGAGTGTCAGAGAGTGTCAGAGAGTGATAGAGAGTGTCAGAGAGTGTCAGAGAGTGTCTGAGAGCGTCTGAGAGTGTCTGAGAGTGTCAGAGAGTGATAGAGAGTGTCAGAGAGTGTCAAAGAGTGTCAGAGAGTGATAGAGAGTGATAGAGAGTGTCAGAGAGTGTCTGAGAGTGTCAGAGAGTGTCAGAGAGTGTCAGAGAGTGATAGAGAGTGAAAGAGAGTGATAGAGAGTGTCTGAGAGTGTCAGAGAGTGTCAGAGAGTGATAGAGAGTGAAAGAGAGTGATAGAGAGTGTCAGAGAGTGTCAGACAGTGTCAGAGAGTGATAGAGAGTGTCAGAGAGTGTCAGACAGTGTCAGAGAGTGATAGTGAGTGTCTGAGAGTGTCAGATAGTGTTAGAGAGTGATAGAGAGTGTCAGAGAGTGTCAGAGAGTGTCAGAGAGTGTCAGAGAGTGATAGAGAGTGAAAGAGAGTGATAGAGAGTGTCAGAGAGTGTCAGACAGTGTCAGAGAGTGATAGAGAGTGTCAGAGAGTGTCAGACAGTGTCAGAGAGTGATAGTGAGTGTCTGAGAGTGTCAGATAGTGTTAGAGAGTGATAGAGAGTGTCAGAGAGTGTCAGAGTGTGTCAGAGAGTGTCAGAGAGTGATAGAGAGTGATAGAGAGTTTCAGAGAGTGTCAGAGACTGTCTGAGAGTGTCAGAGAGTTATAGAGAGTGTCAGGGAGTGTCTGAGAGTGTCAGAGAGTGTCAGAGAGTGTCTGAGAGTGTCTGAGAGTGTCTGAGAGTGTCAGAGAGTGATAGAGAGTGATAGAGAGTGTCAGAGAGTGTCAGAGAGTGTCAGAGAGTGATAGAGAGTGTCAGAGAGTGTCAGAGAGTGATAGAGAGTGCCAGAGAGTGATAGAGAGTGATAGAGAGTGTCAGAGAGTGTCAGACAGTGTCAGAGAGTGATAGAGAGTGTCAGAGAGTGTCAGACAGTGTCAGAGAGTGATAGTGAGTGTCTGAGAGTGTCAGATAGTGTCAGAGAGTGATAGAGAGTGATAGAGAGTTTCAGAGAGTGTCAGAGAGTGTCAGAGAGTGATAGAGAGTGATAGAGAGTGTCAGAGAGTGTCAGAGAGTGTCAGAGAGTGTCAGAGAGTGATAGAGAGTGATAAAGAGTTTCAGAGAGTGTCAGAGAGTGTCAGAGAGTGATAGAGAGTGATGAAGAGTGTCAGAGAGTGATAGAGAGTGATAGAGAGTTTCAGAGAGTGTCAGAGAGTGTCAGAGAGTGATAGAGAGTGATAGAGAGTGTCAGAGAGTGTCAGAGAGTGTCAGAGAGTGTCAGAGAGTGATAGAGAGTGATAGAGAGTGTCAGAGAGTGTCAGAGAGTGATAGAGAGTGATAGAGAGTGATCAAAAGTGTCAGAGAGTGTCAGAGTGTGTCAGAGAGTGTCAGAGAGTGATAGAGAGTGATAGTGAGTTTCAGAGAGTGTCAGAGAGTGTCTGAGAGTGTCAGAGAGTGATAGAGAGTGTCAGAGAGTGTCTGAGAGTGTCAGAGAGTGTCAGAGAGTGTCAGAGAGTGTCAGAGAGTGATAGAGAGTGATAGAGAGTGTCAGAGAGTGTCAGACAGTGTCAGAGAGTGATAGAGAGTGTCAGAGAGTGTCAGAGAGTGATAGAGAGTGATAGAGAGTGTCAGAGAGTGTCAGACAGTGTCAGAGAGTGATAGAGAGTGTCAGAGAGTGTCTGAGAGTGTCAGAGAGTGTCTGAGAGTGTCAGAGAGTGATAGAGAGTGATAGAGAGTGTCAGAGAGTGTCATAGAGTGGTAGAGAGTGTCAGAGAGTGTCAGACAGTGTCAGAGAGTGATAGAGAGTGATAGAGAGTGTCAGAGAGTGTCAGACAGTGTCAGAGAGTGATAGAGAGTGTCAGAGAGTGTCTGAGAGTGTCAGAGAGTGTCTGTGAGTGTCAGAGAGTGATAGAGAGTGATAGAGTGATAGAGAGTGTCAGAGAGTGATAGAGAGTGTCTGAGAGTGTCAGAGAGTGTCTGAGAGTGTCAGAGAGTGATAGAGAGTGATAGAGTGTCAGAGAGTGATAGAGAGTGATAGAGAGTGTCAGAGAGTGTCAGAGAGTGTCAGAGAGTGTCTGAGAGTGTCAGAGAGTGATAGAGAGTGTCAGAGAGTGTCTGAGAGTGTCAGAGAGTGTCTGAGAGTGTCAGAGAGTGATAGAGAGTGGTAGAGATTGTCAGAGAGTGTCAGACAGTGTCAGAGAGTGATAGAGAGTGTCAGAGAGTGTCAGACAGTGTCAGAGAGTGATAGAGAGTGATAGAGAGTTTCAGAGATTCTCAGAGAGTGTCTGAGAGTGTCAGAGAGTGATAGAGAGTGTCAGAGAGTGTCTGAGAGTGTCAGAGAGGGTCTGAGAATGTCAGAGAGTGATAGAGAGTGAGCGAGAGTGTCAGAGAGTGTCAGACAGTGTCAGAGAGTGATAGAGAGTGTCAGAGAGTGATAGAGAGTGTCAGAGAGTGTCTGAGAGTGTCTGAGAGTGTCAGAGAGTGATAGAGAGTGTCAGAGAGTGTCAGACAGTGTCAGAGAGTGACAGAGAGTGTCAGAGAGTGATAGAGAGTGATAGAGAGTTTCAGAGAGTCTCAGAGAGTGTCTGAGAGTGTCAGAGAGTGATAGAGAGTGTCAGAGAGTGTCTGAGAGTGTCAGAGATGGTCTGAGAATGTCAGAGAGTGATAGAGAGTGAGAGAGAGTGTCAGAGAGTGTCAGACAGTGTCAGAGAGTGATAGAGAGTGTCAGAGAGTGATAGAGAGTGTCAGAGAGTGTCTGAGAGTGTCTGAGAGTGTCAGAGAGTGATAGAGAGTGTCAGACAGTGTCAGAGAGTGACAGAGAGTGTCAGAGAGTGATAGAGAGTGTCAGAGAGTGTCTGAGAGTGTCTGAGAGTGTCTGAGAGTGTCAGAGAGTGATAGAGAGTGTCAGACAGTGTCAGAGAGTGACAGAGAGTGTCAGAGAGTGATAGAGAGTGATAGAGAGTTTCAGAGAGTCTCAGAGAGTGTCTGAGAGTGTCAGAGAGTGATAGAGAGTGTCAGAGAGTGTCAGAGAGTGTCAGAGAGTGTCTGAGAGTGTCAGAGAGTGATAGAGAGTGTCAGAGAGTGTCTGAGAGTGTCAGAGAGTGTCTGAGAGTGTCAGAGAGTGATAGAGAGTGATAGAGATTGTCAGAGAGTGTCAGACAGAGTCAGAGAGTGATAGAGAGTGTCAGAGAGTGTCAGACAGTGTCAGAGAGTGATAGAGAGTGATAGAGAGTTTCAGAGATTCTCAGAGAGTGTCTGAGAGTGTCAGAGAGTGTCTGAGAGTGTCAGAGAGTGATAGAGAGTGTCAGAGAGTGTCTGAGAGTGTCAGAGAGGGTCTGAGAATGTCAGAGAGTGATAGAGAGTGAGCGAGAGTGTCAGAGAGTGTCAGACAGTGTCAGAGAGTGATAGAGAGTGTCAGAGAGTGATAGAGAGTGTCAGAGAGTGTCTGAGAGTGTCTGAGAGTGTCAGAGAGTGATAGAGAGTGTCAGAGAGTGTCAGACAGTGTCAGAGAGTGACAGAGAGTGTCAGAGAGTGATAGAGAGTGATAGAGAGTTTCAGAGAGTCTCAGAGAGTGTCTGAGAGTGTCAGAGAGTGATAGAGAGTGTCAGAGAGTGTCTGAGAGTGTCAGAGATGGTCTGAGAATGTCAGAGAGTGATAGAGAGTGAGAGAGAGTGTCAGAGAGTGTCAGACAGTGTCAGAGAGTGATAGAGAGTGTCAGAGAGTGATAGAGAGTGTCAGAGAGTGTCTGAGAGTGTCTGAGAGTGTCAGAGAGTGATAGAGAGTGTCAGACAGTGTCAGAGAGTGACAGAGAGTGTCAGAGAGTGATAGAGAGTGTCAGAGAGTGTCTGAGAGTGTCTGAGAGTGTCTGAGAGTGTCAGAGAGTGATAGAGAGTGTCAGAGAGTGTCAGAGAGTGATAGAGAGTGTCAGAGAGTGTCAGACATTGTCAGAGAGTGATAGAGAGTGATAGAGAGTGTCAGAGAGTGTCAGACAGTGTCAGAGAGTGATAGAGAGTGTCAGAGAGTGATAGAGAGTGATAGAGAGTGTCAGAGAGTGTCAGAGAGTGTCTGAGAGTGTCAGTGAGAGTCTGAGAGTGTCAGAGAGTGATGGAGAGTGATAGAGTGTCACAGAGTGTCAGAGAGTGATAGCGAGTGTCAGAGAGTGTCAGACAGTGTCAGAGAGTGATAGAGAGTGTCAGAGAGTGTCAGACAGTGTCAGAGAGTGATAGAGAGTGATAGAGAGTGTCAGAGAGTGTCAGACAGTGTCAGAGAGTGATAGAGAGTGTCAGAGAGTGATAGAGAGTGATAGAGAGTGTCAGAGAGTGTCAGAGAGTGTCTGAGAGTGTCAGTGAGTGTCTGAGAGTGTCAGAGAGTGATGGAGAGTGATAGAGTGTCACAGAGTGTCAGAGAGTGATAGCGAGTGTCAGAGAGTGTCAGACAGTGTCAGAGAGTGATAGAGAGTGTCAGAGAGTGTCAGACAGTGTCAGACAGTGATAGAGAGTGATAGAGAGTGTCAGAGAGTGTCAGACAGTGTCAGAGAGTGATAGAGAGTGTCAGAGAGTGATAGAGAGTGATAGAGAGTGTCAGAGAGTGTCAGAGAGTGTCTGAGAGTGTCAGTGAGTGTCTGAGAGTGTCAGAGAGTGATGGAGAGTGATAGAGTGTCACAGAGTGTCAGAGAGTGATAGCGAGTGTCAGAGAGTGTCAGAGAGTGTCAGAGAGTGTCAGAGAGTGTCAGAGAGTGTCAGAGAGTGTCAGTGAGTGTCTGAGAGTGTCAGAGAGTGATGGAGAGTGATAGAGTGTCACAGAGTGTCAGAGAGTGATAGCGAGTGTCAGAGAGTGTCAGACAGTGTCAGAGAGTGATAGAGAGTGTCAGAGAGTGTCAGACAGTGTCAGACAGTGATAGAGAGTGATAGAGAGTGTCAGAGAGTGTCAGACAGTGTCAGAGAGTGATAGAGAGTGTCAGAGAGTGATAGAGAGTGATAGAGAGTGTCAGAGAGTGTCAGAGAGTGTCTGAGAGTGTCAGTGAGTGTCTGAGAGTGTCAGAGAGTGATGGAGAGTGATAGAGTGTCACAGAGTGTCAGAGAGTGATAGCGAGTGTCAGAGAGTGTCAGACAGTGTCAGAGAGTGATAGAGAGTGTCAGAGAGTGATAGAGAGTGTCAGAGAGTGTCTGAGAGTGTCTGAGAGTGTCAGAGAGTGATAGAGAGTGTCAGAGAGTGTCAGACAGTGTCAGAGAGTGACAGAGAGTGTCAGAGAGTGATAGAGAGTGATAGAGAGTTTCAGAGAGTCTCAGAGAGTGTCTGAGAGTGTCAGAGAGTGATAGAGAGTGTCAGAGAGTGTCTGAGAGTGTCAGAGATGGTCTGAGAATGTCAGAGAGTGATAGAGAGTGAGAGAGAGTGTCAGAGAGTGTCAGACAGTGTCAGAGAGTGATAGAGAGTGTCAGAGAGTGATAGAGAGTGTCAGAGAGTGTCTGAGAGTGTCTGAGAGTGTCAGAGAGTGATAGAGAGTGTCAGACAGTGTCAGAGAGTGACAGAGAGTGTCAGAGAGTGATAGAGAGTGTCAGAGAGTGTCTGAGAGTGTCTGAGAGTGTCTGAGAGTGTCAGAGAGTGATAGAGAGTGTCAGAGAGTGTCAGAGAGTGATAGAGAGTGTCAGAGAGTGTCAGACATTGTCAGAGAGTGATAGAGAGTGATAGAGAGTGTCAGAGAGTGTCAGACAGTGTCAGAGAGTGATAGAGAGTGTCAGAGAGTGATAGAGAGTGATAGAGAGTGTCAGAGAGTGTCAGAGAGTGTCTGAGAGTGTCAGTGAGAGTCTGAGAGTGTCAGAGAGTGATGGAGAGTGATAGAGTGTCACAGAGTGTCAGAGAGTGATAGCGAGTGTCAGAGAGTGTCTGACAGTGTCAGAGAGTGATAGAGAGTGTCAGAGAGTGTCAGACAGTGTCAGAGAGTGATAGAGAGTGATAGAGAGTGTCAGAGAGTGTCAGACAGTGTCAGAGAGTGATAGAGAGTGTCAGAGAGTGATAGAGAGTGATAGAGAGTGTCAGAGAGTGTCAGAGAGTGTCTGAGAGTGTCAGTGAGTGTCTGAGAGTGTCAGAGAGTGATGGAGAGTGATAGAGTGTCACAGAGTGTCAGAGAGTGATAGCGAGTGTCAGAGAGTGTCAGACAGTGTCAGAGAGTGATAGAGAGTGTCAGAGAGTGTCAGACAGTGTCAGACAGTGATAGAGAGTGATAGAGAGTGTCAGAGAGTGTCAGACAGTGTCAGAGAGTGATAGAGAGTGTCAGAGAGTGATAGAGAGTGATAGAGAGTGTCAGAGAGTGTCAGAGAGTGTCTGAGAGTGTCAGTGAGTGTCTGAGAGTGTCAGAGAGTGATGGAGAGTGATAGAGTGTCACAGAGTGTCAGAGAGTGATAGCGAGTGTCAGAGAGTGTCAGAGAGTGTCAGAGAGTGTCAGAGAGTGTCAGAGAGTGTCAGAGAGTGTCTGAGAGTGTCAGTGAGTGTCTGAGAGTGTCAGAGAGTGATGGAGAGTGATAGAGTGTCACAGAGTGTCAGAGAGTGATAGCGAGTGTCAGAGAGTGTCAGACAGTGTCAGAGAGTGATAGAGAGTGTCAGAGAGTGTCAGACAGTGTCAGACAGTGATAGAGAGTGATAGAGAGTGTCAGAGAGTGTCAGACAGTGTCAGAGAGTGATAGAGAGTGTCAGAGAGTGATAGAGAGTGATAGAGAGTGTCAGAGAGTGTCAGAGAGTGTCAGAGAGTGATGGAGAGTGATAGAGTGTCACAGAGTGTCAGAGAGTGATAGCGAGTGTCAGAGAGTGTCAGACAGTGTCAGAGAGTGATAGTGAGTGTCTGAGAGTGTCAGAGAGTGTCAGAGAGTGATAGAGAGTGATAGAGAGTGTCAGAGAGTGTCAGAGAGTGTCAGAGAGTGATAGAGAGTGTCAGAGAGTGATAGAGAGTGTCAGAGAGTGATAGAGAGTGTCAGAGAGTGATAGATTGTGTCAGAGAGTGTCAGAGAGTGATAGAGAGTGTCAGAGAGTGATAGAGAGTGTCAGAGAGTGATACAGAGTGTCAGAGAGTGTCTGAGAGTGTCAGAGAGTGTCAGAGAGAGTCTGAGAGTGTCAGAGAGTGATAGAGAGTGATAGAGAGTGTCAGAGACTGTCAGAGAGTGATAGAGAGTGTCAGAGAGTGTCAGACAGTGTCAGAGAGTGATAGAGAGTGATAGAGAGTGTCAGAGAGTGTCAGACAGTGTCAGACAGTGTCAGAGAGTGATAGAGAGTGTCAGAGAGTGTCAGAGAGTGATAGAGAGTGATAGAGAGTGTTAGAGAGTGTCTGAGAGTGTCAGAGAGTGTCTGAGAGTGTCAGAGAGTGATAGAGAGTGATAGAGAGTGTCAGAGAGTGATAGAGAGTGTCAGAGAGTGTCTGAGAGTGTCAGAGAGTGTCTGAGAGTGTCAGAGAGTGATAGAGAGTGATAGAGTGTCAGAGAGTGTCAGAGAGTGTCAGAGAGTGATAGAGAGTGATAGAGTGTCAGAGAGTGTCAGAGAGTGATAGAGAGTGTCAGAGAGTGTCAGAGAGTGTCAGAGAGTGATAGAGAGTGTCAGAGAGTGTCTGAGTGTCAGAGAGTGTCAGAGAGTGATAGAGAGTGTCAGAGAGTGATAGAGAGTGTCAGAGAGTGATACAGAGTGTCAGAGAGTGTCTGAGTGTGTCAGAGAGTGTCTGAGAGTGTCAGAGAGTGTCAGAGAGTGATAAAGAGTGATAGAGAGTGATAGAGAGTGTCAGAGAGTGTCAGACAGTGTCAGAGAGTGATAGAGAGTGTCAGAGAGTGATAGAGAGTGTCTGAGGGTGTCAGAGAGTGATAAAGAGTGATAGAGAGTGTCAGAGAGTGTCAGAGATTGATAGAGAGTGTCAGAGAGTGTCAGACAGTGTCAGAGAGTGATAGAGAGTGATAGAGAGTGTCAGAGAGTGTCAGACAGTGTCAGAGAGTGATAGAGAGTGTCAGAGAGTGATAGAGAGTGTCAGAGAGTGTCTGAGAGTGTCAGAGAGTGTCTGAGAGTGTCAGAGAGTGATAGAGAGTGATAGAGTGATAGAGAGTGTCAGAGAGTGACAGAGAGTGTCAGAGAGTGTCAGAGAGTGTCAGAGAGTGTCTGAGAGTGTCAGAGAGTGATAGAGAGTGATAGAGTGTCAGAGAGTGTCAGAGAGTGATAGAGAGTGTCAGAGAGTGTCAGAGAGTGTCAGAGAGTGATAGAGAGCGTCAGAGAGTGTCAGAGAGTGTCAGAGATTGATAGTGAGTGTCAGAGAGTGATAGAGAGTGATAGACAGTTTCAGAGAGTGTCAGAGAGTGTCTGAGAGTGTCAGAGAGTGATAGAGAGTGTCAGAGAGTGTCAGAGAGTGTCAGAGAGTGATAGAGAGTGTCAGAGAGTGTCTGAGAGTGTCAGAGAGTGTCTGAGAGTGTCAGAGAGTGATAGAGAGTGATAGAGTGATAGAGAGTGTCAGAGAGTGACAGAGAGTGTCAGAGAGTGTCAGAGAGTGTCAGAGAGTGTCTGAGAGTGTCAGAGAGTGATAGAGAGTGATAGAGTGTCAGAGAGTGTCAGAGAGTGATAGAGAGTGTCAGAGAGTGTCAGAGAGTGTCAGAGAGTGATAGAGAGCGTCAGAGAGTGTCAGAGAGTGTCAGAGATTGATAGTGAGTGTCAGAGAGTGATAGAGAGTGATAGACAGTTTCAGAGAGTGTCAGAGAGTGTCTGAGAGTTTCAGAGAGTGTCAGAGAGTGATAGAGAGTGTCAGACAGTGTCAGAGGGTGATAGTGAGTGTCTGAGAGTGTCAGAGAGTGTCAGAGAGTGATAGAGAGTGATAGAGAGTGTCAGAGAGTGTCTGAGAGTGTCAGAGAGTGTCTGAGAGTGTCAGAGAGTGATAGAGAGTGATAGAGAGTGTCAGAGAGTGATAGAGAGTGTCAGAGAGTGTCTGAGAGTGTCAGAGAGTGTCTGAGAGTGTCAGAGAGTGATAGAGAGTGATAGAGTGTCAGAGAGTGTCAGAGAGTGTCAGAGAGTGATAGAGAGTGATAGAGTGTCAGAGAGTGTCAGAGAGTGATAGAGAGTGTCAGAGAGTGTCAGAGAGTGTCAGAGAGTGATAGAGAGTGTCAGAGAGTGTCTGAGTGTCAGAGAGTGTCAGAGAGTGATAGAGAGTGTCAGAGAGTGATAGAGAGTGTCAGAGAGTGATACAGAGTGTCAGAGAGTGTCTGAGTGTGTCAGAGAGTGTCTGAGAGTGTCAGAGAGTGTCAGAGAGTGATAAAGAGTGATAGAGAGTGATAGAGAGTGTCAGAGAGTGTCAGACAGTGTCAGAGAGTGATAGAGAGTGTCAGAGAGTGATAGAGAGTGTCTGAGGGTGTCAGAGAGTGATAAAGAGTGATAGAGAGTGTCAGAGAGTGTCAGAGATTGATAGAGAGTGTCAGAGAGTGTCAGACAGTGTCAGAGAGTGATAGAGAGTGATAGAGAGTGTCAGAGAGTGTCAGACAGTGTCAGAGAGTGATAGAGAGTGTCAGAGAGTGATAGAGAGTGTCAGAAAGTGTCTGAGAGTGTCAGAGAGTGTCTGAGAGTGTCAGAGAGTGATAGAGAGTGATAGAGTGATAGAGAGTGTCAGAGAGTGACAGAGAGTGTCAGAGAGTGTCAGAGAGTGTCAGAGAGTGTCTGAGAGTGTCAGAGAGTGATAGAGAGTGATAGAGTGTCAGAGAGTGTCAGAGAGTGATAGAGAGTGTCAGAGAGTGTCAGAGAGTGTCAGAGAGTGATAGAGAGCGTCAGAGAGTGTCAGAGAGTGTCAGAGATTGATAGTGAGTGTCAGAGAGTGATAGAGAGTGATAGACAGTTTCAGAGAGTGTCAGAGAGTGTCTGAGAGTGTCAGAGAGTGTCAGAGAGTGATAGAGAGTGTCAGACAGTGTCAGAGGGTGATAGTGAGTGTCTGAGAGTGTCAGAGAGTGTCAGAGAGTGATAGAGAGTGATAGAGAGTGTCAGAGAGTGTCTAAGAGTGTCAGAGAGTGTCTGAGAGTGTCAGAGAGTGATAGAGAGTGATAGAGAGTGATAGAGAGTGTCAGAGAGTGTCAGACAGTGTCAGAGAGTGATAGAGAGTGCCAGAGAGTGTCAGACAGTGTCAGAGAGTGATAGTGAGTGTCTGAGAGTGTCAGATAGTGTCAGAGAGTGACAGAGAGTGATAGAGAGTGTCAGAGAGTGTCAGAGTGTGTCAGAGAGTGTCAGAGAGTGATAGAGAGTGATAGAGAGTTTCAGAGAGTGTCAGAGACTGTCTGAGAGTGTCAGAGAGTGATAGAGAGTGTCAGAGAGTGCCTGAGAGTGTCAGAGAGAGTCAGAGAGTGTCTGAGAGTGTCTGAGAGTGTCAGAGAGTGATAGAGAGTGATAGAGAGTGTCAGAGAGTGCCTGAGAGTGTCAGAGAGTGTCAGAGAGTGTCTGAGAGTGTCTGAGAGTGTCAGAGAGTGATAGAGAGTGATAGAGAGTGTCAGAGAGTGTCAGACAGTGTCAGAGAGTGATAGAGAGTGTCAGAGAGTGTCAGAGAGTGTCTGAGAGTGATAGAGAGTGTCAGAGAGTGTCAGAGAGTGATAGTGAGTGTCAGAGAGTGATAGAGAGTTTCAGAGAGTGTCAGAGAGTGTCTGAGAGTGTCAGAGAGTGTCAGCGAGTGTCAGAAAGTGATAGAGAGTGATATAGAGTGTCAGAGAGTGTCAGAGAGTGTCAGAGAGTGTCAGAGAGTGTCAGAGAGTGATAGAGAGTGTCAGACAGTGTCAGAGAGTGATAGAGAGTGTCAGAGAGTGTCTGAGAGTGTCTCAGAGTGTCAGAGAGTGTCAGAGAGTGTCTGAGAGTGTCAGAGAGTGATAGAGAGTGATAGAGAGTGTCAGAGAGTGTCAGAGAGTGTCAGAGTGTAACAGAGAGTGTCAGAGAGTGTCAGAGAGTGTCTGAGAGTGATAGAGAGTTTCAGAGTGTGTCAGAGAGTGTCTGAGAGTGCCAGAGAGTGTCAGAGAGTGTCAGAAAGTGCTAGAGAGTGATAGAGAGTGTCAGAGAGTGTCAGAGAGTGATAGAGAGTGTCAGACAGTGTCAGAGAGTGATAGTGAGTGTCTGAGAGTGATAGAGAGTTTCAGAGAGTGTCAGAGAGTGTCTGAGAGTGTCAGAGAGTGTCAGAGAGTGTCAGAAAGTGATAGAGAGTGATAGAGAGTGTCAGAGAGGGTCAGAGAGTGATAGAGAGTGTCAGACAGTGTCAGAGAGTGATAGTGAGTGTCTGAGAGTGTCAGAGAGTGATAGAGAGTGAGAGAGAGTGTCAGAGAGTGTCTGAGAGTGTCAGAGAGTGATAGAGAGTGTCAGAGAGTGTCTGAGAGTGTCAGAGAGTGTCTGAGAGTGTCAGAGAGTGATAGAGAGTGATAGAGAGTGATAGAGAATGTCAGAGAGTGTCAGACAGTGTCAGAGAGTGATAGAGCGTGTCAGAGAGTGTCACAAGGTGTCAGAGAGTGATAGTGAGTGTCTGAGAGTGTCAGATAGTGTCAGAGAGTGATAGAGAGTGATAGAGAGTGATAGAGAGTTTCAGAGAGTGTCAGAGAGTGTCAGAGAGTGATAGAGAGTGATAGAGAGTGTCAGAGAGTGATAGAGAGTGTCAGAGAGTGATAGTGAGTGTCAGAGAGTGATAGAGAGTGTCAGAGAGTGATAGAGAGTGATAGAGTGTGTCAGAGAGTGTCAGAGAGTGTCAGAGAGTGTCAGAGAGTGATAGAGAGTGATAGAGAGTGATCGAGAGTGTCAGAGAGTGTCAGAGTGTGTCAGAGAGTGATAGAGAGTGATAGAGAGTTTCAGAGAGTGTCAGAGAGTGTCTGAGAGTGTCAGAGAGTGATAGAGAGTGTCAGAGAGTGTCTGAGAGTGTCAGAGAGTGTCAGAGAGTGTCAGAGAGTGTCAGAGAGTGATAGAGAGTGATAGAGAGTGTCAGAGAGTGTCAGAGAGTGTCAGAGAGTGATAGAGAGTGTCAGAGAGTGATAGAGAGTGTCTGAGAGTGTCTGGGAGTGTCAGAGAGTGTCTGAGAGTGTCAGAGAGTGATAGAGAGTGATAGAGAGTGTCAGAGAGTGTCAGAGAGTGTCATAGAGTGATAGAGAGTGTCAGAGAGTGTCAGAGAGTGTCAGAGAGTGTCTGAGAGTGATAGAGAGTGTCAGAGAGTGTCAGAGAGTGATAGTGAGTGTCAGAGAGTGATAGAGAGTTTCAGAGAGTGTCAGAGAGTGTCTGAGAGTGTCAGAGAGTGTCAGCGAGTGTCAGAAAGTGATAGAGAGTGATATAGAGTGTCAGAGAGTGTCAGAGAGTGATAGAGAGTGTCAGACAGTGTCAGAGAGTGATAGAGAGTGTCAGAGAGTGTCTGAGAGTGTCTAAGAGTGTCAGAGAGTTTCAGAGAGTGTCTGAGAGTGTCAGAGAGTGATAGAGAGTGATAGAGAGTGATAGAGAGTTTCAGAGAGTGTCAGAGAGTGATAGAGAGTGATAGAGAGTGTCAGAGAGTGATAGAGAGTGTCAGAGAGTGATAGTGAGTGTCAGAGAGTAATAGAGAGTGTCAGAGAGTGATAGAGAGTGATAGAGTGTGTCAGAGAGTGTCAGATAGTGTCAGAGAGTGATAGAGAGTGATAGAGAGTGATAGCGAGTTTCAGAGAGTGTCAGAGAGTGTCAGAGAGTGATAGAGAGTGATAGAGAGTGTCAGAGAGTGATAGAGAGTGTCAGAGAGTGATAGTGAGTGTCAGAGAGTGATAGAGAGTGTCAGAGAGTGATAGAGAGTGGTAGAGTGTGTCAGAGAGTGTCAGAGAGTGTCAGAGAGTGTCAGAGAGTGATAGAGAGTGATAGAGAGTGATCGAGAGTGTCAGAGAGTGTCAGAGTGTGTCAGAGAGTGTCAGAGAGTGATAGAGAGTGATAGAGAGTTTCAGAGAGTGTCAGAGAGTGATAGAGAGTGTCAGAGAGTGATAGAGAGTGTCAGAGAGTGTCTGAGAGTGTCAGAGAGTGTCAGAGAGTGTCAGAGAGTGTCAGAGAGTGTCAGAGAGTGTCAGAGAGTGATAGAGAGTGATAGAGAGTGATAGAGAGAGTCAGAGAGTGTCAGACAGTGTCAGAGAGTGATAGAGTGTGTCAGAGAGTGATAGAGAGTGTCTGAGAGTGTCTGGGAGTGTCAGAGAGTGTCTGAGAGTGTCAGAGAGTGTCATAGAGTGATAGAGAGCGTCAGAGAGTGTCAGAGAGTGTCTGAGAGTGATAGAGAGTGTCAGAGAGTGTCAGAGAGTGATAGTGAGTGTCAGAGAGTGATAGAGAGCTCAGAGAGTGTCACAGAGTGTCTGAGAGTGTCAGAGAGTGTCAGCGAGTGTCAGAAAGTGATAGAGAGTGATATAGAGTGTCAGAGAGTGTCAGAGAGTGTCAGAGAGTGTCAGAGAGTGATAGAGAGTGTCAGACAGTGTCAGAGAGTGATAGAGAGTGTCAGAGAGTGTCTGAGAGTGTCTAAGAGTGTCAGAGAGTTTCAGAGAGTGTCTGAGAGTGTCAGAGAGTGATAGAGAGTGATAGAGAGTGTCAGAGAGTGTCAGACAGTGTCAGAGTGTAACAGAGAGTGTCAGAGAGTGTCTGAGAGTGATAGAGAGTGTCAGAGAGTGTCAGAGAGTGTCTGAGAGTGTCAGAGAGTGTCAGAGAGTGTCAGAAAGTGCTAGAGAGTGATAGAGAGTGTCAGAGAGTGTCAGAGAGTGATAGAGAGTGTCAGACAGTGTCAGAGAGTGATAGTGAGTGTCTGAGAGTGATAGAGAGTTTCAGAGAGTGTCAGAGAGTGTCTGAGAGTGTCAGAGAGTGACAGAGAGTGTCAGAAAGTGATAGAGAGTGATAGAGAGTGTCAGAGAGGGTCAGAGAGTGATAGAGAGTGTCAGACAGTGTCAGAGATTGATAGTGAGTGTCTGAGAGTGTCAGAGAGTGTCAGAGAGTGATATAGAGTGATAGAGAGTGTCAGAGAGTGTCTGAGAGTGTCAGAGAGTGATAGAGAGTGTCAGAGAGTGTCTGAGAGTGTCAGAGAGTGTCTGAGAGTGTCAGAGAGTGATAGAGAGTGATAGAGAGTGATAGAGAGTGTCAGAGAGTGTCAGACAGTGTCAGAGAGTGATAGAGCGTGTCAGAGAGTGTCTGAGAGTGTCTAAGAGTGTCAGAGAGTTTCAGAGAGTGTCTGAGAGTGTCAGAGAGTGATAGAGAGTGATAGAGAGTGTCAGAGTGTGTCAGACAGTGTCAGAGTGTAACAGAGAGTGTCAGAGAGTGTCTGAGAGTGATAGAGAGTGTCAGAGAGTGTCTGAGAGTGTCAGAGAGTGTCAGAGAGTGTCAGAAAGTGCTAGAGAGTGATAGAGAGTGTCAGAGAGTGTCAGAGAGTGATAGAGAGTGTCAGACAGTGTCAGAGAGTGATAGTGAGTGTCTGAGAGTGATAGAGAGTTTCAGAGAGTGTCAGAGAGTGTCTGAGAGTGTCAGAGAGTGACAGAGAGTGTCAGAAAGTGATAGAGAGTGATAGAGAGTGTCAGAGAGGGTCAGAGAGTGATAGAGAGTGTCAGACAGTGTCAGAGATTGATAGTGAGTGTCTGAGAGTGTCAGAGAGTGTCAGAGAGTGATATAGAGTGATAGAGAGTGTCAGAGAGTGTCTGAGAGTGTCAGAGAGTGATAGAGAGTGTCAGAGAGTGTCTGAGAGTGTCAGAGAGTGTCTGAGAGTGTCAGAGAGTGATAGAGAGTGATAGAGAGTGATAGAGAGTGTCAGAGAGTGTCAGACAGTGTCAGAGAGTGATAGAGCGTGTCAGAGAGTGTCACAAGGTGTCAGAGAGTGATAGTGAGTGTCTGAGAGTGTCAGATAGTGTCAGAGAGTGATAGAGAGTGATAGAGAGTGATAGAGAGTTTCAGAGAGTGATAGAGAGTGATAGAGTGTGTCAGAGAGTGTCAGAGAGTGTCAGAGAGTGTCAGAGAGTGATAGAGAGTGATAGAGAGTGATCGAGAGTGTCAGAGAGTGTCAGAGTGTGTCAGAGAGTGATAGAGAGTGATAGAGAGTTTCAGAGAGTGTCAGAGAGTGTCTGAGAGTGTCAGAGAGTGATACAGAGTGTCAGAGAGTGTCTGAGAGTGTCAGAGAGTGTCAGAGAGTGTCAGAGAGTGTCAGAGAGTGATAGAGAGTGATAGAGAGTGTCAGAGAGTGTCAGAGAGTGTCAGAGAGTGATAGAGAGTGTCAGAGAGTGATAGAGAGTGTCTGAGAGTGTCTGGGAGTGTCAGAGAGTGTCTGAGAGTGTCAGAGAGTGATAGAGAGTGATAGAGAGTGTCAGAGAGTGTCAGAGAGTGTCATAGAGTGATAGAGAGTGTCAGAGAGTGTCAGAGAGTGTCAGAGAGTGTCTGAGAGTGATAGAGAGTGTCAGAGAGTGTCAAGAGTGATAGTGAGTGTCAGAGAGTGATAGAGAGTTTCAGAGAGTGTCAGAGAGTGTCTGAGAGTGTCAGAGAGTGTCTGCGAGTGTCAGAAAGTGATAGAGAGTGATATAGAGTGTCAGAGAGTGTCAGAGAGTGTCAGAGAGTGATAGAGAGTGTCAGACAGTGTCAGAGAGTGATAGAGAGTGTCAGAGAGTGTCTGAGAGTGTCTAAGAGTGTCAGAGAGTTTCAGAGAGTGTCTGAGAGTGTCAGAGAGTGATAGAGAGTGATAGAGAGTGATAGAGAGTTTCAGAGAGTGTCAGAGATTGATAGAGAGTGATAGAGAGTGTCAGAGAGTGATAGAGAGTGTCGGAGAGTGATAGTGAGTGTCAGAGAGTAATAGAGAGTGTCAGAGAGTGATAGAGAGTGATAGAGTGTGTCAGAGAGTGCCAGATAGTGTCAGAGAGTGATAGAGAGTGATAGAGAGTGATAGAGAGTTTCAGAGAGTGTCAGAGAGTGATAGAGAGTGATAGAGAGTGTCAGAGAGTGATAGAGAGTGTCAGAGAGTGATAGTGAGTGTCAGAGAGTGATAGAGAGTGTCAGAGAGTGATAGAGAGTGGTAGAGTGTGTCAGAGAGTGTCAGAGAGTGTCAGAGAGTGTCAGAGAGTGATAGAGAGTGATAGAGAGTGATCGAGAGTGTCAGAGAGTGTCAGAGTGTGTCAGAGAGTGTCAGAGAGTGATAGAGAGTGATAGAGAGTTTCAGAGAGTGTCAGAGAGTGATAGAGAGCGTCAGAGAGTGATAGAGAGTGTCAGAGAGTGTCTGAGAGTGTCAGAGAGTGTCAGAGAGTGTCAGAGAGTGTCAGAGAGTGATAGAGAGTGATAGAGAGTGATAGAGAGAGTCAGAGAGTGTCAGACAGTGTCAGAGAGTGATAGAGTGTGTCAGAGAGTGATAGAGAGTGTCTGAGAGTGTCTGGGAGTGTCAGAGAGTGTCTGAGAGTGTCAGAGAGTGATAGAGAGTGATAGAGAGTGTCAGAGAGTGTCATAGAGTGATAGAGAGTGTCAGAGAGTGTCATAGAGTGATAGAGAGTGTCAGAGAGTGTCAGAGAGTGTCTGAGAGTGATAGAGAGTGTCAGAGAGTGTCAGAGAGTGATAGTGAGTGTCAGAGAGTGATAGAGAGTTTCAGAGAGTGTCACAGAGTGTCTGAGAGTGTCAGAGAGTGTCAGCGAGTGTCAGAAAGTGATAGAGAGTGATATAGAGTGTCAGAGAGTGTCAGAGAGTGTCAGAGAGTGTCAGAGAGTGATAGAGAGTGTCAGACAGTGTCAGAGAGTGATAGAGAGTGTCAGAGAGTGTCTGAGAGTGTCTAAGAGTGTCAGAGAGTTTCAGAGAGTGTCTGAGAGTGTCAGAGAGTGATAGAGAGTGATAGAGAGTGTCAGAGAGTGTCTGAGAGTGTCAGAGAGTGTCAGAGAGTGTCAGAAAGTGCTAGAGAGTGATAGAGAGTGTCAGAGAGTGTCAGAGAGTGATAGAGAGTGTCAGACAGTGTCAGAGAGTGATAGTGAGTGTCTGAGAGTGATAGAGAGTTTCAGAGAGTGTCAGAGAGTGTCTGAGAGTGTCAGAGAGTGACAGAGAGTGTCAGAAAGTGATAGAGAGTGATAGAGAGTGTCAGAGAGGGTCAGAGAGTGATAGAGAGTGTCAGACAGTGTCAGAGATTGATAGTGAGTGTCTGAGAGAGTCAGAGAGTGTCAGAGAGTGATATAGAGTGATAGAGAGTGTCAGAGAGTGTCTGAGAGTGTCAGAGAGTGATAGAGAGTGTCAGAGAGTGTCTGAGAGTGTCAGAGAGTGATAGAGAGTGATAGAGAGTGATAGAGAGTGTCAGAGAGTGTCAGACAGTGTCAGAGAGTGATAGAGCGTGTCAGAGAGTGTCACAAGGTGTCAGAGAGTGATAGTGAGTGTCTGAGAGTGTCAGATAGTGTCAGAGAGTGATAGAGAGTGATAGAGAGTGATAGAGAGTTTCAGAGAGTGTCAGAGAGTGATAGAGAGTGATAGAGAGTGTCAGAGAGTGATAGAGAGTGTCAGAGAGTGATAGAGAGTGTCAGAGAGTGATAGTGAGTGTCAGAGAGTGATAGAGAGTGTCAGAGAGTGATAGAGAGTGATAGAGTGTGATAGAGAGTGATATAGAGTGATAGAGAGTGATCGAGAGTGTCAGAGAGTGTCAGAGTGTGTCAGAGAGTTTCAGAGAGTGATAGAGAGTGATAGAGAGTTTCAGAGAGTGTCAGAGAGTGTCTGAGAGTGTCAGAGAGTGATAGAGTGTGTCAGAGAGTGTCTGAGAGTGTCAGAGAGTGTCAGAGAGTGTCAGAGAGTGATAGAGAGTGATAGAGAGTGTCAGAGAGTGTCAGACAGTGTCAGAGAGTGATAGAGAGTGATAGAGAGTGTCAGAGAGTGTCAGACAGTGTCAGAGAGTGATAGAGAGTGTCAGAGAGTGTCTGAGAGTGTCAGAGAGTGTCTGAGAGTGTCAGAGAGTGATAGAGAGTGATAGAGAGTGATAGAGAGTGATAGAGTGATAGAGAGTGTCAGAGAGTGTCTGAGAGTGATAGAGAGTGTCAGAGAGTGTCAAGAGTGATAGTGAGTGTCAGAGAGTGATAGAGAGTGATAGACAGTTTCAGAGAGTGTCAGAGAGTGTCTGAGAGTGTCAGAGAGTGTCAGAAAGTGATAGAGAGTGTCAGACAGTGTCAGAGAGTGATAGTGAGTGTCTGAGAGTGTCAGAGAGTGTCAGAGAGTGATAGAGAGTGATAGAGAGTGTCAGAGAGTGTCTGAGAGTGTCAGAGAGTGTCAGAGAGTGTCTGAGAGTGTCAGAGAGTGATAGAGAGTGATAGAGAGTGATAGAGAGTGTCAGAGAGTGATAGAGAGTGATAGAGAGTGATAGAGAGTGTCAGAGTGTGTCAGACAGTGTCAGAGAGTGATAGAGAGTGTCAGAGAGTGTCAGACAGTGTCAGAGAGTGATAGTGAGTGTCTGAGAGTGTCAGATAGTGTCAGAGAGTGACAGAGAGTGATAGAGAGTGTCAGAGAGTGTCAGAGTGTGTCAGAGAGTGTCAGAGAGTGATATAGAGTGATAGAGAGTTTCAGAGAGTGTCAGAGACTGTCTGAGAGTGTCAGAGAGTGATAGAGAGTGTCAGAGAGTGCCTGAGAGTGTCAGAGAGTGTCAGAGAGTGTCAGAGAGTGTCTGAGAGTGTCAGAGAGTGATAGAGAGTGATAGAGAGTGTCAGAGAGTGTCAGACAGTGTCAGAGAGTGATAGAGAGTGTCAGAGAGTGTCTGAGAGTGATAGAGACTGTCAGAGAGTGTCAGAGAGTGATAGTGAGTGTCAGAGAGTGATAGAGAGTTTCAGAGAGTGTCAGAGAGTGTCTGAGAGTGTCAGAGAGTGTCAGAGAGTGTCAGAAAGTGATAGAGAGTGATATAGAGTGTCAGAGAGTGTCAGACAGTTTCAGAGAGTGTCAGAGAGTGTCTGAGAGTGTCAGAGAGTGATAGAGAGTGTCAGAGAGTGTCTGAGAGTGTCAGAGAGTGTCAGAGAGTGTCTGAGAGTGTCAGAGAGTGATAGAGAGTGATAGAGAGTGTCAGAGAGTGTCAGACAGTGTCAGAGAGTAGCAGAGAGTAACAGAGAGTGTCAGAGAGTGTCAGAGAGTGTCAGAGAGTGATAGAGAGTTTCAGAGAGTGTCAGAGAGTGTCTGAGAGTGTCAGAGAGTGTCAGAGAGTGTCAGAAAGTGATAGAGAGTGATAGAGAGTGTCAGAGAGTGTCAGAGAGTGATAGAGAGTGTCAGAGAGTGTCAGACAGTGTCAGAGAGTGATAGTGAGTGTCTGAGAGTGTCAGATAGTGTCAGAGAGTGACAGAGAGTGATAGAGAGTGTCAGAGAGTGTCAGAGTGTGTCAGAGAGTGTCAGAGAGTGATATAGAGTGATAGAGATTTTCAGAGAGTGTCAGAGACTGTCTGAGAGTGTCAGAGAGTGATAGAGAGTGTCAGAGAGTGCCTGAGAGTGTCAGAGAGTGTCAGAGAGTGTCAGAGAGTGTCTGAGAGTGTCAGAGAGTGATAGAGAGTGATAGAGAGTGTCAGAGAGTGTCAGACAGTGTCAGAGAGTGATAGAGAGTGTCAGAGAGTGTCTGAGAGTGATAGAGACTGTCAGAGAGTGTCAGAGAGTGATAGTGAGTGTCAGAGAGTGATAGAGAGTTTCAGAGAGTGTCAGAGAGTGTCTGAGAGTGTCAGAGAGTGTCAGCGAGTGTCAGAAAGTGATAGAGAGTGATATAGTGTGTCAGAGAGTGTCAGAGAGTGTCAGAGAGTGATAGAGAGTGTCAGACAGTGTCAGAGAGTGATAGAGAGTGTCAGAGAGTGTCTGAGAGTGTCAGAGAGTGTCAGAGAGTGTCTGAGAGTGTCAGAGAGTGATAGAGAGTGATAGAGAGTGTCAGAGAGTGTCAGACAGTGTCAGAGAGTAGCAGAGAGTGTCAGAGAGTGTCTGAGAGTGATAGAGAGTTTCAGAGAGTGTCAGAGAGTGTCTGAGAGTGTCAGAGAGTGTCAGAGAGTGTCAGAAAGTGATAGAGAGTGATAGAGAGTGTCAGAGAGTGTCAGAGAGTGATAGAGAGTGTCAGATAGTGTCAGAGAGTGATAGTGAGTGTCTGAGAGTGATAGAGAGTGTCAGAGAGTGTCTGAGAGTGTCTGAGAGTGTCAGAGAGTGTCAGAGAGTGTCAGAAAGTGGTAGAGAGTGATAGAGAGTGTCAGAGAGTGTCAGAGAGTGATAGAGAGTGTCAGACAGTGTCAGAGAGTGATAGTGAGTGTCTGAGAGTGTCAGAACGTGTCAGAGAGTGATAGAGAGTGATAGAGAGTGTCAGAGAGTGTCTGAGAGTGTCAGAGAGTGATAGAGAGTGTCAGAGAGTGTCTGAGAGTGTCAGAGAGTGTCTGAGAGTGTCAGAGAGTGATAGAGAGAGATAGAGAGTGATAGAGAGTGTCAGAGAGTGTCAGACAGTGTCAGAGAGTGCTAGAGCGTGTCAGAGAGTGTCACAAGGTGTCAGAGAGTGATAGTGAGTGTCAGAGAGTGATAGAGAGTGTCAGAGAGTGATAGAGAGTGTCAGAGAGTGTCTGAGAGTGTCAGAGAGTGTCTGAGAGTGTCAGAGAGTGATAGAGAGTGATAGAGAGTGATAGAGAGTGTCAGAGAGTGTCAGACAGTGTCAGAGAGTGATAGAGCGTGTCAGAGAGTGTCACAAGGTGTCAGAGAGTGATAGTGAGTGTCTGAGAGTGTCAGATAGTGTCAGAGAGTGATAGAGAGTGTCAGAGAGTGTCAGACAGAGTCAGAGAGTGATAGAGCGTGTCAGAGAGTGTCACAAGGTGTCAGAGAGTGATAGTGAGTGTCTGAGAGTGTCAGATAGTGTCAGAGAGTGATAGAGAGTGATAGAGAATGATAGAGAGTTTCAGAGAGTGTCAGAGAGTGATAGAGAGTGATAGAGAGTGTCAGAGAGTGATAGAGAGTGTCAGAGAGTGATAGTGAGTGTCAGAGAGTGATAGAGAGTGATAGAGTGTGTCAGAGAGTGTCAGAGAGTGTCAGAGAGTGTCAGAGAGTGATAGAGAGTGATAGAGAGTGATAGAGAGTGATCGAGAGTGTCAGAGAGTGTCAGAGAGTGTCTGAGAGTGTCAGAGAGTGATAGAGAGTGATAGAGAGTGTCAGAGAGTGTCTGAGAGTGTCAGAGAGTGTCTGAGAGTGTCAGAGAGTGATAGAGAGTGATAGAGAGTGATAGAGAGTGTCAGAGAGTGATAGAGAGTGATAGAGAGTGATAGAGAGTGTCAGAGAGTGTCAGACAGTGTCAGAGAGTGATAGAGATTGTCAGAGAGTGTCAGACAGTGTCAGAGAGTGATAGTGAGTGTCAGAGAGTGTCAGAGAGTGATAGAGAGTGTCAGAGAGTGTCAGAGTGTGTCAGAGACTGTCTGAGAGTGTCAGAGAGTGATAGAGAGTGTCAGAGAGTGCCTGAGAGTGTCAGAGAGTGTCAGAGAGTGTCAGAGAGTGTCTGAGAGTGTCAGAGAGTGATAGAGAGTGATAGAGAGTGTCAGAGAGTGTCAGACAGTGTCAGAGAGTGATAGAGAGTGTCAGAGAGTGTCAGAGAGTGTCAGAGAATGTCAGACAGTGTCAGAGAGTGATAGAGCGTGTCAGAGAGTGTCACAAGGTGTCAGAGAGTGATAGTGAGTGTCAGAGAGTGATAGAGAGTGTCAGAGAGTGATAGAGAGTGTCAGAGAGTGTCTGAGAGTGTCAGAGAGTGTCTGAGAGTGTCAGAGAGTGATAGAGAGTGATAGAGAGTGATAGAGAGTGTCAGAGAGTGTCAGACAGTGTCAGAGAGTGATAGAGCGTGTCAGAGAGTGTCACAAGGTGTCAGAGAGTGATAGTGAGTGTCTGAGAGTGTCAGATAGTGTCAGAGAGTGATAGAGAGTGTCAGAGAGTGTCAGACAGAGTCAGAGAGTGATAGAGCGTGTCAGAGAGTGTCACAAGGTGTCAGAGAGTGATAGTGAGTGTCTGAGAGTGTCAGATAGTGTCAGAGAGTGATAGAGAGTGATAGAGAGTGATAGAGAGTTTCAGAGAGTGTCAGAGAGTGTCAGAGAGTGATAGAGAGTGATAGAGAGTGTCAGAGAGTGATAGAGAGTGTCAGAGAGTGATAGTGAGTGTCAGAGAGTGATAGAGAGTGTCAGAGAGTGATAGAGAGTGATAGAGTGTGTCAGAGAGTGTCAGAGAGTGTCAGAGAGTGTCAGAGAGTGATAGAGAGTGATAGAGAGTGATAGAGAGTGATCGAGAGTGTCAGAGAGTGTCAGAGTGTGTCAGAGAGTGATAGAGAGTGTCAGAGAGTGTCAGAGAGTGTCAGAGAGTGATAGAGAGTGATAGAGAGTGTCAGAGAGTGTCAGACAGTGTCAGACAGTGATAGAGAGTGTCAGAGAGTGATAGAGAGTGTCAGAGAGTGTCTGGGAGTGTCAGAGAGTGTCTGAGAGTGTCAGAGAGTGATAGAGAGTGATAGAGAGTGTCAGAGAGTGTCATAGAGTGATAGAGAGTGTCAGAGAGTGTCAGACAGTGTCAGAGAGTGATAGAGAGTGTCAGAGAGTGTCAGACAGTGTCAGACAGTGTCAGAGAGTGATAGAGAGTGTCAGAGAGTGTCTGAGAGTGTCAGAGAGTGTCTGAGAGTGTCAGAGAGTGATAGAGAGTGATAGAGAGTGATAGAGAGTGTCAGAGAGTGTCAGAGAGTGTCAGAGAGTGTCAGAGAGTGATAGAGAGTGATAGAGTGATAGAGAGTGATAGAGAGTGTCAGAGAGTGTCAGAGAGTGTCAGAGAGTGTAAGAGAGTGTCAGAGAGTGATAGAGAGTGTCACAGAGTGTCTGAGAGTGTCAGAGAGTGTCTGAGAGTGTCTGAGAGTGTCAGAGAGTGATAGAGAGTGATAGAGATTGTCAGAGAGTGTCAGACAGTGTCAGAGAGTGATAGAGAGTGTCAGAGAGTGTCAGACAGTGTCAGAGAGTGATAGAGAGTGATAGAGAGTTTCAGAGAGTCTCAGAGAGTCTCAGAGAGTGTCTGAGAGTGTCAGAGAGTGATAGAGAGTGTCAGAGAGTGTCTGAGAGTGTCAGAGAGGGTCTGAGAGTGTCAGAGAGTGTCAGAGAGTGATAGAGAGTGTCAGAGAGTGTCAGAGAGTGTCAGACAGTGTCAGAGAGTGATAGAGATTGTCAGAGAGTGATAGAGAGTGTCTGAGAGTGTCAGAGAGTGATAGAGAGTGTCAGAGAGTGTCAGACAGTGTCAGAGAGTGACAGAGAGTGTCAGAGAGTGATAGAGAGTGTCAGAGAGTGTCTGAGAGTGTCTGAGAGTGTTTGAGAGTGTCAGAGAGTGATAGAGAGTGTCAGAGAGTGTCAGAGAGTGATAGAGAGTGTCAGAGAGTGTCAGACAGTGTCAGAGAGTGATAGAGAGTGATAGAGAGTGTCAGAGAGTGTCAGACAGTGTCAGAGAGTGATAGAGAGTGTCAGAGAGTGATAGAGAGTGATAGAGAGTGTCAGAGAGTGTCAGAGAGTGTCTGAGAGTGTCAGTGAGTGTCTGAGAGTGTCAGAGAGTGATGGAGAGTGATAGAGTGTCACAGAGTGTCAGAGAGTGATAGCGAGTGTCAGAGAGTGTCAGACAGTGTCAGAGAGTGATAGAGAGTGTCAGAGAGTGTCAGACAGTGTCAGAGAGTGATAGAGAGTGATAGAGAGTGTCAGAGAGTGTCAGACAGTGTCAGAGAGTGATAGAGAGTGTCAGAGAGTGATAGAGAGTGATGGAGAGTGTCAGAGAGTGTCAGAGAGTGTCAGAGTGTGTCTGAGAGTGTCAGTGAGTGTCTGAGAGTGTCAGAGAGTGATGGAGAGTTATAGAGTGTCACAGAGTGTCAGAGAGTGTCAGACAGTGTCAGAGAGTGTCAGACAGTGTCAGAGAGTGATAGAGAGTGTCAGAGAGTGATAGAGAGTGTCAGAGAGTGTCAGAGAGTGTCAGACAGTGTCAGAGAGTGATAAAGAGTGATAGAGTGTCAGAGAGTGTCAGACAGTGTCAGAGAGTGATAGAGAGTGTCAGAGAGTGTCTGAGAGTGTCAGAGAGTGTCTGAGAGTGTCAGAGAGTGATAGAGAGTGATAGAGTGATAGAGAGTGATAGAGAGTGTCAGAGAGTGTCAGAGAGTGTCAGAGAGTGTCAGAGAGTGTCTGAGAGGGTCTGAGAGTGATAGAGAGTGTCAGAGAGTGTCAGAAAGTGATAGAGAGTGATAGAGAGTGTCAGAGAGTGTCAGAGAGTGATAGAGAGTGTCAGACAGTGTCAGAGAGTGATAGTGAGTGTCTGAGAGTGATAGAGAGTTTCAGAGAGTGTCAGAGAGTGTCTGAGAGTGTCAGAGAGTGTCAGAGAGTGTCAGAAAGTGATAGAGAGTGATAGAGAGTGTCAGAGAGTGTCAGAGAGTGATAGAGAGTGTCAGACAGCGTCAGAGAGTGATAGTGAGTGTCTGAGAGTGTCAGAACGTGTCAGAGAGTGATAGAGAGTGATAGAGAGTGTCAGAGAGTGATAGAGAGTGTCAGAGAGTGATAGAGAGTGTCAGAGAGTGTCTGAGAGTGTCAGAGAGTGTCTGAGAGTGTCAGAGAGTGATAGAGAGTGATAGAGAGTGATAGAGAGTGTCAGAGAGTGTCAGACAGTGTCAGATAGTGATAGAGCGTGTCAGAGAGTGTCACAAGGTGTCAGAGAGTGATAGTGAGTGTCAGAGAGTGATAGAGAGTGTTAGAGAGTGATAGAGAGTGTCAGAGAGTGTCTGAGAGTGTCAGAGAGTGTCTGAGAGTGTCAGAGAGTGATAGAGAGTGATAGAGAGTGATAGAGAGTGTCAGAGAGTGTCAGACAGTGTCAGAGAGTGATAGAGCGTGTCAGAGAGTGTCACAAGGTGTCAGAGAGTGATAGTGAGTGTCTGAGAGTGTCAGATAGTGTCAGAGAGTGATAGAGAGTGTCAGAGAGTGTCAGACAGAGTCAGAGAGTGATAGAGCGTGTCAGAGAGTGTCACAAGGTGTCAGAGAGTGATAGTGAGTGTCTGAGAGTGTCAGATAGTGTCAGAGAGTGATAGAGAGTGATAGAGAGTGATAGAGAGTTTCAGAGAGTGTCAGAGAGTGATAGAGAGTGATAGAGAGTGTCAGAGAGTGATAGAGAGTGTCAGAGAGTGATAGTGAGTGTCAGAGAGTGATAGAGAGTGTCAGAGGGTGATAGAGAGTGATAGAGTGTGTCAGAGAGTGTCAGAGAGTGTCAGAGAGTGTCAGAGAGTGATAGAGAGTGATAGAGAGTGATAGAGAGTGATCGAGAGTGTCAGAGAGTGTCAGAGAGTGTCAGAGAGTGTCTGAGAGTGTCAGAGAGTGATAGAGAGTGATAGAGAGTGTCAGAGAGTGTCTGAGAGTGTCAGAGAGTGTCTGAGAGTGTCAGAGAGTGATAGAGAGTGATAGAGAGTGATAGAGAGTGATAGAGAGTGTCAGAGAGTGATAGAGAGTGATAGAGAGTGATAGAGAGTGTCAGAGAGTGTCAGACAGTGTCAGAGAGTGATAGAGATTGTCAGAGAGTGTCAGACAGTGTCAGAGAGTGATAGAGAGTGTCAGAGAGTGTCAGAGTGTGTCAGAGAGTTTCAGAGAGTGATAGAGAGTGATAGAGAGTTTCAGAGAGTGTCAGAGACTGTCTGAGAGTGTCAGAGAGTGATAGAGAGTGTCAGAGAGTGCCTGAGAGTGTCAGAGAGTGTCAGAGAGTGTCAGAGAGTGTCTGAGAGTGTCAGAGAGTGATAGAGAGTGATAGAGAGTGTCAGAGAGTGTCAGACAGTGTCAGAGAGTGATAGAGAGTGTCAGAGAGTGTCTGAGAGTGATAGAGAGTGTCAGAGAGTGTCAGAGAGTGATAGTGAGTGTCAGAGAGTGATAGAGAGTTTCAGAGAGTGTCAGATAGTGTCTGAGAGTGTCAGAGAGTGTCGGCGAGTGTCAGAAAGTGATAGAGAGTGATATAGAGTGTCAGAGAGTGTCAGAGAGTGATAGAGAGTGTCAGACAGTGTCAGAGAGTGATAGAGAATGTCAGAGAGTGTCTGAGAGTGTCAGAGAGTGTCAGAGAGTGTCAGAGAGTGTCTGAGAGTGTCAGAGAGTGATAGAGAGTGATAGAGAGTGTCAGAGAGTGTCAGACAGTGTCAGAGAGTAACAGAGAGTGTCAGAGAGTGTCAGAGAGTGTCTGAGAGTGATAGAGAGTTTCAGAGAGTGTCAGAGAGTGTCTGAGAGTGTCAGAGAGTGTCAGAGAGTGTCAGAAAGTGATAGAGAGTGATAGAGAGTGTCAGAGAGTGTCAGAGAGTGATAGAGAGTGTCAGACAGTGTCAGAGAGTGATAGTGAGTGTCTGAGAGTGATAGAGAGTTTCAGAGAGTGTCAGAGAGTGTCTGAGAGTGTCAGAGAGTGTCAGAGAGTGTCAGAAAGTGATATAGAGTGATAGAGAGTGTCAGAGAGTGTCAGAGAGTGATAGAGAGTGTCAGACAGTGTCAGAGAGTGATAGTGAGTGTCTGAGAGTGTCAGAACGTGTCAGAGAGTGATAGAGAGTGATAGAGAGTGTCAGAGAGTGTCAGAGAGTGATAGAGAGTGTCAGAGAGTGATAGAGAGAGTCAGAGAGTGTCTGAGAGTGTCAGAGAGTGTCTGATAGTGTCAGAGAGTGATAGAGAGTGATAGAGAGTGATAGAGAGTGTCAGAGAGTGTCAGACAGTGTCAGAGAGTGATCGAGCGTGTCAGAGAGTGTCACAAGGTGTCAGAGAGTGATAGTGAGTGTCAGAGAGTGATAGAGAGTGTCAGAGAGTGATAGAGAGTGTCAGAGAGTGTCTGAGAGTGTCAGAGAGTGTCTGAGAGTGTCAGAGAGTGATAGAGAGTGATAGAGAGTGATAGAGAGTGTCAGAGAGTGTCAGACAGTGTCAGAGAGTGATAGAGCGTGTCAGAGAGTGTCACAAGGTGTCAGAGAGTGATAGTGAGTGTCTGAGAGTGTCAGATAGTGTCAGAGAGTGATAGAGAGTGTCAGAGAGTGTCAGACAGAGTCAGAGAGTGATAGAGCGTGTCAGAGAGTGTCAGATAGTGTCAGAGAGTGATAGAGAGTGATAGAGAGTTTCAGAGAGTGTCAGAGAGTGTCAGAGAGTGATAGAGAGTGATAGAGAGTGTCAGAGAGTGATAGAGAGTGTCAGAGAGTGATAGTGAGTGTCAGTGAGTGATAGAGAGTGTCAGAGAGTGATAGAGAGTGATAGAGTGTGTCAGAGAGTGTCAGAGAGTGTCAGAGAGTGTCAGAGAGTGATAGAGAGTGATAGAGAGTGATAGAGAGTGATCGAGAGTGTCAGAGAGTGTCAGAGTGTGTCAGAGAGGGATAGAGAGTGATAGAGAGTTTCAGAGAGTGTCAGAGAGTGTCTGAGAGTGTCAGAGAGTGATAGAGAGTGTCAGAGAGTGTCTGAGAGTGTCAGAGAGTGTCAGAGAGTGTCAGAGAGTGATAGAGAGTGATAGAGAGTGTCAGAGAGTGTCAGACAGTGTCAGAGAGTGATAGAGAGTGTCAGAGAGTGATAGAGAGTGTCAGAGAGTGTCTGGGAGTGTCAGAGAGTGTCTGAGAGTGTCAGAGAGTGATAGAGAGTGATAGAGTGTGTCAGAGAGTGTCATAGAGTGATAGAGAGTGTCAGAGAGTGTCAGACAGTGTCAGAGAGTGATAGAGAGTGATAGAGAGTGTCAGAGAGTGTCAGACAGTGTCAGAGAGTGATAGAGAGTGTCAGAGAGTGTCTGAGAGTGTCAGAGAGTGTCAGAGAGTGTCTGAGAGTGTCAGAGAGTGATAGAGAGTGTCAGAGAGTGTCTGAGAGTGTCAGAGAGTGTCAGAGAGTGTCAGAGAGTGATAGAGAGTGATAGAGAGTGTCAGAGAGTGTCAGACAGTGTCAGAGAGTGATAGAGAGTGTCAGAGAGTGATAGAGAGTGTCAGAGAGTGTCTGGGAGTGTCAGAGAGTGTCTGAGAGTGTCAGAGAGTGATAGAGAGTGATAGAGTGTGTCAGAGAGTGTCATAGAGTGATAGAGAGTGTCAGAGAGTGTCAGACAGTGTCAGAGAGTGATAGAGAGTGATAGAGAGTGTCAGAGAGTGTCAGACAGTGTCAGAGAGTGATAGAGAGTGTCAGAGAGTGTCAGAGAGTGTCTGAGAGTGTCTGAGAGTGTCAGAGAGTGATAGAGAGTGATAGAGTGATAGAGAGTGATAGAGAGTGTCAGAGAGTGTCAGAGAGTGTCAGAGAGTGTCAGAGAGTGATAGAGAGTGTCAGAGAGTGTCTGAGAGTGTCAGAGAGTGTCTGAGAGTGTCTGAGAGTGTCAGAGAGTGATAGAGAGTGATAGAGATTGTCAGAGAGTGTCAGACAGTGTCAGAGAGTGATAGAGAGTGTCAGAGAGTGTCAGACAGTGTCAGAGAGTGATAGAGAGTGATAGAGAGTTTCAGAGAGTCTCAGAGAGTGTCTGAGAGTGTCAGAGAGTGATAGAGAGTGTCAGAGAGTGTCTGAGAGTGTCAGAGAGGGTCTGAGAGTGTCAGAGAGTGTCAGAGAGTGATAGAGAGTGTCAGAGAGTGTCAGAGAGTGTCAGACAGTGTCAGAGAGTGATAGAGAGTGTCAGAGAGTGATAGAGAGTGTCAGAGAGTGTCTGAGAGTGTCAGAGAGTGACAGAGAGTGTCAGAGAGTGCCAGACAGTGTCAGAGTGTGACAGAGAGTGTCAGAGAGTGATAGAGAGTGTCAGAGAGTGTCTGAGAGTGTCTGAGAGTGTCTGAGAGTGTCAGAGAGTGATAGAGAGTGTCAGAGAGTGTCAGAGAGTGATGTAGAGTGTCAGAGAGTGTCAGACAGTGTCAGAGAGTGATAGAGAGTGATAGAGGGTGTCAGAGAGTGTCAGACAGTGTCAGAGAGTGATAGAGAGTGTCAGAGAGTGATAGAGAGTGATAGAGAGTGTCAGAGAGTGTCAGAGAGTGTCTGAGAGTGTCGGTGAGTGTCTGAGAGTGTCTGAGAGTGTCAGAGAGTGATAGAGAGTGATAGAGTGATAGAGAGTGATAGAGAGTGTCAGAGAGTGTCAGAGAGTGTCAGAGAGTGTCAGAGAGTGATAGAGAGTGTCAGAGAGTGTCTGAGAGTGTCAGAGAGTGTCTGAGAGTGTCTGAGAGTGTCAGAGAGTGATAGAGAGTGATAGAGATTGTCAGAGAGTGTCAGACAGTGTCAGAGAGTGATAGAGAGTGTCAGAGAGTGTCAGACAGTGTCAGAGAGTGATAGAGAGTGATAGAGAGTTTCAGAGAGTCTCAGAGAGTGTCTGAGAGTGTCAGAGAGTGATAGAGAGTGTCAGAGAGTGTCTGAGAGTGTCAGAGAGGGTCTGAGAGTGTCAGAGAGTGTCAGAGAGTGATAGAGAGTGTCAGAGAGTGTCAGAGAGTGTCAGACAGTGTCAGAGAGTGATAGAGAGTGTCAGAGAGTGATAGAGAGTGTCAGAGAGTGTCTGAGAGTGTCAGAGAGTGATAGAGAGTGTCAGAGAGTGCCAGACAGTGTCAGAGAGTGACAGAGAGTGTCAGAGAGTGATAGAGAGTGTCAGAGAGTGTCTGAGAGTGTCTGAGAGTGTCTGAGAGTGTCAGAGAGTGATAGAGAGTGTCAGAGAGTGTCAGAGAGTGATGTAGAGTGTCAGAGAGTGTCAGACAGTGTCAGAGAGTGATAGAGAGTGATAGAGAGTGTCAGAGAGTGTCAGACAGTGTCAGAGAGTGATAGAGAGTGTCAGAGAGTGATAGAGAGTGATAGAGAGTGTCAGAGAGTGTCTGAGAGTGTCGGTGAGTGTCTGAGAGTGTCAGAGAGTGATGGAGAGTGATAGAGTGTCACAGAGTGTCAGAGAGTGATAGCGAGTGTCAGAGAGTGTCAGACAGTGTCAGAGAGTGATAGAGAGTGTCAGAGAGTGTCAGACAGTGTCAGAGAGTGATAGAGAGTGATAGAGAGTGTCAGAGAGTGTCAGACAGTGTCAGAGAGTGATAGAGAGTGTCAGAGAGTGATAGAGAGTGATGGAGAGTGTCAGAGAGTGTCAGAGAGTGTCAGAGTGTGTCTGAGAGTGTCAGTGAGTGTCTGAGAGTGTCAGAGAGTGATGGAGAGTTATAGAGTGTCACAGTGTGTCACAGAGTGTCAGGCAGTGTCAGAGAGTGTCAGACAGTGTCAGAGAGTGATAGAGAGTGTCAGAGAGTGATAGAGAGTGTCAGAGAGTGTCTGGGAGTGTCAGAGAGTGTCTGAGAGTTTCAGAGAGTGATAGAGAGTGATAGAGAGTGTCAGAGAGTGTCATAGAGTGATAGAGAGTGTCAGAGAGTGTCAGACAGTGTCAGAGAGTGATAGAGAGTGATAGAGAGTGTCAGAGAGTGTCAGACAGTGTCAGAGAGTGATAGAGAGTGATAGAGAGTGTCAGAGAGTGTCTGAGAGTGTCAGAGAGTGTCTGAGAGTGTCAGAGAGTGATAGAGAGTGATAGAGTGATAGAGAGTGATAGAGAGTGTCAGAGAGTGTCAGAGAGTGTCAGAGATTGTCAGAGAGTGTCTGAGAGGGTCCGAGAGTGATAGAGAGTGTCAGAGAGTGTCTGAGAGTGTCAGAGAGTGTCTGAGAGTGTCTGAGAGTGTCAGAGAGTGATAGAGAGTGATAGAGATTGTCAGAGAGTGTCAGACAGTGTCAGAGAGTGGTAGAGAGTGTCAGAGAGTGTCAGACAGTGTCAGAGAGTGATAGAGAGTGATAGAGAGTTTCAGAGAGTCTCAGAGAGTGTCTGAGAGTGTCAGAGAGTGATAGAGAGTGTCAGAGAGTGTCTGAGAGTGTCAGAGAGGGTCTGAGAGTGTCAGAGAGTGATAGAGAGTGATAGAGATTGTCAGAGAGTGTCAGACAGTGTCAGAGAGTGATAGAGAGTGTCAGAGAGTGATAGAGAGTGTCAGAGAGTGTCTGAGAGTGTCTGAGAGTGTCAGAGAGTGATAGAGAGTGTCAGAGAGTGTCAGACAGTGTCAGAGAGTGACAGAGAGTGTCAGAGAGTGATAGAGAGTGTCAGAGAGTGTCTGAGAGTGTCTGAGAGTGTCTGAGAGTGTCAGAGAGTGATAGAGAGTGTCAGAGAGTGTCAGAGAATGATAGAGTGTGTCAGAGAGTGTCAGACAGTGTCAGAGAGTGATAGAGAGTGTCAGAGAGTGATAGAGAGTGATAGAGAGTGTCAGAGAGTGTCAGAGAGTGTCTGAGAGTGTCAGTGAGTGTCTGAGAGTGTCAGAGAGTGATGGAGAGTGATAGAGTGTCACAGAGTGTCAGAGAGTGATAGCGAGTGTCAGAGAGTGTCAGACAGTGTCAGAGAGTGATAGAGAGTGTCAGAGAGTGTCAGACAGTGTCAGAGAGTGATAGAGAGTGATAGAGAGTGTCAGAGAGTGTCAGACAGTGTCAGAGAGTGATAGAGAGTGTCAGAGAGTGATAGAGAGTGATAGAGAGTGTCAGAGAGTGTCAGAGAGTGTCTGAGAGTGTCAGTGAGTGTCTGAGAGTGTCAGAGAGTGATGGAGAGTTATAGAGTGTCACAGAGTGTCAGACAGTGTCAGAGAGTGATAGAGAGTGTCAGAGAGTGTCAGACAGTGTCAGAGAGTGCTAGAGAGTGATAGAGAGTGTCAGAGAGTGTCAGACAGTGTCAGAGAGTGATGGAGAGTGTCAGAGAGTGATAGAGAGTGATAGAGAGTGTCAGAGAGTGTCAGAGAGTGTCTGAGAGTGTCAGTGAGTGTCTGAGAGTGTCAGAGAGTGATGGAGAGTTATAGAGTGTCACAGAGTGTCAGAGAGTGATAGCGAGTGTCAGAGAGTGTCAGACAGTGTCAGAGAGTGATAGTGAGTGTCTGAGAGTGTCTGAGAGTGTCTGAGAGTGTCTGAGAGTGTCAGAGAGTGATAGAGAGTGTCAGAGAGTGTCAGAGAGTGATAGAGAGTGTCAGAGAGTGTCAGACAGTGTCAGAGAGTGATAGAGAGTGATAGAGAGTGTCAGAGAGTGTCAGACAGTGTCAGAGAGTGATAGAGAGTTTCAGAGAATGATAGAGAGTGATAGAGAGTGTCAGAGAGTGTCAGAGAGTTTCTGAGAGTGTCTGAGAGTGTCAGAGAGTGATGGAGAGTGATAGAGTGTCACAGAGTGTCAGAGAGTGATAGCGAGTGTCAGAGAGTGTCAGACAGTGTCAGAGAGTGATAGAGAGTGTCAGAGAGTGTCAGACAGTGTCAGAGAGTGATAGAGAGTGACAGACAGTGTCAGAGAGTGTCAGACAGTGTCAGAGAGTGATAGCGAGTGTCAGAGAGTGTCAGACAGTGTCAGAGAGTGATAGAGAGTGTCAGAGAGTGTCAGAGAGTGATAGAGAGTGTCAGGGAGTGTCAGACAGTGTCAGAGAGTGATAGAGAGTGATAGAGAGTGTCAGAGAGTGTCAGACAGTGTCAGAGAGTGATAGAGAGTGTCAGAGAGTGATAGAGAGTGATAGAGAGTGTCAGAGAGTGTCTGAGAGTGTCAGTGAGTGTCTGAGAGTATCAGAGAGTGATGGAGAGTGATAGAGTGTCACAGAGTGTCAGAGAGTGATAGCGAGTGTCAGAGAGTGTCAGACAGTGTCAGAGAGTGATAGAGAGTGTCAGAGAGTGTCAGACAGTGTCAGAGAGTGATAGAGAGTGATAGAGAGTGTCAGAGAGTGTCAGACAGTGTCAGAGAGTGATAGAGAGTGTCAGAGAGTGATAGAGAGTGATAGAGAGTGTCAGAGAGTGTCAGAGAGTGTCTGAGAGTGTCAGTGAGTGTCTGAGAGTGTCAGAGAGTGATGGAGAGTTATAGAGTGTCACAGAGTGTCAGAGAGTGATAGCGAGTGTCTGAGAGTGTCTGAGAGTGTCTGAGAGTGTCAGAGAGTGATAGAGAGTGTCAGAGAGTGTCAGAGGGTGATAGAGAGTGTCGGAGAGTGTCAGACAGTGTCAGAGAGTGATAGAGAGTGATAGAGAGTGTCAGAGAGTGTCAGACAGTGTCAGAGAGTGATAGAGAGTGTCAGAGAATGATAGAGAGTGATAGAGAGTGTCAGAGAGTGTCAGAGAGTGTCTGAGAGTGTCTGAGAGTGTCTGAGAGTGTCAGAGAGTGATGGAGAGTGATAGAGTGTCACAGAGTGTCAGAGAGTGATAGCGAGTGTCAGAGAGTGTCAGACAGTGTCAGAGAGTGATAGAGAGTGTCAGAGAGTGTCAGACAGTGTCAGAGAGTGATAGAGAGTGATAGAGAGTGTCAGAGAGTGTCAGACAGTGTCAGAGAGTGATAGAGAGTGTCAGAGAGTGATAGAGAGCGATAGAGAGTGTCAGAGAGTGTCAGAGAGTGTCTGAGAGTGTCAGTGAGTGTCTGAGAGTGTCAGAGAGTGATGGAGAATGATAGAGTGTCACAGAGTGTCAGAGAGTGATAGCGAGTGTCAGAGAGTGTCAGACAGTGTCAGAGAGTGATAGAGAGTGTCAGAGAGTGTCAGACAGTGTCAGAGAGTGATACAGAGTGATAGAGAGTGTCAGAGAGTGTCAGACAGTGTCAGAGAGTGATAGAGAGTGTCAGAGAGTGTCAGACAGTGTCAGAGAGTGATAGAGAGTGTCAGAGAGTGATAGAGAGTGATAGAGAGTGTCAGAGAGTGTCTGAGAGTGTCAGTGAGTGTCTGAGAGTGTCAGAGAGTGATGGAGAGTGATAGAGTGTCACAGAGTGTCAGAGAGCGATAGCGAGTGTCAGAGAGTGTCAGACAGTGTCAGAGAGTGATAGAGAGTGTCAGAGAGTGTCAGACAGTGTCAGAGAGTGATAGAGAGTGATAGAGAGTGTCAGAGAGTGTCAGACAGTGTCAGAGAGTGATAGAGAGTGTCAGAGAGTGATAGAGAGTGATAGAGAGTGTCAGAGAGTGTCAGAGAGTGTCTGAGAGTGTCAGTGAGTGTCTGAGAGTGTCAGAGAGTGATGGAGAGTTATAGAGTGTCACAGAGTGTCAGAGAGTGATAGCGAGTGTCAGAGAGTGTCAGACAGTGTCAGAGAGTGATAGTGAGTGTCTGAGAGTGTCTGAGAGTGTCTGAGAGTGTCTGAGAGTGTCAGAGAGTGATAGAGAGTGTCAGAGAGTGTCAGAGAGTGATAGAGAGTGTCAGAGAGTGTCAGACAGTGTCAGAGAGTGATAGAGAGTGATAGAGAGTGTCAGAGAGTGTCAGACAGTGTCAGAGAGTGATAGAGAGTGTCAGAGAATGATAGAGAGTGATAGAGAGTGTCAGAGATTGTCAGAGAGTGTCTGAGAGTGTCTGAGAGTGTCAGAGAGTGATGGAGAGTGATAGAGTGTCACAGAGTGTCAGAGAGTGATAGCGAGTGTCAGAGAGTGTCAGACAGTGTCAGAGAGTGATAGAGAGTGTCAGAGAGTGTCAGACAGTGTCAGAGAGTGATAGAGAGTGATAGAGAGTGTCAGCGAGTGTCAGACAGTGTCAGAGAGTGATAGAGAGTGTCAGAGAGTGATAGAGAGTGATAGAGAGTGTCAGAGAGTGTCAGAGAGTGTCTGAGAGTGTCAGTGAGTGTCTGAGAGTGTCAGAGAGTGATGGAGAGTTATAGAGTGTCACAGAGTGTCAGAGAGTGATAGCGAGTGTCAGAGAGTGTCAGACAGTGTCAGAGAGTGATAGAGAGTGTCAGAGAGTGTCAGAGAGTGATAGAGAGTGTCAGGGAGTATCAGACAGTGTCAGAGAGTGATAGAGAGTGATAGAGAGTGTCAGAGAGAGTCAGACAGTGTCAGAGAGTGATAGAGAGTGTCAGAGAGTGATAGAGAGTGATAGAGAGTGATAGAGAGTGTCAGAGAGTGTCAGAGAGTGTCTGAGAGTGTCAGTGAGTGTCTGAGAGTGTCAGAGAGTGATGGAGAGTGATAGAGTGTCACAGAGTGTCAGAGAGTGATAGCGAGTGTCAGAGAGTGTCAGACAGTGTCAGAGAGTGATAGAGAGTGTCAGAGAGTGTCAGACAGTGTCAGAGAGTGATAGAGAGTGATAGAGAGTGTCAGAGAGTGTCAGACAGTGTCAGTGAGTGATAGAGAGTGTCAGAGAGTGATAGAGAGTGATAGAGAGTGTCAGAGAGTGTCAGAGAGTGTCTGAGAGTGTCAGTGAGTGTCTGAGAGTGTCAGAGAGTGATGGAGAGTTATAGAGTGTCACAGAGTGTCAGAGAGTGATAGCGAGTGTCAGAGAGTGTCAGACAGTGTCAGAGAGTGATAGTGAGTGTCTGAGAGTGTCAGAGAGTGTCAGAGAGTGATAGAGAGTGATAGAGAGTTTCAGAGAGTGTCAGAGAGTGTCAGAGAGTGATAGAGAGTGATAGAGAGTGTCAGAGAGTGATAGAGAGTGTCAGAGAGTGATAGAGAGTGATAGAGAGTGTCAGAGAGTGTCAGACAGTGTCAGAGAGTGATAGAGAGTGATACAGAGTGTCAGAGAGTGTCTGAGAGTGTCAGAGAGTGTCTGAGAGTGATAGAGAGTGATAGAGAGTGTCAGAGAGTGATAGAGAGTGTCAGAGAGTGATAGAGAGTGATAGAGAGTGTCAGAGAGTGTCAGACAGTGTCAGAGAGTGATAGAGAGTGATACAGAGTGTCAGAGAGTGTCTGAGAGTGTCAGAGAGTGTCTGAAAGTGTCTGAGAGTGTCAGAGAGTGATAGAGAGTGATAGAGAGTGATAGAGAGTGTCAGAGAGTGTCAGAGAGTGATAGAGAGTGTCAGAGAGTGTCAGAGAGTGTCAGAGAGTGTCTGAGAGTGTCAGAGAGTGATAGAGAGTGATAGAGAGTGTCAGAGAGTGTCAGAGAGTGATAGAGAGTGTCAGAGAGTGTCAGACAGTGTCAGAGAGTGATAGAGAGTGATAGAGAGTGTCAGAGAGTGTCAGAGAGTGTCTGAGAGTGTCTGAGAGTGTCAGAGAGTGATGGAGAGTTATAGAGTGTCACAGAGTGTCAGAGAGTGATAGCGAGTGTCAGAGAGTGTCAGACAGTGTCAGAGAGTGATAGTGAGTGTCTGAGAGTGTCTGAGAGTGTCTGAGAGTGTCTGAGAGTGTCAGAGAGTGATAGAGAGTGTCAGAGAGTGTCAGAGGGTGATAGAGAGTGTCGGAGAGTGTCAGACAGTGTCAGAGAGTGATAGAGAGTGATAGAGAGTGTCAGAGAGTGTCAGACAGTGTCAGAGAGTGATAGAGAGTGTCAGAGAATGATAGAGAGTGATAGAGAGTGTCAGAGAGTGTCAGAGAGTGTCTGAGAGTGTCTGAGAGTGTCAGAGAGTGATGGAGAGTGATAGAGTGTCACAGAGTGTCAGAGAGTGATATCGAGTGTCAGAGAGTGTCAGACAGTGTCAGAGAGTGATAGAGAGTGTCAGAGAGTGTCAGACAGTGTCAGAGAGTGATAGAGAGTGATAGAGAGTGTCAGAGAGTGTCAGACTGTGTCAGAGAGTGATAGAGAGTGTCAGAGAGTGATAGAGAGCGATAGAGAGTGTCAGAGAGTGTCAGAGAGTGTCTGAGAGTGTCAGTGAGTGTCTGAGAGTGTCAGAGAGTGATGGAGAATGATAGAGTGTCACAGAGTGTCAGAGAGTGATAGAGAGTGTCAGAGAGTGTCAGACAGTGTCAGAGAGTGATAGAGAGTGTCAGAGAGTGTCAGACAGTGTCAGAGAGTGATACAGAGTGATAGAGAGTGTCAGAGAGTGTCAGACAGTGTCAGAGAGTGATAGAGAGTGTCAGAGAGTGTCACAGAGTGTCAGAGAGTGATAGCGAGTGTCAGAGAGTGTCAGACAGTGTCAGAGAGTGATAGAGAGTGTCAGAGAGTGTCAGACAGTGTCAGAGAGTGATAGAGAGTGATAGAGAGTGTCAGAGAGTGTCAGACAGTGTCAGAGAGTGATAGAGAGTGTCAGAGAGTGATAGAGAGTGATAGAGAGTGTCAGAGAGTGTCAGAGAGTGTCTGAGAGTGTCAGTGAGTGTCTGAGAGTGTCAGAGAGTGATGGAGAGTTATAGAGTGTCACAGAGTGTCAGAGAGTGATAGCGAGTGTCAGAGAGTGTCAGACAGTGTCAGAGAGTGATAGTGAGTGTCTGAGAGTGTCTGAGAGTGTCTGAGAGTGTCTGAGAGTGTCAGAGAGTGATAGAGAGTGTCAGAGAGTGTCAGAGAGTGATAGAGAGTGTCAGAGAGTGTCAGACAGTGTCAGAGATTGATAGAGAGTGATAGAGAGTGTCAGAGAGTGTCAGACAGTGTCAGAGAGTGATAGAGAGTGTCAGAGAGTGATAGAGAGTGATAGAGAGTGTCAGAGAGTGTCAGAGAGTGTCTGAGAGTGTCAGTGAGTGTCTGAGAGTGTCAGAGAGTGATGGAGAGTTATAGAGTGTCACAGAGTGTCAGAGAGTGATAGCGAGTGTCAGAGAGTGATAGTGAGTGTCAGAGAGTGATAGTGAGTGTCTGAGAGTGTCTGAGAGTGTCTGAGAGTGTCAGAGAGTGATAGAGAGTGTCAGAGAGTGTCAGAGAGTGATAGAGAGTGTCAGAGAGTGTCAGACAGTGTCAGAGATTGATAGAGAGTGATAGAGAGTGTCAGAGAGTGTCAGACAGTGTCAGAGAGTGATAGAGAGTGTCAGAGAATGATAGAGAGTGATAGAGAGTGTCAGAGAGTGTCAGAGAGTGTCTGAGAGTGTCTGAGAGTGTCAGAGAGTGATGGAGAGTGATAGAGTGTCACAGAGTGTCAGAGAGTGATAGCGAGTGTCAGAGAGTGTCAGACAGTGTCAGAGAGTGATAGAGAGTGTCAGAGAGTGTCAGACAGTGTCAGAGAGTGATAGAGAGTGATAGAGAGTGTCAGCGAGTGTCAGACAGTGTCAGAGAGTGATAGAGAGTGTCAGAGAGTGATAGAGAGTGATAGAGAGTGTCAGAGAGTGTCAGAGAGTGTCTGAGAGTGTCAGTGAGTGTCTGAGAGTGTCAGAGAGTGATGGAGAGTTATAGAGTGTCACAGAGTGTCAGAGAGTGATAGCGAGTGTCAGAGAGTGTCAGACAGTGTCAGAGAGTGATAGAGAGTGTCAGAGAGTGTCAGAGAGTGATAGAGAGTGTCAGGGAGTATCAGACAGTGTCAGAGAGTGATAGAGAGTGATAGAGAGTGTCAGAGAGAATCAGACAGTGTCAGAGAGTGATAGAGAGTGTCAGAGAGTGATAGAGAGTGATAGAGAGTGATAGAGAGTGTCAGAGAGTGTCAGAGAGTGTCTGAGAGTGTCAGTGAGTGTCTGAGAGTGTCAGAGAGTGATGGAGAGTGATAGAGTGTCACAGAGTGTCAGAGAGTGATAGCGAGTGTCAGAGAGTGTCAGACAGTGTCAGAGAGTGATAGAGAGTGTCAGAGAGTGTCAGACAGTGTCAGAGAGTGATAGAGAGTGATAGAGAGTGTCAGAGAGTGTCAGACAGTGTCAGAGAGTGATAGAGAGTGTCAGAGAGTGATAGAGAGTGATAGAGAGTGTCAGAGAGTGTCAGAGAGTGTCTGAGAGTGTCAGTGAGTGTCTGAGAGTGTCAGAGAGTGATGGAGAGTTATAGAGTGTCACAGAGTGTCAGAGAGTGATAGCGAGTGTCAGAGAGTGTCAGACAGTGTCAGAGAGTGATAGTGAGTGTCTGAGAGTGTCAGAGAGTGTCAGAGAGTGATAGAGAGTGATAGAGAGTTTCAGAGAGTGTCAGAGAGTGTCAGAGAGTGATAGAGAGTGATAGAGAGTGTCAGAGAGTGATAGAGAGTGTCAGAGAGTGATAGAGAGTGATAGAGAGTGTCAGAGAGTGTCAGACAGTGTCAGAGAGTGATAGAGAGTGATACAGAGTGTCAGAGAGTGTCTGAGAGTGTCAGAGAGTGTCTGAGAGTGATAGAGAGTGATAGAGAGTGTCAGAGAGTGATAGAGAGTGTCAGAGAGTGATAGAGAGTGATAGAGAGTGTCAGAGAGTGTCAGACAGTGTCAGAGAGTGATAGAGAGTGATACAGAGTGTCAGAGAGTGTCTGAGAGTGTCAGAGAGTGTCTGAAAGTGTCTGAGAGTGTCAGAGAGTGATAGAGAGTGATAGAGAGTGATAGAGAGTGTCAGAGAGTGTCAGAGAGTGATAGAGAGTGTCAGAGAGTGTCAGAGAGTGTCAGAGAGTGTCAGAGAGTGTCTGAGAGTGATAGAGAGTGATAGAGAGTGTCAGAGAGTGATAGAGAGTGTCAGAGAGTGATAGAGAGTGATAGAGAGTGTCAGAGAGTGTCAGACAGTGTCAGAGAGTGATAGAGAGTGATACAGAGTGTCAGAGAGTGTCTGAGAGTGTCAGAGAGTGTCTGAAAGTGTCTGAGAGTGTCAGAGAGTGATAGAGAGTGATAGAGAGTGATAGAGAGTGTCAGAGAGTGTCAGAGAGTGATAGTGAGTGTCAGAGAGTGTCAGAGAGTGATAGAGAGTGTCAGAGAGTGATAGAGAGTGTCAGAGAGTGATAGAGAGTGATAGAGAGTGATAGAGAGTGTCAGAGAGTGTCAGAGAGTGTCTGAGAGTGTCAGTGAGTGTCTGAGAGTGTCAGAGAGTGATGGAGAGTGATAGAGTGTCACAGAGTGTCAGAGAGTGATAGCGAGTGTCAGAGAGTGTCAGACAGTGTCAGAGAGTGATAGAGAGTGTCAGAGAGTGTCAGACAGTGTCAGAGAGTGATAGAGAGTGATAGAGAGTGTCAGAGAGTGTCAGACAGTGTCAGAGAGTGATAGAGAGTGTCAGAGAGTGATAGAGAGTGATAGAGAGTGTCAGAGAGTGTCAGAGAGTGTCTGAGAGTGTCAGTGAGTGTCTGAGAGTGTCAGAGAGTGATGGAGAGTTATAGAGTGTCACAGAGTGTCAGAGAGTGATAGCGAGTGTCAGAGAGTGTCAGACAGTGTCAGAGAGTGATAGTGAGTGTCTGAGAGTGTCAGAGAGTGTCAGAGAGTGATAGAGAGTGATAGAGAGTTTCAGAGAGTGTCAGAGAGTGTCAGAGAGTGATAGAGAGTGATAGAGAGTGTCAGAGAGTGATAGAGAGTGTCAGAGAGTGATAGAGAGTGATAGAGAGTGTCAGAGAGTGTCAGACAGTGTCAGAGAGTGATAGAGAGTGATACAGAGTGTCAGAGAGTGTCTGAGAGTGTCAGAGAGTGTCTGAGAGTGATAGAGAGTGATAGAGAGTGTCAGAGAGTGATAGAGAGTGTCAGAGAGTGATAGAGAGTGATAGAGAGTGTCAGAGAGTGTCAGACAGTGTCAGAGAGTGATAGAGAGTGATACAGAGTGTCAGAGAGTGTCTGAGAGTGTCAGAGAGTGTCTGAAAGTGTCTGAGAGTGTCAGAGAGTGATAGAGAGTGATAGAGAGTGATAGAGAGTGTCAGAGAGTGTCAGAGAGTGATAGAGAGTGTCAGAGAGTGTCAGAGAGTGTCAGAGAGTGTCAGAGAGTGTCTGAGAGTGTCAGAGAGTGATAGAGAGTGATAGAGAGTGTCAGAGAGTGTCAGAGAGTGATAGAGAGTGTCAGAGAGTGTCAGACAGTGTCAGAGAGTGATAGAGAGTGATAGAGAGTGTCAGAGAGTGTCGGACAGTGTCAGAGAGTGATAGAGAGTGTCAGAGAGTGATAGATTGTGTCAGAGAGTGTCTGAGAGTGTCAGAGAGTGTCTGAGAGTGTCAGAGAGTGTCAGAGAGTGATAGAGTGATAGAGAGTGTCAGAGAGTGATAGAGAGTGTCAGAGAGTGTCTGAGAGTGTCAGAAGGTGTCAGAGAGTGATAGTGAGTGTCTGAGAGTGTCAGATAGTGTCAGAGAGTGATAGAGAGTGATAGAGAGTGATAGAGAGTTTCAGAGAGTGTCAGAGAGTGTCAGAGAGTGATAGAGAGTGATAGAGAGTGTCAGAGAGTGATAGAGAGTGTCAGAGAGTGATAGTGAGTGTCAGAGAGTGATAGAGAGTGTCAGAGAGTGATAGAGAGTGATAGAGTGTGTCAGAGAGTGTCAGAGAGTGTCAGAGAGTGTCAGAGAGTGATAGAGAGTGATAGAGAGTGATAGAGAGTGATCGAGAGTGTCAGAGAGTGTCAGAGTGTGTCAGAGAGAGTCAGAGAGTGATAGAGAGTTTCAGAGAGTGTCAGAGAGTGTCTGAGAGTGCCAGAGAGTGATAGAGAGTGTCAGAGAGTGATAGAGAGTGTCAGAGAGTGTCAGAGAGTGTCAGAGAGTGTCAGAGAGTGATAGAGAGTGATAGAGAGTGTCAGAGAGTGTCAGAGAGTGATAGAGAGTGTCAGAGAGTGATAGAGAGTGTCAGAGAGTGTCTGGGAGTGTCAGAGAGTGTCTGAGAGTGTCAGAGAGTGATAGAGAGTGATAGAGAGTGTCAGAGAGTGTCATAGAGTGATAGAGAGTGTCAGAGAGTGTCAGACAGTGTCAGAGAGTGATAGAGAGTGATAGAGAGTGTCAGAGAGTGTCAGACAGTGTCAGAGAGTGATAGAGAGTGTCAGAGAGTGTCTGAGAGTGTCAGAGAGTGTCTGAGAGTGTCAGAGAGTGATAGAGAGTGATAGAGTGATAGAGAGTGTCAGAGAGTGATAGAGAGTGTCAGAGAGTGTCTGAGAGTGTCAGAGAGTGTCTGAGAGTGTCAGAGAGTGATAGAGAGTTATAGAGTGTCAGAGAGTGATAGAGAGTGTCAGAGAGTGTCAGAGAGTGTCAGAGAGTGTCTGAGAGTGTCAGAGAGTGATAGAGAGTGTCAGAGAGTGTCTGAGAGTGTCAGAGAGTGTCTGAGAGTGTCAGAGAGTGATAGAGAGTGATAGAGATTGTCAGAGAGTGTCAGACAGTGTCAGAGAGTGATAGAGAGTGTCAGAGAGTGTCAGACAGTGTCAGAGAGTGATAGAGAGTGATAGAGAGTTTCAGAGAGTCTCAGAGAGTGTCTGAGAGTGTCAGAGAGTGATAGAGAGTGTCAGAGAGTGTCTGAGAGTGTCAGAGAGGGTCTGAGAGTGTCAGAGAGTGATAGAGAGTGATAGAGAGTGTCAGAGAGTGTCAGACAGTGTCAGAGAGTGATAGAGAGTGTCAGAGAGTGATAGAGAGTGTCAGAGAGTGTCTGAGAGTGTCTGAGAGTGTCAGAGAGTGATAGAGAGTGTCAGAGAGTGTCAGACAGTGTCAGAGAGTGACAGAGAGTGTCAGAGAGTGATAGAGAGTGTCAGAGAGTGTCTGAGAGTGTCTGAGAGTGTCTGAGAGTGTCAGAGAGTGATAGAGAGTGATAGATTGATAGAGAGTGTCAGAGAGTGTCAGAGAGTGTCTGAGAGTGTCAGAGAGTGTCTGAGAGTGTCAGAGAGTGATAGAGAGTGATAGAGTGTCAGAGAGTGTCAGAGAGAGTCAGACAGTGTCAGAGAGTGATAGAGAGTGTCAGAGAGTGATAGAGAGTGTCAGAGAGTGTCTGAGAGTGTCTGAGAGTGTCAGAGAGTGATAGAGAGTGTCAGAGAGTGTCAGACAGTGTCAGAGAGTGACAGAGAGTGTCAGAGAGTGATAGAGAGTGTCAGAGAGTGTCTGAGAGTGTCTGAGAGTGTCTGAGAGTGTCAGAGAGTGATAGAGAGTGATAGAGTGATAGAGAGTGTCAGAGAGTGATAGAGAGTCTCAGAGAGTGTATGAGAGTGTCAGAGAGTGTCTGAGAGTGTCAGAGAGTGATAGAGAGTGATAGAGTGTCAGAGAGTGATAGAGAGTGTCAGAGAGTGTCAGAGAGTGTCAGAGAGTGATAGAGAGTGTCAGAGAGTGATAGAGAGTGTCAGAGAGTGTCTGAGAGTGTCAGAGAGTGTCAGAGAGTGATTGAGAGTGATAGAGAGTGTCAGAGTGTCAGAGAGTGTCAGAGAGTGTCTGAGAGTGTCAGAGAGTGTCTGAGAGTGTCAGAGAGTGTCAGAGAGTGATAGAGAGTGATAGAGTGTCAGAGAGTGTCAGAGAGTGTCAGAGAGTGATAGAGAGTGATAGAGTGTCAGAGAGTGTCAGAGAGTGATAGAGAGTGTCAGAGAGTGTCAGAGAGTGTCAGAGAGTGTCAGAGAGTGATAGAGAGTGTCAGAGAGTGTCAGAGAGTGTCAGAGAGTGATAGAGAGTGTCAGAGAGTGATAGAGAGTGTCAGAGAGTGTCTGAGAGTGTCAGAGAGTGTCTGAGAGTGTCAGAGAGTGATAGAGAGTGATAGAGTGATAGAGAGTGTCAGAGAGTGTCTGAGAGTGTCAGAGAGTGTCTGAGAGTGTCAGAGAGTGATAGAGAGTGATAGAGTGTCAGAGAGTGTCAGAGAGTGATAGCGAGTGTCAGAGAGTGTCAGAGAGTGTCAGAGAGCGTCAGAGAGTGTCAGAGAGTGTCAGAGAGTGATAGTGAGTGTCTGAGAGTGTCAGAGATTGATAAAGAGTGATAGAGAGTGTCAGAGAGTGTCAGAGAGTGTCAGAGAGTGATAGAGAGCGTCAGAGAGTGATAGAGAGTGTCAGAGAGTGATAGAGAGTGTCAGAGAGTGTCTGAGAGTGTCAGAGAGTGTCAGAGAGTGATTGAGAGTGACAGAGAGTGTCAGAGTGTCAGAGAGTGTCAGAGAGTGTCTGAGAGTGTCAGAGAGTGTCTGAGAGTGTCAGAGAGTGTCAGAGAGTGATAGAGAGTGATAGAGTGTCAGAGAGTGTCAGAGAGTGTCAGAGAGTGATAGAGAGTGATAGAGAGTGATAGAGTGTCAGAGAGTGTCAGAGAGTGATAGAGAGTGTCAGAGAGTGTCAGAGAGTGTCAGAGAGTGTCAGAGAGTGATAGAGAGTGTCAGAGAGTGTCAGAGAGTGTCAGAGAGTGATAGAGAGTGTCAGAGAGTGATAGAGAGTGTCAGAGAATGTCTGAGAGTGTCAGAGAGTGATAGAGAGTGATAGAGTGATAGAGAGTGTCAGAGAGTGTCTGAGAGTGTCAGAGAGTGTCTGAGAGTGTCAGAGAGTGATAGAGAGTGATAGAGTGTCAGAGAGTGTCAGAGAGTGATAGCGAGTGTCAGAGAGTGTCAGAGAGTGTCAGAGAGCGTCAGAGAGTGTCAGAGAGTGTCAGAGAGTGATAGTGAGTGTCTGAGAGTGTCAGAGATTGATAAAGAGTGATAGAGAGTGTCAGAGAGTGTCAGAGAGTGTCAGAGAGTGATAGAGAGCGTCAGAGAGTGTCAGAGAGTGTCAGAGAGTGATAGTGAGTGTCTGAGAGTGTCAGAGAGTGATAGTGAGTGTCAGAGAGTGTCTGAGAGTGTCAGAGAGTGATAGAGAGTGATAGAGTGATAGAGAGTGTCAGAGAGTGATAGAGAGTGTCAGAGAGTGTCTGAGAGTGTCAGAGAGTGATAGAGAGTGATAGAGTGTCAGAGAGTGTCAGAGAGTGATAGAGAGTGTCAGAGAGTGTCAGAGAGTGTCAGAGAGTGATAGAGAGTGATAGAGAGTGATAGAGAGTGTCAGAGAGTGTCTGAGAGTGTCAGAGAGTGATAGAGAGTGATAGAGTGATAGAGAGTGTCAGAGAGTGATAGAGAGTGTCAGAGAGTGTCTGAGAGTGTCAGAGAGTGATAGAGAGTGATAGAGTGTCAGAGAGTGTCAGAGAGTGATAGAGAGTGTCAGAGAGTGTCAGAGAGTGTCAGAGAGTGATAGAGAGCGTCAGAGAGTGTCAGAGAGTGTCAGAAAGTGATAGTGAGTGTCTGAGAGTGTCAGAGAGTGTCAGAGAGTGATAGAGAGTGTCAGAGAGTGTCAGAGAGTGTCTGAGAGTGTCAGAGAGTGTCAGAGAGTGATAGAGAGTGATAGAGAGTGTCAGAGAGTGATAGAGAGTGTTAGAGAGTGTCTGAGAGTGTCAGAGAGTGTCTGAGAGTGTCAGAGAGTGTCAGAGAGTGATAGAGAGCGTCAGAGAGTGTCAGAGAGTGTCAGAGAGTGATAGTGAGTGTCTGAGAGTGTCAGAGAGTGTCAGAGAGTGATAGTGAGTGTCTGAGAGTGTCAGAGAGTGTCAGAGAGTGATAGTGAGTGTCTGAGAGTGTCAGAGAGTGATAGAGAGTGTCAGAGAGTGTCAGAGAGTGTCTGAGAGTGTCAGAGAGTGTCAGAGAGTGATAGAGAGTGATAGAGAGTGTCAGAGAGTGATAGAGAGTGTTAGAGAGTGTCTGAGAGTGTCAGAGAGTGTCTGAGAGTGTCAGAGAGTGATAGAGAGTGATAGAGAGTGTCAGAGAGTGATAGAGAGTGTCAGAGAGTGTCTGAGAGTGTCAGAGAGTGTCTGAGAGTGTCAGAGAGTGATAGAGAGTGATAGAGTGTCAGAGAGTGTCAGAGAGTGTCAGAGAGTGATAGAGTGTCAGAGAGTGTCAGAGAGTGATAGAGAGTGTCAGAGAGTGTCAGAGAGTGTCAGAGAGTGTCAGAGAGTGATAGAGAGTGTCAGAGAGTGTCAGAGAGTGTCAGAGAGTGATAGAGAGTGTCAGAGAGTGATAAAGAGTGATAGAGAGTGATAGAGAGTGTCTGAGAGTGTCAGAGAGTGATAGAGAGTGATAGAGTGATAGAGAGTGTCAGAGAGTGTCTGAGAGTGTCAGAGAGTGTCTGAGAGTGTCAGAGAGTGATAGAGCGTGATAGAGTGTCAGAGAGTGTCAGAGAGTGATAGCGAGTGTCAGAGAATGTCAGAGAGTGTCAGAGAGCGTCAGAGAGTGTCAGAGAGTGTCAGAGAGTGATAGTGAGTGTCTGAGAGTGTCAGAGAGTGATAAAGAGTGATAGAGAGTGTCAGAGAGTGTCAGAGAGTGATAGAGAGTGTCAGAGAGTGTCAGACAGTGTCAGAGAGTGTCAGAGAGTGATAGAGAGTGTCAGAGAGTGTCTGAGAGTGTCAGAGAGTGTCTGAGAGTGTCAGAGAGTGATAGAGAGTGATAGAGTGTCAGAGAGTGTCAGAGAGTGATAGAGAGTGTCAGAGAGTGTCAGAGAGTGATAGAGAGCGTCAGAGAGTGTCAGAGAGTGTCAGAGAGTGTCAGAGAGTGTCTGAGAGTGTCAGAGAGTGATAGAGAGTGATAGAGTGTCAGAGAGTGTCAGAGAGTGATAGAGAGTGTCAGAGAGTGTCAGAGAGTGATAGAGAGCGTCAGAGAGTGTCAGAGAGTGTCAGAGAGTGATAGTGAGTGTCTGAGAGTGTCAGAGAGTGTCTGAGAGTGTCAGAGAGTGATAGAGAGTGATAGAGTGATAGAGAGTGTCAGAGAGTGATAGAGAGTGTCAGAGAGTGTCTGAGAGTGTCAGAGAGTGTCTGAGAGTGTCAGAGAGTGATAGAGAGTGATAGAGTGTCAGAGAGTGTCAGAGAGTGATAGAGAGTGTCAGAGAGTGTCAGAGAGTGTCAGAGAGTGATAGAGAGCGTCAGAGAGTGTCAGAGAGTGATAGTGAGTGTCAGAGAGTGTCTGAGAGTGTCAGAGAGTGATAGAGAGTGATAGAGAGTTTCAGAGAGTGTCAGAGAGGGTCTGAGAGTGTCAGAGAGTGATAGAGAGTGTCAGAGAGTGTCTGAGAGTGTCAGAGAGGGTCTGAGAGTGTCAGAGAGGGTCTGAGAGTGTCTGAGAGTGTCAGAGAGGGTCTGAGAGTGTCAGTGAGTGTCTGAGAGTGTCAGAGATTGATAGAGAGTGATAGAGTGTCAGAGAGTGTCAGAGAGTGATAGAGAGTGTCAGAGAGTGTCAGAGAGTGTCAGAGAGTGATAGAGAGCGTCAGAGAGTGTCAGAGAGTGTCAGAGAGTGATAGAGAGTGATAGAGTGTCAGAGAGTGTCAGAGAGTGATAGAGAGTGTCAGAGAGTGTCAGAGAGTGTCAGAGAGTGATAGAGAGCGTCAGAGAGTGTCACAGAGTGTCAGAGAGTGATAGCGAGTGTCAGAGAGTGTCAGACAGTGTCAGAGAGTGATAGAGAGTGATAGAGAGTGTCAGAGAGTGATAGAGAGTGATAGAGAGTGTCAGAGAGTGTCAGAGAGTGTCATAGAGTGTCAGAGAGTGATAGAGAGTGATAGAGAGTGTCAGAGAGTGTCAGAGTGTGACAGAGAGTGTCAGAGAGTGATAGAGAGTGATAGAGAGTTTCAGAGAGTGTCAGAGAGTGTCAGAGAGTGTCAGAGAGTGATAGAGAGTGTCAGAGAGTGTCTGAGAGTGTCTGAGAGTGTCATAGAGTGTCATACAGTGTCAGAGAGTGATAGAGAGTGTCAGAGAGTGTCAGAGTGTGTCAGAGAGTGTCAGAGAGTGATAGAGAGTGATAGAGAGTTTCAGAGAGTGTCAGAGAGTGTCAGAGAGTGTCAGAGAGTGATAGAGAGTGTCAGAGAGTGTCTGAGAGTGTCTGAGAGTGTCAGAGAGTGTCAGAGAGTGTCAGAGAGTGATAGAGAGTGTCAGAGAGTGTCTGAGAGTGATAGAGAGTGATAGAGAGTGATAGAGAGTGTCAGACAGTGTCAGATAGTGATAGAGAGTGTCAGAGAGAGATAGAGAGTGTCAGAGAGTGTCTGAGAGTGTCAGAGAGTGTCTGAGAGTGTCAGAGAGTGATAGATTGTGATAGAGTGTTAGAGAGTGTCAGAGAGTGATAGAGAGCGTCAGAGAGTGTCAGAGAGTGTCAGAGTGTGATAGTGAGTGTCTGAGAGTGTCAGAGAGTGTCAGAGAGTGATAGTGAGTGTCTGAGAGTGTCAGAGAGTGTCAGAGAGTGATAGTGAGTGTCAGAGCGTGTCTGAGAGTGTCAGAGAGTGATAGAGAGTGATAGAGTGATAGAGAGTGTCAGAGAGTGATAGAGAGTGTCAGAGAGTGTCTGAGAGTGTCAGAGAGTGATAGAGAGTGATAGAGTGTCAGAGAGTGTCAGAGAGTGATAGAGAGTGTCAGAGAGTGTCAGAGAGTGTCAGAGAGTGATAGAGAGCGTCAGAGAGTGTCAGAGAGTGTCAGAGAGTGATAGTGAGTGTCTGAGAGTGTCAGAGAGTGTCAGAGAGTGATAGTGAGTGTCTGAGAGTGTCAGAGAGTGTCAGAGAGTGATAGTGAGTGTCAGAGAGTAATAGTGAGTGTCTGAGAGTGTCAGAGAGTGTCAGAGAGTGATAGTGAGTGTCTGAGAGTGTCAGAGAGTGTCAGAGAGTGATATAGAGTGTCAGAGAGTGTCAGAGAGTGATAGAGAGTGTCAGAGAGTGTCAGACAGTGTCAGAGAGTGATAGTGAGTGTCAGAGAGTGATAGTGAGTGTCTGAGAGTGTCAGAGAGTGTCAGAGAGTGATAGTGAGTGTCAGAGAGTGTCTGAGAGTGTCAGAGAGTGATAGAGAGTGATAGAGTGATAGAGAGTGTCAGAGAGTGATAGAGAGTGATAGAGTGATAGAGAGTGTCAGAGAGTGATAGAGAGTGTCAGAGAGTGTCTGAGAGTGTCAGAGAGTGATAGAGAGTGATAGAGTGTCAGAGAGTGTCAGAGAGTGATAGAGAGTGTCAGAGAGTGTCAGAGAGTGTCAGAGAGTGATAGAGAGCGTCAGAGAGTGTCAGAGAGTGTCAGAGAGTGATAGTGAGTGTCTGAGAGTGTCAGAGAGTGTCAGAGAGTGATAGTGAGTGTCTGAGAGTGTCAGAGAGTGTCAGAGAGTGATAGTGAGTGTCAGAGAGTGATAGTGAGTGTCTGAGAGTGTCAGAGAGTGTCAGAGAGTGATATAGAGTGTCAGAGAGTGTCAGAGAGTGATAGAGAGTGTCAGAGAGTGTCAGACAGTGTCAGAGAGTGATAGAGAGTGATAGAGAGTGATAGAGAGTGTCAGACAGTGTCAGAGAGTGATAGAGAGTGTCAGAGAGTGATAGAGAGTGTCAGAGAGTGTCAGAGAGTGTCAGAGAGTGTCTGAGAGTGTCAGAGAGTGATAGAGAGTGATAGAGTGATAGAGAGTGTCAGAGAGTGATAGAGAGTGTCAGAGAGTGTCAGAGAGTGTCAGACAGTGTCAGAGAGTGATAGAGAGTGATAGAGAGTGATAGAGAGTGTCAGACAGTGTCAGATAGTGATAGAGAGTGTCAGAGAGTGATAGAGAGTGTCAGAGAGTGTCTGAGAGTGTCAGAGAGTGTCTGAGAGTGTCAGAGAGTGATAGAGAGTGATAGAGTGATAGAGAGTGTCAGAGAGTGATAGAGAGTGTCAGAGAGTGTCTGAGAGTGTCAGAGAGTGATAGAGAGTGATAGAGAGTGATAGAGTGATAGAGAGTGTCAGAGAGTGATAGAGAGTGTCAGAGAGTGTCAGAGAGTGTCAGACAGTGTCAGAGAGTGATAGAGAGTGATAGAGAGTGATAGAGAGTGTCAGACAGTGTCAGATAGTGATAGAGAGTGTCAGAGAGTGATAGAGAGTGTCAGAGAGTGTCTGAGAGTGTCAGAGAGTGTCTGAGAGTGTCAGAGAGTGATAGAGAGTGATAGAGTGATAGAGAGTGTCAGAGAGTGATAGAGAGTGTCAGAGAGTGTCTGAGAGTGTCAGAGAGTGATAGAGAGTGATAGAGTGTCAGAGAGTGTCAGAGAGTGATAGAGAGTGTCAGAGAGTGTCAGAGAGTGTCAGAGAGTGATAGAGAGCGTCAGAGAGTGTCAGAGAGTGTCAGAGAGTGATAGTGAGCGTCTGAGAGTGTCAGAGAGTGTCAGAGAGTGATAGTGAGTGTCTGAGAGTGTCAGAGAGTGTCAGAGAGTGATAGTGAGTGTCTGAGAGTGTCAGAGAGTGTCAGAGAGTGATAGTGAGTGTCAGAGAGTGTCTGAGAGTGTCAGAGAGTGATAGAGAGTGATAGAGAGTTTCAGAGAGTGTCAGAGAGGGTCTGAGAGTGTCAGAGAGTGATAGAGAGTGTCAGAGAGTGTCTGAGAGTGTCAGAGAGGGTCTGAGAGTGTCAGAGAGGGTCTGAGAGTGTCTGAGAGTGTCAGAGAGCGTCTGAGAGTGTCAGTGAGTGTCTGAGAGTGTCAGAGATTGATAGAGAGTGATAGAGTGTCAGAGAGTGTCAGAGAGTGATAGAGAGTGTCAGAGAGTGTCAGAGAGTGTCAGAGAGTGATAGAGAGCGTCAGAGAGTGTCAGAGAGTGTCAGAGAGTGATAGAGAGTGATAGAGTGTCAGAGAGTGTCAGAGAGTGATAGAGAGTGTCAGAGAGTGTCAGAGAGTGTCAGAGAGTGATAGAGAGCGTCAGAGAGTGTCAGAGAGTGTCAGAGAGTGATAGTGAGTGTCTGAGAGTGTCAGAGAGTGTCAGAGAGTGATAGAGAGTGTCAGAGAGTGTCAGAGAGTGTCTGAGAGTGTCTGAGAGTGTCTGAGAGTGTCAGAGAGTGATAGAGATTGTCAGAGAGTGTCAGACAGTGTCAGAGAGTGATAGAGAGTGTCAGAGAGTGTCAGACAGTGTCAGAGAGTGATAGAGAGTGATAGAGAGTTTCAGAGAGTGTAAGAGAGGGTCTGAGAGTGTCAGAGAGTGATAGAGAGTGTCAGAGAGTGTCTGAGAGAGTCAGAGAGTGTCTGAGAGTGTCAGAGAGTGATAGAGAGTGATAGAGTGTTTCAGAGAGTGTCAGAGAGGGTCTGAGAGTGTCAGAGAGTGATAGAGAGTGTCAGAGAGTGTCTGAGAGTGTCAGAGAGGGTCTGAGAGTGTCAGAGAGGGTCTGAGAGTGTCTGAGAATGTCAGAGAGGGTCTGAGAGTGTCAGAGAGTGATAGAGAGTGATAGAGTGTCACAGAGTGTCAGAGAGTGATAGCGAGTGTCAGAGAGTGTCAGACAGTGTCAGAGAGTGATAGAGAGTGATAGAGAGTGTCAGAGAGTGATAGAGAGTGATAGAGAGTGTCAGAGAGTGTCAGAGAGTGTCATAGAGTGTCAGAGAGTGATAGAGAGTGATAGAGAGTGTCAGAGAGTGTCAGAGTGTGTCAGAGAGTGTCAGAGAGTGATAGAGAGTGATAGAGAGTTTCAGAGAGTGTCAGAGAGTGTCAGAGAGTGTCAGAGAGTGATAGAGAGTGTCAGAGAGTGTCTGAGAGTGTCTGAGAGTGTCATAGAGTGTCATACAGTGTCAGAGAGTGATAGAGAGTGTCAGAGAGTGTCAGAGTGTGTCAGAGAGTGTCAGAGAGTGATAGAGAGTGATAGAGAGTTTCAGAGAGTGTCAGAGAGTGTCAGAGAGTGTCAGAGAGTGATAGAGAGTGTCAGAGAGTGTCTGAGAGTGTCTGAGAGTGTCAGAGAGTGTCAGAGAGTGTCAGAGAGTGATAGAGTGTGTCAGAGAGTGTCTGAGAGTGTCTGAGAGTGATAGAGAGTGATAGAGAGTGTCAGACAGTGTCAGATAGTGATAGAGAGTGTCAGAGAGAGATAGAGAGTGTCAGAGAGTGTCTGAGAGTGTCAGAGAGTGTCTGAGAGTGTCAGAGAGTGATAGATTGTGATAGAGTGTTAGAGAGTGTCAGAGAGTGATAGAGAGTGTCAGAGAGTGTCAGAGAGTGTCAGAGAGTGATAGAGAGCGTCAGAGAGTGTCAGAGAGTGTCAGAGTGTGATAGTGAGTGTCTGAGAGTGTCAGAGAGTGTCAGAGAGTGATAGTGAGTGTCTGAGAGTGTCAGAGAGTGTCAGAGAGTGATAGTGAGTGTCAGAGAGTGTCTGAGAGTGTCAGAGAGTGATAGAGAGTGATAGAGTGATAGAGAGTGTCAGAGAGTGATAGAGAGTGATAGAGTGATAGAGAGTGTCAGAGAGTGATAGAGAGTGTCAGAGAGTGTCTGAGAGTGTCAGAGAGTGATAGAGAGTGATAGAGTGTCAGAGAGTGTCAGAGAGTGATAGAGAGTGTCAGAGAGTGTCAGAGAGTGTCAGAGAGTGATAGAGAGCGTCAGAGAGTGTCAGAGAGTGTCAGAGAGTGATAGTGAGTGTCTGAGAGTGTCAGAGAGTGATAGTGAGTGTCTGAGAGTGTCAGAGAGTGTCAGAGAGTGACAGTGAGTGTCAGAGAGTGATAGTGAGTGTCTGAGAGTGTCAGAGAGTGTCAGAGAGTGATAGTGAGTGTCTGAGAGTGTCAGAGAGTGTCAGAGAGTGATATAGAGTGTCAGAGAGTGTCAGAGAGTGATAGAGAGTGTCAGAGAGTGTCAGACAGTGTCAGAGAGTGATAGAGAGTGATAGAGAGTGATAGAGAGTGTCAGACAGTGTCAGAGAGTGATAGAGAGTGTCAGAGAGTGATAGAGAGTGTCAGAGAGTGTCTGAGAGTGTCAGAGAGTGTCTGAGAGTGTCAGAGAGTGATAGAGAGTGATAGAGTGATAGAGAGTGTCAGAGAGTGATAGAGAGTGTCAGAGAGTGTCAGAGAGTGTCAGACAGTGTCAGAGAGTGATAGAGAGTGATAGAGAGTGATAGAGAGTGTCAGACAGTGTCAGATAGTGATAGAGAGTGTCAGAGAGTGATAGAGAGTGTCACAGAGTGTCTGAGAGTGTCAGAGAGTGTCTGAGAGTGTCAGAGAGTGATAGAGAGTGATAGAGTGATAGAGAGTGTCAGAGAGTGATAGAGAGTGTCAGAGAGTGTCTGAGAGTGTCAGAGAGTGATAGAGAGTGATAGAGAGTGATAGAGTGATAGAGAGTGTCAGAGAGTGATAGAGAGTGTCAGAGAGTGTCAGAGAGTGTCAGACAGTGTCAGAGAGTGATAGAGAGTGATAGAGAGTGATAGAGAGTGTCAGACAGTGTCAGATAGTGATAGAGAGTGTCAGAGAGTGATAGAGAGTGTCAGAGAGTGTCTGAGAGTGTCAGAGAGTGTCTGAGAGTGTCAGAGAGTGATAGAGAGTGATAGAGTGATAGAGAGTGTCAGAGAGTGATAGAGAGTGTCAGAGAGTGTCTGAGAGTGTCAGAGAGTGATAGAGAGTGATAGAGTGTCAGAGAGTGTCAGAGAGTGATAGAGAGTGTCAGAGAGTGTCAGAGAGTGTCAGAGAGTGATAGAGAGCGTCAGAGAGTGTCAGAGAGTGTCAGAGAGTGATAGTGAGCGTCTGAGAGTGTCAGAGAGTGTCAGAGAGTGATAGTGAGTGTCTGAGAGTGTCAGAGAGTGTCAGAGAGTGATAGTGAGTGTCTGAGAGTGTCAGAGAGTGTCAGAGAGTGATAGTGAGTGTCAGAGAGTGTCAGAGAGTGTCAGAGAGTGATAGTGAGTGTCTGAGAGTGTCAGAGAGTGTCAGAGAGTGATAGAGAGTGTCAGAGAGTGTCAGAGAGTGTCTGAGAGTGTCAGAGAGTGTCAGAGAGTGATAGAGAGTGATAGAGAGTGTCAGAGAGTGATAGAGAGTGTTAGAGAGTGTCTGAGAGTGTCAGAGAGTGTCTGAGAGTGTCAGAGAGTGATAGAGAGTGATAGAGAGTGTCAGAGAGTGATAGAGAGTGTCAGAGAGTGTCTGAGAGTGTCAGAGAGTGTCAGAGAGTGATAGAGAGTGATAGAGAGTGTCAGAGAGTGATAGAGAGTGTTAGAGAGTGTCTGAGAGTGTCAGATTTTGTCTGAGAGTGTCAGAGAGTGATAGAGAGTGATAGAGAGTGTCAGAGAGTGATAGAGAGTGTCAGAGAGTGTCTGAGAGTGTCAGAGAGTGTCTGAGAGTGTCAGAGAGTGATAGAGAGTGATAGAGTGTCAGAGAGTGTCAGAGAGTGTCAGAGAGTGATAGAGAGTGATAGAGTGTCAGAGAGTGTCAGAGAGTGATAGAGAGTGTCAGAGAGTGTCAGAGAGTGTCAGAGAGTGTCAGAGAGTGATAGAGAGTGTCAGAGAGTGTCAGAGTGATAGAGAGTGTCAGAGAGTGATAAAGAGTGATAGAGAGTGATTGAGAGTGTCTGAGAGTGTCAGAGAGTGATAGAGAGTGATAGAGTGATAGAGAGTGTCTGAGAGTGTCTGAGAGTGTCAGAGAGTGTCTGAGAGTGTCAGAGAGTGATAGAGAGTGATAGAGTGTCAGAGAGTGTCAGAGAGTGATAGCGAGTGTCAGAGAGTGTCAGAGAGTATCAGAGAGCGTCAGAGAGTGTCAGAGAGTGTCAGAGAGTGATAGTGAGTGTCTGAGAGTGATAAAGAGTGATAGAGAGTCTCAGAGAGTGTCAGAGAGTGATAGAGAGTGTCAGAGAGTGTCAGACAGTGTCAGAGAGTGATAGAGAGTGATAGAGAGTGTCAGAGAGTGTCAGACAGTGTCAGAGAGTGATAGAGAGTGTCAGAGAGTGATAGAGAGTGTCAGAGAGTGTCTGAGAGTGTCTGAGAGTTTCAGAGAGTGATAGAGAGTGATAGAGTGATAGAGAGTGTCAGAGAGTGATAGAGAGTGTCAGAGAGTGTCTGAGAGTGTCAGAGAGTGTCTGAGAGTGTCAGAGAGTGATAGATAGTGATAGAGTGTCAGAGAGTGTCAGAGAGTGATAGAGAGTGTCAGAGAGTGTCAGAGAGTGATAGAGAGCGTCAGAGAGTGTCAGAGAGTGTCAGAGAGTGATAGTGAGTGTCAGAGAGTGTCTGAGAGTGTCTGAGAGTGTCAGAGAGTGTCTGAGAGTGTCAGAGAGTGATAGAGAGTGATAGAGTGTCAGAGAGTGTCAGAGAGTGATAGAGAGTGTCAGAGAGTGTCAGAGAGTGATAGAGAGCGTCAGAGAGTGTCAGAGAGTGTCAGAGAGTGATAGTGAGTGTCTGAGAGTGTCAGAGAGTGATAGAGAGTGATAGAGTGATAGAGTGTCAGAGAGTGTCAGAGAGTGATAGAGAGTGTCAGAGAGTGTCAGAGAGTGTCAGAGAGTGATAGAGAGCGTCAGAGAGTGTCAGAGAGTGTCAGAGAGTGATAGTGAGTGTCTGAGAGTGTCAGAGAGTGTCAGAGAGTGATAGTGAGTGTCTGAGAGTGTCAGAGAGTGTCAGAGAGTGATAGTGAGTGTCTGAGAGTGTCAGAGAGTGTCAGAGAGTGATAGTGAGTGTCTGAGAGTGTCAGAGAGTGTCAGAGAGTGATATAGAGTGTCAGAGAGTGTCAGAGAGTGATAGAGAGTGTCAGAGAGTGTCAGACAGTGTCAGAGAGTGATAGAGAGTGATAGAGAGTGTCAGACAGTGTCAGAGAGTGATAGAGAGTGTCAGAGAGTGATAGAGAGTGTCAGAGAGTGTCTGAGAGTGTCAGAGAGTGTCTGAGAGTGTCAGAGAGTGATAGAGAGTGATAGAGAGTGTCAGAGAGTGTCAGAGAGTGTCAGACAGTGTCAGAGAGTGATAGAGAGTGATAGAGAGTGATAGAGAGTGTCAGACAGTGTCAGATAGTGATAGAGAGTGTCAGAGAGTGATAGAGAGTGTCAGAGAGTGTCTGAGAGTGTCAGAGAGTGTCTGAGAGTGTCAGAGAGTGATAGAGAGTGATAGAGCGATAGAGAGTGTCAGAGAGTGATAGAGAGTGTCAGAGAGTGTCTGAGAGTGTCAGAGAGTGATAGAGAGTGATAGAGAGTGATAGAGTGATAGAGAGTGTCAGAGAGTGATAGAGAGTGTCAGAGAGTGTCAGAGAGTGTCAGACAGTGTCAGAGAGTGATAGAGAGTGATAGAGAGTGATAGAGAGTGTCAGACAGTGTCAGATAGTGATAGAGAGTGTCAGAGAGTGTCAGAGAGTGTCAGAGAGTGTCTGAGAGTGTCAGAGAGTGTCTGAGAGTGTCAGAGAGTGATAGAGAGTGATAGAGTGATAGAGAGTGTCAGAGAGTGATAGAGAGTGTCAGAGAGTGTCTGAGAGTGTCAGAGAGTGATAGAGAGTGATAGAGTGTCAGAGAGTGTCAGAGAGTGATAGAGAGTGTCAGAGAGTGTCAGAGAGTGTCAGAGAGTGATAGAGAGCGTCAGAGAGTGTCAGAGAGTGATAGTGAGCGTCTGAGAGTGTCAGAGAGTGTCAGAGAGTGATAGTGAGTGTCTGAGAGTGTCAGAGAGTGTCAGAGAGTGATAGTGAGTGTCAGAGAGTGTCAGAGAGTGTCAGACAGTGTCAGAGAGTGATAGAGAGTGATAGAGAGTGTCAGACAGTGTCAGATAGTGATAGAGAGTGTCAGAGAGTGATAGAGAGTGTCAGAGAGTGTCTGAGAGTGTCAGAGAGTGTCTGAGAGTGTCAGAGAGTGATAGAGACTGATAGAGTGATAGAGAGTGTCAGAGAGTGATAGAGAGTGTCAGAGAGTGTCTGAGAGTGTCAGAGAGTGATAGAGAGTGATAGAGTGTCAGAGAGTGTCAGAGAGTGATAGAGAGTGTCAGAGAGTGTCAGAGAGTGTCAGAGAGTGATAGAGAGCGTCAGAGAGTGTCAGAGAGTGTCAGAGAGTGATAGTGAGCGTCTGAGAGTGTCAGAGAGTGTCAGAGAGTGATAGTGAGTGTCTGAGAGTGTCAGAGAGTGTCAGAGAGTGATAGTGAGTGTCTGAGAGTGTCAGAGAGTGTCAGAGAGTGATAGTGAGTGTCAGAGAGTGTCAGAGAGTGTCAGAGAGTGATAGTGAGTGTCTGAGAGTGTCAGAGAGTGTCAGAGAGTGATAGAGAGTGTCAGAAAGTGTCAGAGAGTGTCTGAGAGTGTCAGAGAGTGTCAGAGAGTGATAGAGAGTGATAGAGAGTGTCAGAGAGTGATAGAGAGTGTTAGAGAGTGTCTGAGAGTGTCAGAGAGTGTCTGAGAGTGTCAGAGAGTGATAGAGAGTGATAGAGAGTGTCAGAGAGTGATAGAGAGTGTCAGAGAGTGTCTGAGAGTGTCAGAGAGTGTCAGAGAGTGATAGAGAGTGATAGAGAGTGTCAGAGAGTGATAGAGAGTGTTAGAGAGTGTCTGAGAGTGTCAGAGAGTGTCTGAGAGTGTCAGAGAGTGATAGAGAGTGATAGAGAGTGTCAGAGAGTGATAGAGAGTGTCAGAGAGTGTCTGAGAGTGTCAGAGAGTGTCTGAGAGTGTCAGAGAGTGATAGAGAGTGATAGAGTGTCAGAGAGTGTCAGAGAGTGTCAGAGAGTGATAGAGAGTGATAGAGTGTCAGAGAGTGTCAGAGAGTGATAGAGAGTGTCAGAGAGTGTCAGAGAGTGTCAGAGAGTGTCAGAGAGTGATAGAGAGTGTCAGAGAGTGTCAGAGAGTGTCAGAGAGTGATAGAGAGTGTCAGAGAGTGATAAAGAGTGATAGAGAGTGATTGAGAGTGTCTGAGAGTGTCAGAGAGTGATAGAGAGTGATAGAGTGATAGAGAGTGTCAGAGAGTGTCTGAGAGTGTCAGAGAGTGTCTGAGAGTGTCAGAGAGTGATAGAGAGTAATAGAGTGTCAGAGAGTGTCAGAGAGTGATAGCGAGTGTCAGAGAGTGTCAGAGAGTATCAGAGAGCGTCAGAGAGTGTCAGAGAGTGTCAGAGAGTGATAGTGAGTGTCTGAGAGTGATAAAGAGTGATAGAGAGTCTCAGAGAGTGTCAGAGAGTGATAGAGAGTGTCAGAGAGTGTCAGACAGTGTCAGAGAGTGATAGAGAGTGATAGAGAGTGTCAGAGAGTGTCAGACAGTGTCAGAGAGTGATAGAGAGTGTCAGAGAGTGATAGAGAGTGTCAGAGAGTGTCTGAGAGTGTCTGAGAGTTTCAGAGAGTGATAGAGAGTGATAGAGTGATAGAGAGTGTCAGAGAGTGATAGAGAGTGTCAGAGAGTGTCTGAGAGTGTCAGAGAGTGTCTGAGAGTGTCAGAGAGTGATAGAGAGTGATAGAGTGTCAGAGAGTGTCAGAGAGTGATAGAGAGTGTCAGAGAGTGTCAGAGAGTGATAGAGAGCGTCAGAGAGTGTCAGAGAGTGTCAGAGAGTGATAGTGAGTGTCAGAGAGTGTCTGAGAGTGTCTGAGAGTGTCAGAGAGTGTCTGAGAGTGTCAGAGAGTGATAGAGAGTGATAGAGTGTCAGAGAGTGTCAGAGAGTGATAGAGAGTGTCAGAGAGTGTCAGAGAGTGATAGAGAGCGTCAGAGAGTGTCTGAGAGTGATAGAGAGTGATAGAGTGTCTGAGAGTGTCAGAGATTGATAGAGAGTGATAGAGTGTCAGAGAGTGTCAGAGAGTGATAGAGAGTGTCAGAGAGTGTCTGAGAGTGTCAGAGAGTGTCAGAGAGTGTCAGAGAGTGATAGAGAGTGATAGAGTGTCAGAGAGTGTCAGAGAGTGATAGAGAGTGTCAGAGAGTGTCAGAGAGTGATAGAGAGTGTCAGAGAGTGTCAGAGAGTGTCAGAGAGTGTCAGAGAGTGTCAGAGAGTGATAGAGAGTGATAGAGTGTCTGAGAGTGTCAGAGAGTGATAGAGAGTGATAGAGTGATAGAGAGTGTCAGAGAGTGATAGAGAGTGTCAGAGAGTGTCTGAGAGTGTCAGAGAGTGTCAGAGAGTGTCAGAGAGTGATAGAGAGTGATAGAGTGTCAGAGAGTGTCAGAGAGTGATAGAGAGTGTCAGAGAGTGTCAGAGAGTGATAGAGAGTGATAGAGTGATAGAGAGTGTCAGAGAGTGATAGAGAGTGTCAGAGAGTGTCTGAGAGTGTCAGAGAGTGTCAGAGAGTGTCAGAGAGTGATAGAGAGTGATAGAGTGTCAGAGAGTGTCAGAGAGTGATAGAGAGTGTCAGAGAGTGTCAGAGAGTGTCAGAGAGTGATAGAGAGTGTCAGAGAGTGTCAGAGAGTGTCAGAGAGTGATAGTGAGTGTCTGAGAGTGTCAGAGAGTGTCAGAGAGTGATAGTGAGTGTCTGAGAGTGTCAGAGAGTGTCTGAGAGTGTCTGAGAGTGTCTGAGAGTGTCAGAGAGTGTCTGAGAGTGTCAGAGAGTGTCAGAGAGTGTCTGAGAGTGTCAGAGAGTGATAGAGAGTGATAGAGATTGTCAGAGAGTGTCAGACAGTGTCAGAGAGTGATAGAGAGTGTCAGAGAGTGTCAGACAGTGTCAGAGAGTGATAGAGAGTGATAGAGAGTTTCAGAGAGTGTCAGAGAGGGTCTGAGAGTGTCAGAGAGTGATAGAGAGTGTCAGAGAGTGTCAGAGAGTGTCTGAGAGTGTCAGAGAGTGTCTGAGAGTGTCAGAGAGTGATAGAGAGTGATAGAGATTGTCAGAGAGTGTCAGACAGTGTCAGTGAGTGATAGAGAGTGTCAGAGAGTGTCAGACAGTGTCAGAGAGTGATAGAGAGTGATAGAGATTTTCAGAGAGTGTCAGAGAGGGTCTGAGAGTGTCAGAGAGTGATAGAGAGTGTCAGAGAGTGTCTGAGAGTGTCAGAGAGGGTCTGAGAGTGTCAGAGAGTGATAGAGAGTGATAGAGAGTGTCAGAGAGTGTCAGAGAGTGTCAGAGAGTGATAGAGAGTGTCAGAGAGTGGTAGAGAGTGTCAGAGAGTGTCTGAGAGTGTCTGAGAGTGTCAGAGAATGTCAGAGAGTGTCAGAGAGTGATAGAGAGTGATAGAGAGTGTCAGAGAGTGATAAAGAGTGATAGAGAGTGATTGAGAGTGTCTGAGAGTGTCAGAGAGTGATAGAGAGTGATAGAGTGATAGAGAGTGTCAGAGAGTGTCTGAGAGTGTCAGAGAGTGTCTGAGAGTGTCAGAGAGTGATAGAGAGTGATAGAGTGTCAGAGAGTGTCAGAGAGTGATAGCGAGTGTCAGAGAGTGTCAGAGAGTATCAGAGAGCGTCAGAGAGTGTCAGAGAGTGTCAGAGAGTGATAGTGAGTGTCTGAGAGTGATAAAGAGTGATAGAGAGTGTCAGAGAGTGTCAGAGAGAGATAGAGAGTGTCAGAGAGTGTCAGACAGTGTCAGAGAGTGATAGAGAGTGATAGAGAGTGATAGAGAGTGTCAGACAGTGTCAGAGAGTGATAGAGAGTGTCAGAGAGTGATAGAGAGTGTCATAGAGTGTCAGAGAGTGATAGAGAGTGTCAGAGAGTGTCAGAGAGTGATAGAGGGCGTCAGAGAGTGTCAGAGAGTGTCAGAGAGTGATAGTGAGTGTCTGAGAGTGTCAGAGAGTGTCTGAGAGTGTCAGAGAGTGATAGAGAGTGATAGAGTGATAGAGAGTGTCAGAGAGTGATAGATAGTGTCAGAGAGTGTCTGAGAGTGTCAGAGAGTGTCAGAGAGTGTCAGAGAGTGATAGAGAGTGTCAGAGAGTGTCAGAGAGTGTCAGAGAGTGATAGTGAGTGTCTGAGAGTGTCAGAGAGTGTCAGAGAGTGATAGTGAGTGTCTGAGAGTGTCAGAGAGTGTCAGAGAGTGATAGTGAGTGTCTGAGAGTGTCAGAGTGTGTCTGAGAGTGTCTGAGAGTGTCTGAGAGTGTCAGAGAGTGTCTGAGAGTGTCAGAGAGTGTCAGAGAGTGTCTGAGAGTTTCAGAGAGTGATAGAGAGTGATAGAGATTGTCAGAGAGTGTCAGACAGTGTCAGAGAGTGATAGAGAGTGTCAGAGAGTGTCAGACAGTGTCAGAGAGTGATAGAGAGTGATAGAGAGTTTCAGAGAGTGTCAGAGAGGGTCTGAGAGTGTCAGAGAGTGATAGAGAGTGTCAGAGAGTGTCAGAGAGTGTCTGAGAGTGTCAGAGAGTGTCTGAGAGTGTCAGAGAGTGATAGAGAGTGATAGAGATTGTCAGAGTGAGTCAGACTGTGTCAGTGAGTGATAGAGAGTGTCAGAGAGTGTCAGACAGTGTCAGAGAGTGATAGAGAGTGATAGAGATTTTCAGAGAGTGTCAGAGAGGGTCTGAGAGTGTCAGAGAGTGATAGAGAGTGTCAGAGAGTGTCTGAGAGTGTCAGAGAGGGTCTGAGAGTGTCAGAGAGTGATAGAGAGTGATAGAGAGTGTCAGAGAGTGTCAGAGAGTGTCAGAGAGTGATAGAGAGTGTCAGAGAGTGGTAGAGAGTGTCAGAGAGTGTCTGAGAGTGTCTGAGAGTGTCAGAGAGTGATAGAGAGTGTCAGAGAGTGTCAGACTGAGTCAGAGAGTGACAGAGAGTGTCAGAGAGTGATAGAGAATGTCAGAGAGTGTCTGAGAGTGTCAGAGAGTGTCTGAGAGTGTCAGAGAGTGATAGAGAGTGTCAGAGAGTGATAGAGAGTGTCAGAGAGTGTCAGAGAGTGATGGAGAGTGTCAGAGAGTGTCAGACAGTGTCAGAGAGTGATAGAGAGTGATAGAGAGTGTCAGAGATTGTCAGACAGTGTCAGAGAGTGATAGAGAGTGTCAGAGAGTGATAGAGAGTGTCAGAGAGAGTCTGAGAGTGTCAGTGAGTGTCTGAGAGTTTCAGAGAGTGATAGAGAGTGATAGAGTGTCACAGAGTGTCACAGAGTGTCAGAGAGTGATAGCGAGTGTCAGAGAGTGTCAGACAGTGTCAGAGAGTGATAGTGAGTGTCAGAGAGTGTCAGAGAGTGATAGAGAGTGTCAGAGAGTGTCAGAGAGTGATAGAGAGTGTCAGAGAGTGTCAGACGGTGTCAGGGAGTGATAGAGAGTGATAGAGAGTGTCAGAGAGCGTCAGACAGTGTCAGAGAGTGATAGAGAGTGATAGAGAGTGTCAGAGAGTGTCAGACAGTGTCAGAGAGTGATAGAGAGTGTCAGAGAGTGATAGAGAGTGTCAGAGAGTGTCTGAGAGTGTCAGTGAGTGTCTGAGAGTGTCAGAGAGTGATAGAGAGTGATAGAGTGTCACAGAGTGTCAGAGAGTGATAGCGAGTGTCAGAGAGTGTCAGACTGTGTCAGATAGTGATAGTGAGTGTCTGAGAGTGTCAGAGAGTGATAGAGAGTGATAGAGTGTCACAGAGTGTCAGAGAATGATAGCGAGTGTCAGTGAGTGTCAGACAGTGTCAGAGAGTGATAGAGAGTGATAGAGATTGTCAGAGAGTGTCAGACAGTGTCAGAGAGTGATAGAGAGTGTCAGAGAGTGTCAGACAGTGTCAGAGAGTGATAGAGAGTGATAGAGAGTTTCAGAGATTGTCAGAGAGGGTCTGAGAGTGTCAGAGAGTGATAGAGAGTGTCAGAGAGTGTCTGAGAATGTCAGAGAGTGTCAGAGAGTGTCAGAGAGTGATAGAGAGTGATAGAGAGTGTCAGAGAGTGTCAGACAGTGTCAGAGAGTGATAGAGAGTGTCAGAGAGTGGTAGAGAGTGTCAGAGAGTGTCAGAGAGTGATAGAGAATGTCAGAGAGTGTCTGAGAGTGTCAGAGAGTGTCAGAGAGTGTCAGAGAGTGTCAGAGAGTGATAGAGAGTGTCAGAGAGTGATAGCGAGTGTCAGAGAGTGTCAGAGAGTGATGGAGAGTGTCAGAGAGTGTCAGACAGTGTCAGAGAGTGATAGAGAGTGATAGAGAGTGTCAGAGAGTGACAGAGAGTGTCAGAGAGTGATAGAGAGTGTCAGAGAGTGATAGAGAGTGTCAGAGAGAGTCTGAGAGTGTCAGTGAGTGTCTGAGAGTGTCAGAGAGTGATAGAGAGTGATAGAGTGTCACAGCGTGTCAGAGAGTGATAGCGAGTGTCAGAGAGTGTCAGACAGTGTCAGAGAGTGATAGTGAGTGTCAAATAGTGTCAGAGAGTGATAGAGAGTGTCAGAGAGTGTCAGAGAGTGATAGAGAGTGTCAGAGAGTGTCAGACAGTGTCAGAGAGTGATAGAGAGTGATAGAGAGTGTCAGAGAGTGTCAGACAGTGTCAGAGAGTGATAGAGAGTGATAGAGAGTGTCAGAGAGTGTCAGACAGTGTCAGAGAGTGATAGAGAGTGTCAGAGAGTGATAGAGAGTGTCAGAGAGTGTCTGAGAGTGTCAGTGAGTGTCTGAGAGTGTCAGAGAGTGATAGAGAGTGATAGAGAGTCACAGAGTGTCAGAGAGTGATAGCGAGTGTCAGAGAGTGTCAGACTGTGTCAGATAGTGATAGTGAGTGTCTGAGAGTGTCAGAGAGTGATAGAGAGTGATAGAGTGTCACAGAGTGTCAGAGAATGATAGCGAGTGTCAGAGAGTGTCAGACAGTGTCAGAGAGTGATAGTGAGTGTCTGAGAGTTTCAGACAGTGTCAGAGAGTGATAGAGAGTGTCAGAGATTGATAGAGAGTGTCAGAGAGTGTCTGAGAGTGTCAGTGAGTGTCTGAGAGTGTCAGAGAGTGATAGAGAGTGATAGAGTGTCAGAGAGTGATAGAGAGTGTCTGAGAGTGATGGAGAGTGTCTGAGAGTGTCAGTGAGTGTCTGAGAGTGTCAGAGAGTGATAGAGAGTGATAGAGTGTCACAGAGTGTCAGAGAGTGACAGCGAGTGTCAGAGAGTGTCAGAGAGAGATAGAGAGTGATAGTGAGTGTCTGAGAGTGTCAGAGAGTGTCAGAGAGTGATAGAGAGTGATAGAGAGTGTCAGAGAGTGATAGAGAGTGATAGAGTGTCACAGAGTGTCAGAGAGTGATAGCGAGTGTCAGAGAGTGTCAGACTGTGTCAGATAGTGATAGTGAGTGTCTGAGAGTGTCAGAGAGTGATAGAGAGTGATAGAGTGTCACAGAGTGTCAGAGAATGATAGCGAGTGTCAGTGAGTGTCAGACAGTGTCAGAGAGTGATAGAGAGTGATAGAGATTGTCAGAGAGTGTCAGACAGTGTCAGAGAGTGATAGAGAGTGTCAGAGAGTGTCAGACAGTGTCAGAGAGTGATAGAGAGTGATAGAGAGTTTCAGAGATTGTCAGAGAGGGTCTGAGAGTGTCAGAGAGTGATAGAGAGTGTCAGAGAGTGTCTGAGAATGTCAGAGAGTGTCAGAGAGTGTCAGAGAGTGATAGAGAGTGATAGAGAGTGTCAGAGAGTGTCAGACAGTGTCAGAGAGTGATAGAGAGTGTCAGAGAGTGGTAGAGAGTGTCAGAGAGTGTCAGAGAGTGATAGAGAATGTCAGAGAGTGTCTGAGAGTGTCAGAGAGTGTCAGAGAGTGTCAGAGAGTGTCAGAGAGTGATAGAGAGTGTCAGAGAGTGATAGCGAGTGTCAGAGAGTGTCAGAGAGTGATGGAGAGTGTCAGAGAGTGTCAGACAGTGTCAGAGAGTGATAGAGAGTGATAGAGAGTGTCAGAGAGTGACAGAGAGTGTCAGAGAGTGATAGAGAGTGTCAGAGAGTGATAGAGAGTGTCAGAGAGAGTCTGAGAGTGTCAGTGAGTGTCTGAGAGTGTCAGAGAGTGATAGAGAGTGATAGAGTGTCACAGCGTGTCAGAGAGTGATAGCGAGTGTCAGAGAGTGTCAGACAGTGTCAGAGAGTGATAGTGAGTGTCAAATAGTGTCAGAGAGTGATAGAGAGTGTCAGAGAGTGTCAGAGAGTGATAGAGAGTGTCAGAGAGTGTCAGACAGTGTCAGAGAGTGATAGAGAGTGATAGAGAGTGTCAGAGAGTGTCAGACAGTGTCAGAGAGTGATAGAGAGTGATAGAGAGTGTCAGAGAGTGTCAGACAGTGTCAGAGAGTGATAGAGAGTGTCAGAGAGTGATAGAGAGTGTCAGAGAGTGTCTGAGAGTGTCAGTGAGTGTCTGAGAGTGTCAGAGAGTGATAGAGAGTGATAGAGAGTCACAGAGTGTCAGAGAGTGATAGCGAGTGTCAGAGAGTGTCAGACTGTGTCAGATAGTGATAGTGAGTGTCTGAGAGTGTCAGAGAGTGATAGAGAGTGATAGAGTGTCACAGAGTGTCAGAGAATGATAGCGAGTGTCAGAGAGTGTCAGACAGTGTCAGAGAGTGATAGTGAGTGTCTGAGAGTTTCAGACAGTGTCAGAGAGTGATAGAGAGTGTCAGAGATTGATAGAGAGTGTCAGAGAGTGTCTGAGAGTGTCAGTGAGTGTCTGAGAGTGTCAGAGAGTGATAGAGAGTGATAGAGTGTCAGAGAGTGATAGAGAGTGTCTGAGAGTGATGGAGAGTGTCTGAGAGTGTCAGTGAGTGTCTGAGAGTGTCAGAGAGTGATAGAGAGTGATAGAGTGTCACAGAGTGTCAGAGAGTGACAGCGAGTGTCAGAGAGTGTCAGAGAGAGATAGAGAGTGATAGTGAGTGTCTGAGAGTGTCAGAGAGTGTCAGAGAGTGATAGAGAGTGATAGAGAGTGTCAGAGAGTGTCAGAGAGTGATAGAGAGTGTCAGAGAGTGTCAGACATTGTCAGAGAGTGATAGAGAGTGATAGAGAGTGTCAGAGAGTGTCAGACAGTGTCAGAGAGTGATAGAGAGTGTCAGAGAGTGATAGAGAGTGTCAGAGAGTGTCTGAGAGTGTCAGTGAGTATCTGAGAGTGTCAGAGAGTGATAGAGAGTGATAGAGTGTCATAGAGGGTCAGAGAGTGATAGCGAGTGTCAGAGAGTGTCAGACAGTGTCAGAGAGTGATAGTGAGTGTCTGAGAGTGTCAGAGAGTGTCAGAGAGTGATAGAGAGTGATAGAGAGTGTCAGAGAGTGTCTGAGAGTGTCAGAGAGTGATAGAGAGTGTCAGAGAGTGATAGAGAGTTTCAGAGAGTGTCTGAGAGTGTCAGAGAGTGATAGAGAGTGATAGAGATTGTCAGAGAGTGTCAGACAGTGTCAGAGAGTGATAGAGAGTGTCAGAGAGTGTCAGACAGTGTCAGACAGTGTCAGAGAGTGATAGAGAGTGATAGAGAGTGTCAGAGAGTGTCAGAGAGTGATAGAGAGTGTCAGAGAGTGATAGAGAGTGTCAGAGAGTGTCTGAGAGTGTCAGTGAGTGTCTGAGAGTGTCAGAGAGTGATAGAGTGTCACAGAGTGTCAGAGAGTGATAGCGAGTGTCAGAGAGTGTCAGAGAGTGTCAGAGAGTGATAGTGAGTGTCAGAGAGTGATAGAGAGTGTCAGAGAGTGTCTGAGAGTGTCAGACAGTGTCTGAGAGTGTCAGAGAGTGATAGAGAGTGATAGAGCGTCACAGAGTGTCAGAGAGTGATAGCGAGTGTCAGAGAGTGTCAGACAGTGTCAGAGAGTGATAGTGAGTGTCTGAGAGTGTCAGAGATTGTCCGAGAGTGATAGAGAGTGATAGAGAGTGCCAGAGAGTGTCTGAGAGTGTCAGAGAGTGTCTGAGAGTATCAGAGAGTGATAGAGAGTGTCAGAGAGTGTCAGAGAGTGATAGAGAGTGTCAGAGAGTGATAGAGAGTGTCAGAGAGTGTCTGAGAGTGTCAGAGAGTGATAGAGAGTGATAGAGATTGTCAGAGAGTGTCAGACAGTGTCAGAGAGTGATAGAGAGTGTCAGAGAGTGTCAGACAGTGTCAGAGAGTGATAGTGAGTGTCTGAGAGTGTCAGATTGTGTCAGAGAGTGTCAGAGAGTGATAGAGAGTGATAGAGAGTTTCAGAGAGTGTCAGAGAGTTTCAGAGAGTGATAGAGAGTGATAGAGAGTTTCAGAGAGTGTCAGAGAGTGTCAGAGAGTGTCAGAGAGTTTCAGAGAGTGTCAGAGAGTGTCTGAGAGTGTCAGAGAGTGTCAGAGAGTGTCAGAGAGTGATAGAGAGTGATAGAGAGTGTCAGAGAGTGTCAGAGAGTGTCAGAGAGTGATAGAGAGTGATAGAGTGTTTCAGAGAGTGTCAGACAGTGTCAGAGAGTGATAGAGAGTGTCAGAGAGTGATAGAGAGTGTCAGAGAGAGTCTGAGAGTGTCAGTGAGTGTCTGAGAGTGTCAGAGAGTGATAGAGAGTGATAGAGTGTCACAGAATGTCACAGAGTGTCAGAGAGTGATAGCGAGTGTCAGAGAGTGTCAGACAGTGTCAGAGAGTGATAGTGAGTGTCAGAGAGTGTCAGAGAGTGATAGAGAGTGTCAGAGAGTGTCAGAGAGTGATAGAGAGTGTCAGAGAGTGTCAGACAGTGTCAGAGAGTGATAGAGATTGATAGAGAGTGTCAGACAGTGTCAGACAGTGTCAGAGAGTGATAGAGAGTGTCAGAGAGTGATAGAGAGTGTCAGAGAGTGTCTGAGAGTGTCAGTGAGTGTCTGAGAGTGTCAGAGAGTGATAGAGAGTGATATAGTGTCACAGAGTGTCAGAGAGTGATAGCGAGTGTCAGAGAGTGTCTGAGAGTGTCAGTGAGTGTCTGAGAGTGTCAGAGAGTGATAGAGAGTGATATAGTGTCACAGAGTGTCAGAGAGTGATAGCGAGTGTCAGAGAGTGTCAGACAGTGTCAGAGAGTGATAGTGAGTGTCTGAGAGTGTCAGAGAGTGATAGAGAGTGATAGAGTGTCACAGAGTGTCAGAGAATGATAGCGAGTGTCAGAGAATGTCAGACAGTGTCAGAGAGTGATAGTGAGTGTCTGAGAGTTTCAGACAGTGTCAGAGAGTGATAGAGAGTGTCAGAGAGTGATAGAGAGTGTCAGAGAGTGTCTGAGAGTGTCAGTGAGTGTCTGAGAGTGTCAGAGAGTGATAGAGAGTGATAGAGTGTCAGAGAGTGATAGAGAGTGTCAGAGAGTGATAGAGAGTGTCAGAGAGTGTGTGAGAGTGTCAGTGAGTGTCTGAGAGTGTCAGAGAGTGATAGAGAGTGATAGAGTGTCACAGAGTGTCAGAGAGTGACAGCGAGTGTCAGGGAGTGTCAGAGAATGATAGAGAGTGATAGTGAGTGTCTGAGAGTGTCAGAGAGTGTCAGAGAGTGATAGAGAGTGATAGAGAGTGTCAGAGAGTGTCAGAGAGTGATAGAGAGTGTCAGAGAGTGTCAGACATTGTCAGAGAGTGATAGAGAGTGATAGAGAGTGTCAGAGAGTGTCAGACAGTGTCAGAGAGTGTCTGAGAGTGTCAGAGAGTGTCTGAGAGTGTCAGTGAGTGTCTGAGAGTGTCAGAGAGTGATAGAGAGTGATAGAGTGTCATAGAGTGTCAGAGAGTGATAGCGAGTGTCAGAGAGTGTCAGACAGTGTCAGAGAGTGATAGTGAGTGTCTGAGAGTGTCAGAGAGTGTCAGAGAGTGATAGAGAGTGATAGAGAGTGTCAGAGAGTGTCTGAGAGTGATAGAGAGTGTCAGAGAGTGATAGAGAGTTTCAGAGAGTGTCTGAGAGTGTCAGAGAGTTATAGAGAGTGATAGAGATTGTCAGAGAGTGTCAGACAGTGTCAGAGAGTGATAGAGAGTGTCAGAGAGTGTAAGACAGTGTCAGACAGTGTCAGAGAGTGATAGAGATTGATAGAGAGTGTCAGAGAGTGTCAGACAGTGTCAGAGAGTGATAGAGAGTGTCAGAGAGTGATAGAGAGTGTCAGAGAGTGTCTGAGAGTGTCAGTGAGTGTCTGAGAGTGTCAGAGAGTGATAGAGAGTGATAGAGTGTCACAGAGTGTCAGAGAGTGATAGCGAGTGTCAGAGAGCGTCAGACAGTGTCAGAGAGTGATAGTGAGTGTCAGAGAGTGTCTGAGAGTGTCAGAGAGTGTCTGAGAGTGTCAGAGAGTGATAGAGAGTGATAGAGTGTCACAGAGTGTCAGAGAGTGATAGCGAGTGTCAGAGAGTGTCAGACAGTGTCAGAGAGTGATAGTGAGTGTCTGAGAGTGTCAGAGATTGTCCGAGAGTGATAGAGAGTGATAGAGTGTGTCAGAGAGTGTCTGAGAGTGTCAGAGAGTGTCTGAGAGTATCAGAGAGTGATAGAGAGTGTCAGAGAGTGTCAGAGAGTGATAGAGAGTGTCAGAGAGTGATAGAGAGTGTCAGAGAGTGTCTGAGAGTGTCAGAGAGTGATAGATTGTGATAGAGATTGTCAGAGAGTGTCAGAGAGTGATAGATTGTGATAGAGATTGTCAGAGAGTGTCAGACAGTGTCAGAGAGTGATAGAGAGTGTCAGAGAGTGTCAGACAGTGTCAGAGAGTGATAGTGAGTGTCTGAGAGTGTCAGATAGTGTCAGAGAGTGTCAGAGAGTGATAGAGTGTGATAGAGAGTTTCAGAGAGTGTCAGAGAGTTTCAGAGAGTGATAGAGAGTGATAGAGAGTTTCAGAGAGTGTCAGAGAGTGTCTGAGAGTGTCAGAGAGTGTCAGTGTTTGTCAGAGAGTGATAGAGAGTGATATTGAGTGTCAGAGAGTGTCAGAGAGTGATAGAGAGTGATAGAGTGTTTCAGAGAGTGTCAGAGAGTGTCAGAGAGTGTCAGAGAGTGATAGAGAGTTTCAGAGAATGTCAGAGAGTTTCAGAATTGATATAGAGTGATAGAGAGTTTCAGAGAGTGTCAGAGAGTGTCAGAGAGTGATAGAGAGTGATAGAGAGTGATAGAGAGTGTCAGACAGTGTCAGAGAGTGTCAGAGAGTGATAGAGAGTGATAGAGAGTTTCAGAGAGTGTCAGAGAGTGTCTGAGAGTGTCAGAGAGTGATAGAGAGTGATAGAGAGTTTCAGAGAGTGTCTGAGAGTGTCAGAGAGTGATAGAGAGTGTCAGAGAGTGATAGAGAGTGTCAGAGACTGTCAGACAGTGTCTGAGAGTGATAGCGAGTGTCAGAGAGTGTCAGACAGTGTCAGAGAGTGATAGTGAGTGTCTGAGAGTGTCAGAGATTGTCCGAGAGTGATAGAGAGTGATAGAGAGTGTCAGAGAGTGTCTGAGAGTGTCAGAGAGTGTCTGAGAGTATCAGAGAGTGATAGAGAGTGTCAGAGAGTGTCAGAGAGTGATAGAGAGTGTCAGAGAGTGATAGAGAGTGTCAGAGAGTGTCTGAGAGTGTCAGAGAGTGATAGATCGTGATAGAGATTGTCAGAGAGTGTCAGACAGTGTCAGAGAGTGATAGAGAGTGTCAGAGAGTGTCAGACAGTGTCAGAGAGTGATAGTGAGTGTCAGAGAGTGTCAGAGAGTGATAGATTGTGATAGAGATTGTCAGAGAGTGTCAGACAGTGTCAGAGAGTGATAGAGAGTGTCAGAGAGTGTCAGACAGTGTCAGAGAGTGATAGTGAGTGTCTGAGAGTGTCAGATAGTGTCAGAGAGTGTCAGAGAGTGATAGAGAGTGATAGAGAGTTTCAGAGAGTGTCAGAGAGTTTCAGAGAGTGATAGAGAGTGATAGAGAGTTTCAGAGAGTGTCAGAGAGTGTCTGAGAGTGTCAGAGAGTGTCAGAGTTTGTCAGAGAGTGATAGAGAGTGATATTGAGTGTCAGAGAGTGTCAGAGAGTGATAGAGAGTGATAGAGTGTTTCAGAGAGTGTCAGAGAGTGTCAGAGAGTGTCAGAGAGTGATAGAGAGTTTCAGAGAGTGTCAGAGAGTTTCAGAATTGATAGAGAGTGATAGAGAGTTTCAGAGAGTGTCAGAGAGTGTCTGAGAGTGTCAGAGAGTGTCAGAGAGTGATAGAGAGTGATAGAGAGTGATAGAGAGTGTCAGAGAGTGTCAGAGAGTGTCAGAGAGTGATAGAGAGTGATAGAGAGTTTCAGAGAGTGTCAGAGAGTGTCTGAGAGTGTCAGAGAGTGATAGAGAGTGATAGAGAGTTTCAGAGAGTGTCTGAGAGTGTCAGAGAGTGATAGAGAGTGTCAGAGAGTGATAGAGAGTGTCAGAGAGTGTCAGACAGTGTCAGAGAGTGATAGAGAGTGTCAGAGAGTGATAGAGAGTGTCAGAGAGTGACTGAGAGTGTCAGAGAGTGATAGAGAGTCTCAGAGAGTGTCAGAGAGTGTCTGAGAGTGTCAGAGAGTGATAGAGAGTGATAGAGAGTGTCAGAGAGTGTCTGAGAGTGTCAGAGAGTGTCAGAGAGTGATAGAGAGTGATAGAGAGTGTCAGAGAGTGTCAGAGAGTGATACAGAGTGATAGAGAGTTTCAGAGAGTGTCAGAGAGTGTCTGAGAGTGTCAGAGAGTGATAGAGAGTGATAGAGAGTTTCAGAGAGTGTCAGAGAGTGTCTGAGAGTGTCAGAGTGTGATAGAGAGTGATAGAGTGTCAGACAGTGTCAGAGAGTGATAGTGAGTGTCAGAGAGTGTCTGAGAGTGTCAGAGAGTGTCTGAGAGTGTCAGAGAGTGATAGAGAGTGATAGAGTGTCACAGAGTGTCAGAGAGTGATAGCGAGTGTCAGAGAGTGTCAGACAGTGTCAGAGAGTGATAGTGAGTGTCTGAGAGTGTCAGAGATTGTCCGAGAGTGATAGAGAGTGATAGAGAGTATCAGAGAGTGTCTGAGAGTGTCAGAGAGTGTCTGAGAGTATCAGAGAGTGATAGAGAGTGTCAGAGAGTGTCAGAGAGTGATAGAGAGTGTCAGAGAGTGATAGAGAGTGTCAGAGAGTGTCTGAGAGTGTCAGAGAGTGATAGATTGTGATAGAGATTGTCAGAGAGTGTCAGAGAGTGATAGATTGTGATAGAGATTGTCAGAGAGTGTCAGACAGTGTCAGAGAGTGATAGAGAGTGTCAGAGAGTGTCAGACAGTGTCAGAGAGTGATAGTGAGTGTCTGAGAGTGTCAGATAGTGTCAGAGAGTGTCAGAGAGTGATAGAGAGTGTCAGAGAGTGATAGAGAGTGTCAGAGAGTGTCTGAGAGTGTCAGTGAGTGTCTGAGAGTGTCAGAGAGTGATAGAGAGTGATAGAGTGTCATAGAGTGTCAGAGAGTGATAGCGAGTGTCAGAGAGTGTCAGACAGTGTCAGAGAGTGATAGTGAGTGTCTGAGAGTGTCTGAGAGTGTCAGAGAGTGTCTGAGAGTGTCAGAGAGTGATAGAGAGTGATAGAGAGTTTCAGAGAGTGTCAGAGAGTGTCAGAGAGTGTCAGAGAGTGTCAGAGAGTGATAGAGAGTGATAGAGAGTGTCAGACAGTGTCAGAGAGTGATAGTGAGTGTCAGAGAGTGTCTGAGAGTGTCAGAGAGTGTCTGAGAGTGTCAGAGAGTGATAGAAAGTGATAGAGTGTCACAGAGTGTCAGAGAGTGATAGCGAGTGTCAGAGAGTGTCAGACAGTTTCAGAGAGTGATAGTGAGTATCTGAGAGTGTCAGAGATTGTCCGAGAGTGATAGAGAGTGATAGAGAGTGTCAGAGAGTGTCTGAGAGTGTCAGAGAGTGTCTGAGAGTATCAGAGAGTGATAGAGAGTGTCAGAGAGTGTCAGAGAGTGATAGAGAGTGTCAGAGAGTGATAGAGAGTGTCAGAGAGTGTCTGAGAGTGTCAGAGAGTGATAGATTGTGATAGAGATTGTCAGAGAGTGTCAGAGAGTGATAGATTGTGATAGAGATTGTCAGAGAGTGTCAGACAGTGTCAGAGAGTGATAGAGAGTGTCAGAGAGTGTCAGACAGTGTCAGAGAGTGATAGTGAGTGTCTGAGAGTGTCAGATAGTGTCAGAGAGTGTCAGAGAGTGATAGAGAGTGATAGAGAGTGTCAGAGAGTGTCAGACAGTGTCAGAGAGTGATAGAGAGTGTCAGAGAGTGATAGAGAGTGTCAGAGAGTGTCTGAGAGTGTCAGTGAGTGTCTGAGAGTGTCAGAGAGTGATAGAGAGTGATAGAGTGTCATAGAGTGTCAGAGAGTGATAGCGAGTGTCAGAGAGTGTCAGACAGTGTCAGAGAGTGATAGTGAGTGTCTGAGAGTGTCAGAGAGTGTCAGAGAGTGATAGAGAGTGATAGAGAGTGTCAGAGAGTGTCTGAGAGTGATAGAGAGTGTCAGAGAGTGATAGAGAGTTTCAGAGAGTGTCTGAGAGTGTCAGAGACTTATAGAGAGTGATAGAGATTGTCAGAGAGTGTCAGACAGTGTCAGAGAGTGATAGAGAGTGTCAGAGAGTGTAAGACAGTGTCAGACAGTGTCAGAGAGTGATAGAGATTGATAGAGAGTGTCAGAGAGTGTCAGACAGTGTCAGAGAGTGATAGAGAGTGTCAGAGAGTGATAGAGAGTGTCAGAGAGTGTCTGAGAGTGTCAGTGAGTGTCTGAGAGTGTCAGAGAGTGATAGAGAGTGATAGAGTGTCACAGAGTGTCAGAGAGTGATAGCGAGTGTCAGAGAGCGTCAGACAGTGTCAGAGAGTGATAGTGAGTGTCAGAGAGTGTCTGAGAGTGTCAGAGAGTGTCTGAGAGTGTCAGAGAGTGATAGAGAGTGATAGAGTGTCACAGAGTGTCAGAGAGTGATAGCGAGTGTCAGAGAGTGTCAGACAGTGTCAGAGAGTGATAGTGAGTGTCTGAGAGTGTCAGAGATTGTACGAAAGTGATAGAGAGTGATAGAGAGTGTCAGAGAGTGTCTGAGAGTGTCAGAGAGTGTCTGAGAGTATCAGAGAGTGATAGAGAGTGTCAGAGAGTGTCAGAGAGTGATAGAGAGTGTCAGAGAGTGATAGAGAGTGTCAGAGAGTGTCTGAGAGTGTCAGAGAGTGATAGATTGTGATAGAGATTGTCAGAGAGTGTCAGAGAGTGATAGATTGTGATAGAGATTGTCAGAGAGTGTCAGACAGTGTCAGAGAGTGATAGAGAGTGTCAGAGAGTGTCAGACAGTGTCAGAGAGTGATAGTGAGTGTCTGAGAGTGTCAGATAGTGTCAGAGAGTGTCAGAGAGTGATAGAGAGTGATAGAGAGTTTCAGAGAGTGTCAGAGAGTTTCAGAGAGTGATAGAGAGTGATAGAGAGTTTCAGAGAGTGTCAGAGAGTGTCTGAGAGTGTCAGAGAGTGTCAGAGTTTGTCAGAGAGTGATAGAGAGTGATATTGAGTGTCAGAGAGTGTCAGAGAGTGTCAGAGAGTGATAGAGAGTGATAGAGTGTTTCAGAGAGTGTCAGAGAGTGTCAGAGAGTGTCAGAGAGTGATAGAGAGTTTCAGAGAGTGTCAGAGAGTTTCAGAATTGATAGAGAGTGATAGAGAGTTTCAGAGAGTGTCAGAGAGTGTCTGAGAGTGTCAGAGAGTGTCAGAGAGTGATAGAGAGTGATAGAGAGTGATAGAGAGTGTCAGAGAGTGTCAGAGAGTGTCAGAGAGTGATAGAGAGTGATAGAGAGTTTCAGAGAGTGTCAGAGAGTGTCTGAGAGTGTCAGAGAGTGATAGAGAGTGATAGAGAGTTTCAGAGAGTGTCTGAGAGTGTCAGAGAGTGATAGAGAGTGTCAGAGAGTGATAGAGAGTGTCAGAGACTGTCAGACAGTGTCAGAGAGTGATAGCGAGTGTCAGAGAGTGTCAGACAGTGTCAGAGAGTGATAGTGAGTGTCTGAGAGTGTCAGAGATTGTCCGAGAGTGATAGAGAGTGATAGAGAGTGTCAGAGAGTGTCTGAGAGTGTCAGAGAGTGTCTGAGAGTATCAGAGAGTGATAGAGAGTGTCAGAGAGTGTCAGAGAGTGATAGAGAGTGTCAGAGAGTGATAGAGAGTGTCAGAGAGTGTCTGAGAGTGTCAGAGAGTGATAGATTGTGATAGAGATTGTCAGAGAGTGTCAGACAGTGTCAGAGAGTGATAGAGAGTGTCAGAGAGTGTCAGACAGTGTCAGAGAGTGATAGTGAGTGTCTGAGAGTGTCAGATAGTGTCAGAGAGTGTCAGAGAGTGATAGAGAGTGATAGAGAGTTTCAGAGAGTGTCAGAGAGTTTCAGAGAGTGATAGAGAGTGATAGAGAGTTTCAGAGAGTGTCAGAGAGTGTCTGAGAGTGTCAGAGAGTGTCAGAGTTTGTCAGAGAGTGATAGAGAGTGATATTGAGTGTCAGAGAGTGTCAGAGAGTGATAGAGAGTGATAGAGTGTTTCAGAGAGTGTCAGAGAGTGTCAGAGAGTGATAGAGAGTTTCAGAGAGTGTCAGAGAGTTTCAGAATTGATAGAGAGTGATAGAGAGTTTCAGAGAGTGTCAGAGAGTGTCTGAGAGTGTCAGAGAGTGTCAGAGAGTGATAGAGAGTGATAGAGAGTGATAGAGAGTGTCAGAGAGTGTCAGAGAGTGATAGAGAGTGATAGAGAGTTTCAGAGAGTGATAGAGAGTGTCAGAGAGTGACTGAGAGTGTCAGAGAGTGATAGAGAGTCTCAGAGAGTGTCAGAGAGTGTCAGAGAGTGTCAGAGAGTGATAGAGAGTGATAGAGAGTGTCAGAGAGTGTCTGAGAGTGTCAGAGAGTGTCAGAGAGTGATAGAGAGTGATAGAGAGTTTCAGAGAGTGTCAGAGAGTGTCTGAGAGTGTCAGAGAGTGTCAGAGAGTGATAGAGAGTGATAGAGAGTGTCAGAGAGTGATAGAGAGTGTCAGATAGTGTCAGACAGTGTCAGAGAGTGATAGAGAGTGTCAGAGAGTGATAGAGAGTGTCAGAGAGTGACTGAGAGTGTCAGAGAGTGATAGAGAGTCTCAGAGAGTGTCAGAGAGTGTCTGAGAGTGTCAGAGAGTGATAGAGAGTGATAGAGAGTGTCAGAGAGTGTCTGAGAGTGTCAGAGAGTGTCAGAGAGTGATAGAGAGTGATAGAGAGTGTCAGAGAGTGTCAGAGAGTGATAGAGAGTGATAGAGAGTTTCAGAGAGTGTCAGAGAGTGTCTGAGAGTGTCAGAGAGTGATAGAGAGTGATAGAGAGTTTCAGAGAGTGTCAGAGAGTGTCTGAGAGTGTCAGAGAGTGATAGAGAGTGATAGAGAGTGTCAGAGAGTGTCAGACAGTGTCAGAGAGTGATAGAGAGTGTCAGAGAGTGATAGAGAGTGTCAGAGAGTGTCAGAGAGTGTCAGAGAGTGATAGAGAGTGTCAGAGAGGGATAGAGAGTCTCAGAGAGTGACTGAGAGTGTCAGAGAGTGATAGAGAGTCTCAGAGAGTGTCAGAGAGTGTCTGAGAGTGTCAGAGAGTGATATAGAGTGATAGAGAGTGTCAGAGAGTGTCAGACAGTGTCAGAGAGTGATAGAGAGTGTCAGAGAGTGATAGAGAGTGTCAGAGAGTGTCTGAGAGTGTCAGAGAGTGTCTGAGAGTGTCAGAGAGTGATAGAGAGTGTCAGAGAGTGTCAGAGAGTGTCAGAGAGTAATAGAGAGTGTCAGAGAGTGATAGAGAGTGTCAGAGAGTGACTGAGAGTGTCAGAGAGTGATAGAGAGTGTCAGAGAGTGTCTGAGAGTGTCAGAGAGTGATAGAGAGTGATAGAGAGTGTCAGAGAGTGTCTGAGAGTGTCAGAGAGTGTCAGAGAGTGATAGAGAGTGATAGAGAGAGCCAGAGAGTGTCAGAGAGTGTCAGAGAGTGATAGAGAGTGATAGAGAGTTTCAGAGAGTGTCAGAGAGTGTCTGAGAGTGTCAGAGAGTGATAGAGAGTGATAGAGAGTTTCAGAGAGTGTCAGAGAGTGTCTGAGAGTGTCAGAGAGTGATAGAGAGTGATAGAGAGTGTCAGAGAGTGTCAGACAGTGTCAGAGAGTGATAGAGAGTGTCAGAGAGTGATAGAGAGTGTCAGAGAGTGTCAGACAGTGTCAGAGAGTGATAGAGAGTGTCAGAGAGTGATAGAGAGTGTCAGAGAGTGACTGAGAGTGTCAGAGAGTGATAGAGAGTCTCAGAGAGTGTCAGAGAGTGTCTGAGAGTGTCAGAGAGTGATATAGAGTGATAGAGAGTGTCAGAGAGTGTCAGACAGTGTCAGAGAGTGATAGAGAGTGTCAGAGAGTGTCAGACAGTGTCAGAGAGTGATAGAGAGTGTCAGAGAGTGATAGAGAGTGTCAGAGAGTGTCTGAGAGTGTCAGAGAGTGTCTGAGAGTGTCAGAGAGTGATAGAGAGTGATAGAGAGTGTCAGAGAGTGTCAGAGAGTGATAGAGAGTGTCAGAGAGTGTCAGACAGTGTCAGAGAGTGATAGTGAGTGTCTGAGAGTGTCTGAGAGTGTCAGAGAGTGTCTGAGAGTGTCAGAGAGTGATAGAGAGTGTCAGAGAGTGTCAGAGAGTGTCAGAGAGTAATAGAGAGTGTCAGAGAGTGATAGAGAGTGTCAGAGAGTGACTGAGAGTGTCAGAGAGTGATAGAGAGTGTCAGAGAGTGTCTGAGAGTGTCAGAGAGTGATAGAGAGTGATAGAGAGTGTCAGAGAGTGTCTGAGAGTGTCAGAGAGTGTCAGAGAGTGATAGAGAGTGATAGAGAGAGCCAGAGAGTGTCAGAGAGTGTCAGAGAGTGATAGAGAGTGATAGAGAGTTTCAGAGAGTGTCAGAGAGTGTCTGAGAGTGTCAGAGAGTGATAGAGAGTGATAGAGAGTTTCAGAGAGTGTCAGAGAGTGTCTGAGAGTGTCAGAGAGTGATAGAGAGTGATAGAGAGTGTCAGAGAGTGTCAGACAGTGTCAGAGAGTGATAGAGAGTGTCAGAGAGTGATAGAGAGTGTCAGAGAGTGTCAGACAGTGTCAGAGAGTGATAGAGAGTGTCAGAGAGTGATAGAGAGTGTCAGAGAGTGACTGAGAGTGTCAGAGAGTGATAGAGAGTCTCAGAGAGTGTCAGAGAGTGTCTGAGAGTGTCAGAGAGTGATATAGAGTGATAGAGAGTGTCAGAGAGTGTCAGACAGTGTCAGAGAGTGATAGAGAGTGTCAGAGAGTGTCAGACAGTGTCAGAGAGTGATAGAGAGTGTCAGAGAGTGATAGAGAGTGTCAGAGAGTGTCTGAGAGTGTCAGAGAGTGTCTGAGAGTGTCAGAGAGTGATAGAGAGTGATAGAGAGTGTCAGAGAGTGTCAGAGAGTGATAGAGAGTGTCAGAGAGTGTCAGACAGTGTCAGAGAGTGATAGTGAGTGTCTGAGAGTGTCAGAGAGTGATAGAGAGTGTCAGAGAGTGTCAGACAATGTCAGAGAGTGATAGAGAGTGATAGAGAGTGTCAGAGAGTGTCAGAGAGTGATAGAGAGTGTCAGAGAGTGTCAGACAGTGTCAGAGAGTGATAGAGAGTCTCAGAGAGTGTCAGAGAGTGTCTGAGAGTGTCAGAGAGTGATATAGAGTGATAGAGAGTGTCAGAGAGTGTCAGACAGTGTCAGAGAGTGATAGAGAGTGTCAGAGAGTGTCAGACAGAGTCAGAGAGTGATAGAGAGTGTCAGAGAGTGTCTGAGAGTGTCAGAGAGTGTCTGAGAGTGTCAGAGAGTGATAGAGAGTGATAGAGAGTGATAGAGAGTGTCAGAGAGTGTCAGAGAGTGATAGAGAGTGTCAGAGAGTGTCAGACAGTGTCAGAGAGTGATAGAGAGTGATAGAGAGTGTCAGAGAGTGTCAGAGAGTGATAGAGAGTGTCAGAGAGTGTCAGACAGTGTCAGAGAGTGATAGTGAGTGTCTGAAAGTGTCAGAGAGTGATAGAGCGTGTCAGAGAGTGTCTGAGAGTGTCAGAGAGTGATAGAGAGTGTCAGAGAGTGATAGAGAGAGTCAGTAAGTGTCTGAGAGTGTCAGAGAGTGATAGCGAGTGATAGAGAGTGTCAGAGAGTGTCAGAGAGTGTCTGAGAGTGATAGAGAGTTTCAGAGAGTGTTAGATTATGTCTGAGAGTGTCAGAGAGTGATAGAGAGTGATAGAGAGTGTCAGAGAGTTTCAGAGAGTGTCAGAGAGTGTCAGAGAGTGTCTGAGAGTGTCAGAGAGTGATAGCGAGTGATAGAGAGTGTCAGAGAGTGTCAGAGAGTGTCAGAGAGTGATAGAGAGTGTCAGAGAGTGTCAGAGAGTGATAGAGAGTGATAGAGAGTTTCAGAGAGTGTCAGAGAGTGTCTGAGAGTGTCAGAGAGTGATAGAGAGTGATAGAGAGTTTCAGAGAGTGTCAGAGAGTGTCTGAGAGTGTCAGAGAGTGATAGAGAGTGATAGAGAGTGTCAGAGAGTGTCAGACAGTGTCAGAGAGTGATAGAGAGTGTCAGAGAGTGACTGAGAGTGTCAGAGAGTGATAGAGAGTTTCAGAGAGTGTCAGAGAGTGTCTGAGAGTGTCAGAGAGTGATAGAGAGTGATAGAGAGTGTCAGAGAGTGTCTGAGAGTGTCAGAGAGTGTCAGAGAGTGATAGAGAGTGATAGAGAGTGTCAGAGAGTGTCAGAGAGTGATAGAGAGTGATAGAGAGTTTCAGAGAGTGTCAGAGAGTGTCTGAGAGTGTCAGAGAGTGATAGAGAGTGTCAGAGAGTGATAGAGAGTGTCAGTGAGTGTCTGAGAGTGTCAGAGAGTGATAGCGAGTGATAGAGAGTGTCAGAGAGTGTCAGAGAGTGTCTGAGAGTGATAGAGAGTTTCAGAGAGTGTTAGATTATGTCTGAGAGTGTCAGAGAGTGATAGAGAGTGATAGAGAGTGTCAGAGAGTTTCAGAGAGTGTCAGAGAGTGTCAGAGAGTGTCTGAGAGTGTCAGAGAGTGATAGTGAGTGATAGAGAGTGTCAGAGAGTGTCAGAGAGTGTCAGAGAGTGATAGAGAGTGTCAGAGAGTGTCAGAGAGTGATAGAGAGTGATAGAGAGTTTCAGAGAGTGTCAGAGAGTGTCTGAGAGTGTCAGAGAGCGATAGAGAGTGATAGAGAGTTTCAGAGAGTGTCAGAGAGTGTCTGAGAGTGTCAGAGAGTGATAGAGAGTGATAGAGAGTGTCAGAGAGTGTCTGAGAGTGTCAGAGAGTGTCAGAGAGTGACTGAGAGTGTCAGAGAGTGATAGAGAGTTTCAGAGAGTGTCAGAGAGTGTCTGAGAGTGTCAGAGAGTGATAGAGAGTGATAGAGAGTGTCAGAGAGTGTCTGAGAGTGTCAGAGAGTGTCAGAGAGTGATAGAGAGCGATAGAGAGTGTCAGAGAGTGTCAGAGAGTGATAGAGAGTGATAGAGAGTTTCAGAGAGTGTCAGAGAGTGTCTGAGAGTGTCAGAGAGTGATAGAGAGTGATAGAGAGTTTCAGAGAGTGTCAGAGAGTGTCTGAGAGTGTCAGAGAGTGATAGAGAGTGATAGAGAGTGTCAGAGAGTGTCAGACAGTGTCAGAGAGTGATAGAGAGTGTCAGAGAGTGATAGAGAGTGTCAGAGAGTGTCAGAGAGTGTCAGAGAGTGATAGAGAGTGTCAGAGAGTGATAGAGAGTGTCAGAGAGTGACTGAGAGTGTCAGAGAGTGATAGAGAGTCTCAGAGAGTGTCAGAGAGTGTCTGAGAGTGTCAGAGAGTGATATAGAGTGATAGAGAGTGTCAGAGAGTGTCAGACAGTGTCAGAGAGTGATAGAGAGTGTCAGAGAGTGATAGAGAGTGTCAGAGAGTGTCTGAGAGTGTCAGAGAGTGATAGAGAGTGATAGAGAGTGTCAGAGAGTGTCAGAGAGTGATAGAGAGTGTCAGAGAGTGTTAGAGAGTGTCAGAGAGTGTCAGACAGTGTCAGAGAGTGATAGAGAGTGTCAGAGAGTGATAGAGAGTGTCAGAGAGTGACTGAGAGTGTCAGAGAGTGAAAGAGAGTCTCAGAGAGTGTCAGAGAGTGTCTGAGAGTGTCAGAGAGTGATAGAGAGTGATAGAGAGTGTCAGAGAGTGTCTGAGAGTGTCAGAGAGTGTCAGAGAGTGATAGAGAGTGATAGAGAGAGTCAGAGAGTGTCAGAGAGTGTCAGAGAGTGATAGAGAGTGATAGAGAGTTTCAGAGAGTGTCAGAGAGTGTCTGAGAGTGTCAGAGAGTGATAGAGAGTGATAGAGAGTTTCAGAGAGTGTCAGAGAGTGTCTGAGAGTGTCAGAGAGTGATAGAGAGTGATAGAGAGTGTCAGAGAGTGTCAGACAGTGTCAGAGAGTGATAGAGAGTGTCAGAGAGTGATAGAGAGTGTCAGAGAGTGTCAGACAGTGATAGAGAGTGTCAGAGAGTGATAGAGAGTGTCAGAGAGTGACTGAGAGTGTCAGAGAGTGATAGAGAGTCTCAGAGAGTGTCAGAGAGTGTCTGAGAGTGTCAGAGAGTGATATAGAGTGATAGAGAGTGTCAGAGAGTGTCAGACAGTGTCAGAGAGTGATAGAGAGTGTCAGAGAGTGTCAGACAGTGTCAGAGAGTGATAGAGAGTGTCAGAGAGTGATAGAGAGTGTCAGAGAGTGTCTGAGAGTGTCAGAGAGTGTCTGAGAGTGTCAGAGAGTGATAGAGAGTGATAGAGAGTGTCAGAGAGTGTCAGAGAGTGATAGAGAGTGTCAGAGAGTGTCAGACAGTGTCAGAGAGTGATAGAGAGTGTCAGAGAGTGTCTGAGAGTGTCAGAGAGTGTCTGAGAGTGTCAGAGAGTGTTAGAGAGTGATAGAGAGTGTCAGAGAGTGTCAGAGAGTGATAGAGAGTGTCAGAGAGTGTCAGACAGTGTCAGAGAGTGATAGTGAGTGTCTGAGAGTGTCAGAGAGTGATAGAGAGTGTCAGAGAGTGTCAGACAATGTCAGAGAGTGATAGAGAGTGATAGAGAGTGTCAGAGAGTGTCAGAGAGTGATAGAGAGTGTCAGAGAGTGTCAGACAGTGTCAGAGAGTGATAGAGAGTCTCAGAGAGTGTCAGAGAGTGTCTGAAATTGTCAGAGAGTGATATAGAGTGATAGAGAGTGTCAGAGAGTGTCAGACAGTGTCAGAGAGTGATAGAGAGTGTCAGAGAGTGTCAGACAGTGTCAGAGAGTGATAGAGAGTGTCAGAGAGTGTCTGAGAGTGTCAGAGAGTGTCTGAGAGTGTCAGAGAGTGATAGAGAGTGATAGAGAGTGTCAGAGAGTGTCAGAGAGTGAGAGAGAGTGTCAGAGAGTGTCAGACAGTGTCAGAGAGTGATAGTGAGTGTCAGAGAGTGATAGTGAGTGTCTGAGAGTGTCAGAGAGTGATAGAGAGTGTCAGAGAGTGTCAGACAGTGTCAGAGAGTGATAGAGAGTGTCAGAGAGTGTCAGAGAGTGATAGAGAGTGTCAGAGAGTGTCAGACAGTGTCAGAGAGTGATAGAGAGTCTCAGAGAGTGTCAGAGAGTGTCTGAGAGTGTCAGAGAGTGATAGAGAGTGATAGAGAGTGTCAGAGAGTGTCAGACAGTGTCAGAGGGTGATAGAGAGTGTCAGAGAGTGTCAGACAGTGTCAGAGAGTGATAGAGAGTGTCAGAGAGTGATAGAGAGTGTCAGAGAGTGTCTGAGAGTGTCAGAGAGTGTCTGAGAGTGTCAGAGAGTGATAGAGAGTGATAGAGAGTGTCAGAGAGTGTCAGAGAGTGATAGAGAGTGTCAGAGAGTGTCAGAGAGTGATAGAGAGTGATAGAGAGTGTCAGAGAGTGTCAGAGAGTGATAGAGAGTGTCAGAGAGTGTCAGACAGTGTCAGAGAGTGATAGTGAGTGTGTGAGAGTGTCAGAGAGTGATAGAGAGTGTCAGAGAGTGTCAGACAGTGTCAGAGAGTGATAGAGAGTGATAGAGAGTGTCAGAGAGTGTCAGAGAGTGATAGAGAGTGTCAGAGAGTGTCAGACAGTGTCAGAGAGTGATAGAGAGTGTCAGAGAGTGTCTGAGAGTGTCAGAGAGTGTCTGAGAGTGTCAGAGAGTGATAGAGAGTGATAGAGAGTGTCAGAGAGTGTCAGAGAGTGATAGAGAGTGTCAGAGAGTGTCAGACAGTGTCAGAGAGTGATAGAGAGTGTCAGAGAGTGTCTGAGAGTGTCAGAGAGTGTCTGAGAGTGTCAGAGAGTGTTAGAGAGTGATAGAGAGTGTCAGAGAGTGTCAGAGAGTGATAGAGAGTGTCAGAGAGTGTCAGACAGTGTCAGAGAGTGATAGTGAGTGTCTGAGAGTGTCAGAGAGTGATAGAGAGTGTCAGAGAGTGTCAGACAATGTCAGAGAGTGATAGAGAGTGATAGAGAGTGTCAGAGAGTGTCAGAGAGTGATAGAGAGTGTCAGAGAGTGTCAGACAGTGTCAGAGAGTGATAGAGAGTCTCAGAGAGTGTCAGAGAGTGTCTGAGATTGTCAGAGAGTGATATAGAGTGATAGAGAGTGTCAGAGAGTGTCAGACAGTGTCAGAGAGTGATAGAGAGTGTCAGAGAGTGTCAGACAGTGTCAGAGAGTGATAGAGAGTGTCAGAGAGTGTCTGAGAGTGTCAGAGAGTGTCTGAGAGTGTCAGAGAGTGATAGAGAGTGATAGAGAGTGTCAGAGAGTGTCAGAGAGTGATAGAGAGTGTCAGAGAGTGTCAGACAGTGTCAGAGAGTGATAGTGAGTGTCAGAGAGTGATAGTGAGTGTCTGAGAGTGTCAGAGAGTGATAGAGAGTGTCAGAGAGTGTCAGACAGTGTCAGAGAGTGATAGAGAGTGATAGAGAGTGTCAGAGAGTGTCAGAGAGTGATAGAGAGTGTCAGAGAGTGTCAGACAGTGTCAGAGAGTGATAGAGAGTCTCAGAGAGTGTCAGAGAGTGTCTGAGAGTGTCAGAGAGTGATAGAGAGTGATAGAGAGTGTCAGAGAGTGTCAGACAGTGTCAGAGGGTGATAGAGAGTGTCAGAGAGTGATAGAGAGTGATAGTGAGTGTCTGAGAGTGTCAGAGAGTTTCAGAGAGTGTCAGAGAGTGTCAGAGAGTGTCTGAGAGTGTCAGAGAGTGATAGCGAGTGATAGAGAGTGTCAGAGAGTGTCAGAGAGTGTCAGAGAGTGATAGAGAGTGATAGAGAGTTTCAGAGAGTGTCAGAGAGTGATACAGAGTGTCAGAGAGTGATACAGAGTGTCAGAGAGTGATAGAGAGTGTCAGAGAGTGTCTGAGAGTGTCAGTGTGTGTCTGAGAGTGTCAGAGAGTGATAGAGAGTGATAGTGAGTGTCTGAGAGTGTCAGAGAGTGTCAGAGAGTGATAGAGAGTGATAGAGAGTGTCAGAGAGTGTCAGAGAGTGATAGAGAGTGTCAGAGAGTGTCAGACATTGTCAGAGAGTGATAGAGAGTGTCAGAGAGTGTCAGAAAGTGACAGAGAGTGATAGAGAGTGTCAGAGAGTGATAGAGAGTGTCAGAGAGTGTCTGAGAGTGTCAGAGAGTGTCTGAGAGTGTCAGAGAGTGATAGAGAGTGTCAGAGAGTGTCAGAGAGTGATAGAGAGTCTCAGAGAGTGTCAGAGAGTGTCTGAGAGTGTCAGAGAGTGATATAGAGTGATAGAGAGTGTCAGAGAGTGTCAGACAGTGTCAGAGAGTGATAGAGAGTGTCAGAGAGTGATAGAGAGTGTCAGAGAGTGATAGAGAGTGTCAGAGAGTGTCTGAGAGTGTCAGAGAGTGTCTGAGAGTGTCAGAGAGTGATAGAGAGTGATAGAGAGTGTCAGAGAGTGTCAGAGAGTGATAGAGAGTGTCAGAGAGTGTTAGAGAGTGTCAGAGAGTGTCAGACAGTGTCAGAGAGTGATAGAGAGTGTCAGAGAGTGATAGAGAGTGTCAGAGAGTGACTGAGAGTGTCAGAGAGTGATAGAGAGTCTCAGAGAGTGTCAGAGAGTGTCTGAGAGTGTCAGAGAGTGATAGAGAGTGATAGAGAGTGTCAGAGAGTGTCTGAGAGTGTCAGAGAGTGTCAGAGAGTGATAGAGAGTGATAGAGAGAGTCAGAGAGTGTCAGAGAGTGTCAGAGAGTGATAGAGAGTGATAGAGAGTTTCAGAGAGTGTCAGAGAGTGTCTGAGAGTGTCAGAGAGTGATAGAGAGTGATAGAGAGTTTCAGAGAGTGTCTGAGAGTGTCAGAGAGTGATAGAGAGTGATAGAGAGTGTCAGAGAGTGTCAGACAGTGTCAGAGAGTGATAGAGAGTGTCAGAGAGTGATAGAGAGTGTCAGAGAGTGTCAGACAGTGTCAGAGAGTGATAGAGAGTGTCAGAGAGTGATAGAGAGTGTCAGAGAGTGTCTGAGAGTGATAGAGAGTTTCAGAGAGTGTTAGATTATGTCTGAGAGTGTCAGAGAGTGATAGAGAGTGATAGAGAGTGTCAGAGAGTTTCAGAGAGTGTCAGAGAGTGTCAGAGAGTGTCAGAGAGTGTCTGAGAGTGATAGAGAGTTTCAGAGAGTGTTAGATTATGTCTGAGAGTGTCAGAGAGTGATAGAGAGTGATAGAGAGTGTCAGAGAGTTTCAGAGAGTGTCAGAGAGTGTCACAGAGTGTCTGAGAGTGTCAGAGAGTGATAGCGAGTGATAGAGAGTGTCAGAGAGTGTCAGAGAGTGTCAGAGAGTGATAGAGAGTGATAGAGAGTTTCAGAGAGTGTCAGAGAGTGTCTGAGAGTGTCAGAGAGTGATACAGAGTGTCAGAGAGTGATAGAGAGTGTCAGAGAGTGTCTGAGAGTGTCAGTGTGTGTCTGAGAGTGTCAGAGAGTGATAGAGAGTGATAGTGAGTGTCTGAGAGTGTCAGAGGGTGTCAGAGAGTGATAGAGAGTGATAGAGAGTGTCAGAGAGTGTCAGAGAGTGATAGAGAGTGTCAGAGAGTGTCAGACATTGTCAGAGAGTGATAGAGAGTGTCAGAGAGTGTCAGACAGTGACAGAGAGTGATAGAGAGTGTCAGAGAGTGATAGAGAGTGTCAGAGAGTGTCTGAGAGTGTCAGAGAGTGTCTGAGAGTGTCAGAGAGTGATAGAGAGTGTCAGAGAGTGTCAGAGAGTGATAGAGAGTCTCAGAGAGTGTCAGAGAGTGTCTGAGAGTGTCAGAGAGTGATATAGAGTGATAGAGAGTGTCAGAGAGTGTCAGACAGTGTCAGAGAGTGATAGAGAGTGTCAGAGAGTGATAGAGAGTGTCAGAGAGTGTCTGAGAGTGTCACAGAGTGTCTGAGAGTGTCAGAGAGTGATAGAGAGTGATAGAGAGTGTCAGAGAGTGTCAGAGAGTGATAGAGAGTGTCAGAGAGTGTTAGAGAGTGTCAGAGAGTGTCAGACAGTGTCAGAGAGTGATAGAGAGTGTCAGAGAGTGATAGAGAGTGTCAGAGAGTGACTGAGAGTGTCAGAGAGTGATAGAGAGTCTCAGAGAGTGTCAGAGAGTGTCTGAGAGTGTCAGAGAGTGATAGAGAGTGATAGAGAGTGTCAGAGAGTGTCTGAGAGTGTCAGAGAGTGTCAGAGAGTGATAGAGAGTGATAGAGAGAGTCAGAGAGTGTCAGAGAGTGTCAGAGAGTGATAGAGAGTGATAGAGAGTTTCAGAGAGTGTCAGAGAGTGTCTGAGAGTGTCAGAGAGTGATAGAGAGTGATAGAGAGTTTCAGAGAGTGTCTGAGAGTGTCAGAGAGTGATAGAGAGTGATAGAGAGTGTCAGAGAGTGTCAGACAGTGTCAGAGAGTGATAGAGAGTGTCAGAGAGTGATAGAGAGTGTCAGAGAGTGTCTGAGAGTGTCAGAGAGTGATAGAGAGTGATAGAGAGTGTCAGAGAGTGTCAGACAGTGTCAGAGAGTGATAGAGAGTGTCAGAGAGTGATAGAGAGTGTCAGAGAGTGTCAGACAGTGATAGAGAGTGTCAGAGAGTGATAGAGAGTGTCAGAGAGTGACTGAGAGTGTCAGAGAGTGATAGAGAGTCTCAGAGAGTGTCAGAGAGTGTCTGAGAGTGTCAGAGAGTGATATAGAGTGATAGAGAGTGTCAGAGAGTGTCAGACAGTGTCAGAGAGTGATAGAGAGTGTCAGAGAGTGTCAGACAGTGTCAGAGAGTGATAGAGAGTGTCAGAGAGTGATAGAGAGTGTCAGAGAGTGTCTGAGAGTGTCAGAGAGTGTCTGAGAGTGTCAGAGAGTGATAGAGAGTGATAGAGAGTGTCAGAGAGTGTCAGAGAGTGATAGAGAGTGTCAGAGAGTGTCAGACAGTGTCAGAGAGTGATAGAGAGTGTCAGAGAGTGTCTGAGAGTGTCAGAGAGTGTCTGAGAGTGTCAGAGAGTGTTAGAGAGTGATAGAGAGTGTCAGAGAGTGTCAGAGAGTGATAGAGAGTGTCAGAGAGTGTCAGACAGTGTCAGAGAGTGATAGTGAGTGTCTGAGAGTGTCAGAGAGTGATAGAGAGTGTCAGAGAGTGTCAGACAATGTCAGAGAGTGATAGAGAGTGATAGAGAGTGTCAGAGAGTGTCAGAGAGTGATAGAGAGTGTCAGAGAGTGTCAGACAGTGTCAGAGAGTGATAGAGAGTCTCAGACAGTGTCAGAGAGTGTCTGAGATTGTCAGAGAGTGATATAGAGTGATAGAGAATGTCAGAGAGTGTCAGACAGTGTCAGAGAGTGATAGAGAGTGTCAGAGAGTGTCAGACAGTGTCAGAGAGTGATAGAGAGTGTCAGAGAGTGTCTGAGAGTGTCAGAGAGTGTCTGAGAGTGTCAGAGAGTGATAGAGAGTGATAGAGAGTGTCAGAGAGTGTCAGAGAGTGATAGAGAGTGTCAGAGAGTGATAGCGAGTGATAGAGAGTGTCAGAGAGTGTCAGAGAGTGTCACAGAGTGTCTGAGAGTGTCAGAGAGTGATAGCGAGTGATAGAGAGTGTCAGAGAGTGTCAGAGAGTGTCAGAGAGTGATAGAGAGTGATAGAGAGTTTCAGAGAGTGTCAGAGAGTGTCTGAGAGTGTCAGAGAGTGATACAGAGTGTCAGAGAGTGATAGAGAGTGTCAGAGAGTGTCTGAGAGTGTCAGTGTGTGTCTGAGAGTGTCAGAGAGTGATAGAGAGTGATAGTGAGTGTCTGAGAGTGTCAGAGGGTGTCAGAGAGTGATAGAGAGTGATAGAGAGTGTCAGAGAGTGTCAGAGAGTGATAGAGAGTGTCAGAGAGTGTCAGACATTGTCAGAGAGTGATAGAGAGTGTCAGAGAGTGTCAGACAGTGACAGAGAGTGATAGAGAGTGTCAGAGAGTGATAGAGAGTGTCAGAGAGTGTCTGAGAGTGTCAGAGAGTGTCTGAGAGTGTCAGAGAGTGATAGAGAGTGTCAGAGAGTGTCAGAGAGTGATAGAGAGTCTCAGAGAGTGTCAGAGAGTGTCTGAGAGTGTCAGAGAGTGATATAGAGTGATAGAGAGTGTCAGAGAGTGTCAGACAGTGTCAGAGAGTGATAGAGAGTGTCAGAGAGTGATAGAGAGTGTCAGAGAGTGTCTGAGAGTGTCAGAGAGTGTCTGAGAGTGTCAGAGAGTGATAGAGAGTGATAGAGAGTGTCAGAGAGTGTCAGAGAGTGATAGAGAGTGTCAGAGAGTGTTAGAGAGTGTCAGAGAGTGTCAGACAGTGTCAGAGAGTGATAGAGAGTGTCAGAGAGTGATAGAGAGTGTCAGAGAGTGACTGAGAGTGTCAGAGAGTGATAGAGAGTCTCAGAGAGTGTCAGAGAGTGTCTGAGAGTGTCAGAGAGTGATAGAGAGTGATAGAGAGTGTCAGAGAGTGTCTGAGAGTGTCAGAGAGTGTCAGAGAGTGATAGAGAGTGATAGAGAGAGTCAGAGAGTGTCAGAGAGTGTCAGAGAGTGATAGAGAGTGATAGAGAGTTTCAGAGAGTGTCAGAGAGTGTCTGAGAGTGTCAGAGAGTGATAGAGAGTGATAGAGAGTTTCAGAGAGTGTCTGAGAGTGTCAGAGAGTGATAGAGAGTGATAGAGAGTGTCAGAGAGTGTCAGACAGTGTCAGAGAGTGATAGAGAGTGTCAGAGAGTGATAGAGAGTGTCAGAGAGTGTCTGAGAGTGTCAGAGAGTGATAGAGAGTGATAGAGAGTGTCAGAGAGTGTCAGACAGTGTCAGAGAGTGATAGAGAGTGTCAGAGAGTGATAGAGAGTGTCAGAGAGTGTCAGACAGTGATAGAGAGTGTCAGAGAGTGATAGAGAGTGTCAGAGAGTGACTGAGAGTGTCAGAGAGTGTCTGAGAGTCTCAGAGAGTGTCAGAGAGTGTCTGAGAGTGTCAGAGAGTGATATAGAGTGATAGAGAGTGTCAGAGAGTGTCAGACAGTGTCAGAGAGTGATAGAGAGTGTCAGAGAGTGTCAGACAGTGTCAGAGAGTGATAGAGAGTCTCAGAGAGTCTCAGAGAGTGTCAGAGAGTGTCTGAGAGTGTCAGAGAGTGATATAGAGTGATAGAGAGTGTCAGAGAGTGTCAGACAGTGTCAGAGAGTGATAGAGAGTGTCAGAGAGTGTCAGACAGTGTCAGAGAGTGATAGAGAGTGTCAGAGAGTGATAGAGAGTGTCAGAGAGTGTCTGAGAGTGTCAGAGAGTGTCTGAGAGTGTCAGAGAGTGATAGAGAGTGATAGAGAGTGTCAGAGAGTGTCAGAGAGTGATAGAGAGTGTCAGAGAGTGTCAGACAGTGTCAGAGAGTGATAGAGAGTGTCAGAGAGTGTCTGAGACTGTCAGAGAGTGTCTGAGAGTGTCAGAGAGTGTTAGAGAGTGATAGAGAGTGTCAGAGAGTGTCAGAGAGTGATAGAGAGTGTCAGAGAGTGTCAGACAGTGTCAGAGAGTGATAGTGAGTGTCTGAGAGTGTCAGAGAGTGATAGAGAGTGTCAGAGAGTGTCAGACAATGTCAGAGAGTGATAGAGAGTGATAGAGAGTGTCAGAGAGTGTCAGAGAGTGATAGAGAGTGTCAGAGAGTGTCAGACAGTGTCAGAGAGTGATAGAGAGTCTCAGACAGTGTCAGAGAGTGTCTGAGATTGTCAGAGAGTGATATAGAGTGATAGAGAGTGTCAGAGAGTGTCAGACAGTGTCAGAGAGTGATAGAGAGTGTCAGAGAGTGTCAGACAGTGTCAGAGAGTGATAGAGAGTGTCAGAGAGTGTCTGAGAGTGTCAGAGAGTGTCTGAGAGTGTCAGAGAGTGATAGAGAGTGATAGAGAGTGTCAGAGAGTGTCAGAGAGTGATAGAGAGTGTCAGAGAGTGTCAGACAGTGTCAGAGAGTGATAGTGAGTGTCAGAGAGTGATAGTGAGTGTCTGAGAGTGTCAGAGAGTGATAGAGAGTGTCAGAGAGTGTCAGACAGTGTCAGAGAGTGATAGAGAGTGATAGAGAGTGTCAGAGAGTGTCAGAGAGTGATAGAGAGTGTCAGAGAGTGTCAGACAGTGTCAGAGAGTGATAGAGAGTCTCAGAGAGTGTCAGAGAGTGTCTGAGAGTGTCAGAGAGTGATAGAGAGTGATAGAGAGTGTCAGAGAGTGTCAGACAGTGTCAGAGGGTGAGAGAGAGTGTCAGAGAGTGTCAGACAGTGTCAGAGAGTGATAGAGAGTGTCAGAGAGTGATAGAGAGTGTCAGAGAGTGTCTGAGAGTGTCAGAGAGTGTCTGAGAGTGTCAGAGAGTGATAGAGAGTGATAGAGAGTGTCAGAGAGTGTCAGAGAGTGATAGAGAGTGTCAGAGAGTGTCAGAGAGTGATAGAGAGTGATAGAGAGTGTCAGAGAGTGTCAGAGAGTGATAGAGAGTGTCAGAGAGTGTCAGACAGTGTCAGAGAGTGATAGTGAGTGTGTGAGAGTGTCAGAGAGTGATAGAGAGTGTCAGAGAGTGTCAGACAGTGTTAGAGAGTGATAGAGAGTGATAGAGAGTGTCAGAGAGTGTCAGAGAGTGATAGAGAGTGTCAGAGAGTGTCAGACAGTGTCAGAGAGTGATAGTGAGTGTCTGAGAGTGTCAGAGAGTGATAGAGCGTGTCAGAGAGTGTCTGAGAGTGTCAGAGAGTGATAGAGAGTGTCAGAGAGTGATAGAGAGTGTCAGTGAGTGTCTGAGAGTGTAAGAGAGTGATAGCGAGTGATAGAGAGTGTCAGAGAGTGTCAGAGAGTGTCTGAGAGTGATAGAGAGTTTCAGAGAGTGTTAGATTATGTCTGAGAGTGTCAGAGAGTGATAGAGAGTGATAGAGAGTGTCAGAGAGTTTCAGAGAGTGTCAGAGAGTGTCAGAGAGTGTCTGAGAGTGTCAGAGAGTGATAGCGAGTGATAGAGAGTGTCAGAGAGTGTCAGAGAGTGTCAGAGAGTGATAGAGAGTGATAGAGAGTTTCAGAGAGTGTCAGAGAGTGTCTGAGAGTGTCAGAGAGTGATACAGAGTGTCAGAGAGTGATAGAGAGTGTCAGAGAGTGTCAGAGAGTGATAGAGAGTGTCAGACATTGTCAGAGAGTGATAGAGAGTGTCAGAGAGTGTCAGACAGTGACAGAGAGTGATAGAGAGTGTCAGAGAGTGATAGAGAGTGTCAGAGAGTGTCTGAGAGTGTCAGAGAGTGTCTGAGAGTGTCAGAGAGTGTCTGAGAGTGTCAGAGAGTGATAGAGAGTGTCAGAGATTGTCAGAGAGTGATAGAGAGTCTCAGAGAGTGTCAGAGAGTGTCTGAGAGTGTCAGAGAGTGATATAGAGTGATAGAGAGTGTCAGAGAGTGTCAGACAGTGTCAGAGAGTGATAGAGAGTGTCAGAGAGTGATAGAGAGTGTCAGAGAGTGATAGAGAGTGTCAGAGAGTGTCTGAGAGTGTCAGAGAGTGTCTGAGAGTGTCAGAGAGTGATAGAGAGTGATAGAGAGTGTCAGAGAGTGTCAGAGAGTGATAGAGAGTGTCAGAGAGTGTTAGAGAGTGTCAGAGAGTGTCAGACAGTGTCAGAGAGTGATAGAGAGTGTCAGAGAGTGATAGAGAGTGTCAGAGAGTGACTGAGAGTGTCAGAGAGTGATAGAGAGTCTCAGAGAGTGTCAGAGAGTGTCTGAGAGTGTCAGAGAGTGATAGAGAGTGATAGAGAGTGTCAGAGAGTGTCTGAGAGTGTCAGAGAGTGTCAGAGAGTGATAGAGAGTGATAGAGAGAGTCAGAGAGTGTCAGAGAGTGTCAGAGAGTGATAGAGAGTGATAGAGAGTTTCAGAGAGTGTCAGAGAGTGTCTGAGAGTGTCAGAGAGTGATAGAGAGTGATAGAGAGTTTCAGAGAGTGTCTGAGAGTGTCAGAGAGTGATAGAGAGTGATAGAGAGTGTCAGAGAGTGTCAGACAGTGTCAGAGAGTGATAGAGAGTGTCAGAGAGTGATAGAGAGTGTCAGAGAGTGTCAGACAGTGTCAGAGAGTGATAGAGAGTGTCAGAGAGTGATAGAGAGTGTCAGAGAGTGACTGAGAGTGTCAGAGAGTGATAGAGAGTCTCAGAGAGTGTCAGAGAGTGTCTGAGAGTGTCAGAGAGAGATATAGAGTGATAGAGAGTGTCAGAGAGTGTCAGACAGTGTCAGAGAGTGATAGAGAGTGTCAGAGAGTGTCAGACAGTGTCAGAGAGTGATAGAGAGTGTCAGAGAGTGATAGAGAGTGTCAGAGAGTGTCTGAGAGTGTCAGAGAGTGTCTGAGAGTGTCAGAGAGTGATAGAGAGTGATAGAGAGTGTCAGAGAGTGTCAGAGAGTGATAGAGAGTGTCAGAGAGTGTCAGACAGTGTCAGAGAGTGATAGTGAGTGTCTGAGAGTGTCAGAGAGTGATAGAGAGTGTCAGAGAGTGTCAGACAATGTCAGAGAGTGATAGAGAGTGATAGAGAGTGTCAGAGAGTCTCAGAGAGTGATAGAGAGTGTCAGAGAGTGTCTGAGAGTGATAGAGAGTTTCAGAGAGTGTTAGATTATGTCTGAGAGTGTCAGAGAGTGATAGCGAGTGATAGAGAGTGTCAGAGAGTGTCAGAGAGTGTCTGAGAGTGATAGAGAGTTTCAGAGAGTGTTAGATTATGTCTGAGAGTGTCAGAGAGTGATAGAGAGTGATAGAGAGTGTCAGAGAGTTTCAGAGAGTGTCAGAGAGTGTCAGAGAGTGTCTGAGAGTGTCAGAGAGTGATAGCGAGTGATAGAGAGTGTCAGAGAGTGTCAGAGAGTGTCAGAGAGTGATAGAGAGTGATAGAGAGTTTCAGAGAGTGTCAGAGAGTGTCTGAGAGTGTCAGAGAGTGATACAGAGTGTCAGAGAGTGATAGAGAGTGTCAGTGTGTGTCTGAGAGTGTCAGTGTGTGTCTGAGAGTGTCAGAGAGTGATAGAGAGTGATAGTGAGTGTCTGAGAGTGTCTGAGAGTGTCAGAGAGTGATAGAGAGTGATAGAGAGTGTCAGAGAGTGTCAGAGAGTGATAGAGAGTGTCAGAGAGTGTCAGACATTGTCAGAGAGTGATAGAGAGTGTCAGAGAGTGTCAGACAGTGACAGAGAGTGATAGAGAGTGTCAGAGAGTGATAGAGAGTGTCAGAGAGTGTCTGAGAGTGTCAGAGAGTGTCTGAGAGTGTCAGAGAGTGATAGAGAGTGTCAGAGAGTGTCAGAGAGTGATAGAGAGTCTCAGAGAGTGTCAGAGAGTGTCTGAGAGTGTCAGAGAGTGATATAGAGTGATAGAGAGTGTCAGAGAGTGTCAGACAGTGTCAGAGAGTGATAGAGAGTGTCAGAGAGTGATAGAGAGTGTCAGAGAGTGTCTGAGAGTGTCAGAGAGTGTCTGAGAGTGTCAGAGAGTGATAGAGAGTGATAGAGAGTGTCAGAGAGTGTCAGAGAGTGATAGAGAGTGTCAGAGAGTGTTAGAGAGTGTCAGAGAGTGTCAGACAGTGTCAGAGAGTGATAGAGAGTGTCAGAGAGTGATAGAGAGTGTCAGAGAGTGACTGAGAGTGTCAGAGAGTGATAGAGAGTCTCAGAGAGTGTCAGAGAGTGTCTGAGAGTGTCAGAGAGTGATAGAGAGTGATAGAGAGTGTCAGAGAGTGTCTGAGAGTGTCAGAGAGTGTCAGAGAGTGATAGAGAGTGATAGAGAGAGTCAGAGAGTGTCAGAGAGTGTCAGAGAGTGATAGAGAGTGATAGAGAGTTTCAGAGAGTGTCAGAGAGTGTCTGAGAGTGTCAGAGAGTGATAGAGAGTGATAGAGAGTTTCAGAGAGTGTCTGAGAGTGTCAGAGAGTGATAGAGAGTGATAGAGAGTGTCAGAGAGTGTCAGACAGTGTCAGAGAGTGATAGAGAGTGTCAGAGAGTGATAGAGAGTGTCAGAGAGTGTCAGACAGTGTCAGAGAGTGATAGAGAGTGTCAGAGAGTGACTGAGAGTGTCAGAGAGTGATAGAGAGTCTCAGAGAGTGTCAGAGAGTGTCTGAGAGTGTCAGAGAGTGATATAGAGTGATAGAGAGTGTCAGAGAGTGTCAGACAGTGTCAGAGAGTGATAGAGAGTGTCAGAGAGTGTCAGACAGTGTCAGAGAGTGATAGAGAGTGTCAGAGAGTGATAGAGAGTGTCAGAGAGTGTCTGAGAGTGTCAGAGAGTGTCTGAGAGTGTCAGAGAGTGATAGAGAGTGATAGAGAGTGTCAGAGAGTGTCAGAGAGTGATAGAGAGTGTCAGAGAGTGTCAGACAGTGTCAGAGAGTGATAGTGAGTGTCTGAGAGTGTCAGAGAGTGATAGAGAGTGTCAGAGAGTGTCAGACAATGTCAGAGAGTGATAGAGAGTGATAGAGAGTGTCAGAGAGTGTCAGAGAGTGATAGAGAGTGTCAGAGAGTGTCAGACAGTGTCAGAGAGTGATAGAGAGTCTCAGAGAGTGTCAGAGAGTGTCTGAGAGTGTCAGAGAGTGATATAGAGTGATAGAGAGTGTCAGAGAGTGTCAGACAGTGTCAGAGAGTGATAGAGAGTGTCAGAGAGTGTCAGACAGTGTCAGAGAGTGATAGAGAGTGTCAGAGAGTGTCTGAGAGTGTCAGAGAGTGTCTGAGAGTGTCAGAGAGTGATAGAGAGTGATAGAGAGTGTCAGAGAGTGATATAGAGTGATAGAGAGTGTCAGAGAGTGTCAGACAGTGTCAGAGAGAGATAGAGAGTGTCAGAGAGTGTCACACAGTGTCAGAGAGTGATAGAGAGTGTCTGAGAGTGTCTGAGAGTGTCAGAGAGTGTCTGAGAGTGTCAGAGAGTGATAGAGAGTGATAGAGAGTGTCAGAGAGTGTCAGAGAGTGATAGAGAGTGTCAGAGAGTGTCAGACAGTGTCAGAGAGTGATAGTGAGTGTCAGAGAGTGTCAGAGAGTGATAGTGAGTGTCTGAGAGTGTCAGAGAGTGATAGAGAGTGTCAGAGAGTGTCAGACAGTGTCAGAGAGTGATAGAGAGTGATAGAGAGTGTCAGAGAGTGTCAGAGAGTGATAGAGAGTGTCAGAGAGTGTCAAACAGTGTCAGAGAGTGATAGAGAGTCTCAGAGAGTGTCAGAGAGTGTCTGAGAGTGTCAGAGAGTGATAGAGAGTGATAGAGAGTGTCAGAGAGTGTCAGACAGTGTCAGAGGGTGACAGAGAGTGTCAGAGAGTGTCAGACAGTGTCAGAGAGTGATAGAGAGTGTCAGAGAGTGATAGAGAGTGTCAGAGAGTGTCTGAGAGTGTCAGAGAGTGTCTGAGAGTGTCAGAGAGTGATATAGAGTGATAGAGAGTGTCAGAGAGTGTCAGAGAGTGATAGAGAGTGTCAGAGAGTGTCAGAGAGTGATAGAGAGTGATAGAGAGTGATAGAGAGTGTCAGAGAGTGATAGAGAGTGTCAGAGAGTGTCAGACAGTGTCAGAGAGTGATAGTGAGTGTCTGAGAGTGTCAGAGAGTGATAGAGAGTGTCAGAGAGTGATAGAGAGTGTCAGAGAGTGTCAGAGAGTGATAGAGAGTCTCAGAGAGTGTCAGAGAGTGTCTGAGAGTGTCAGAGAGTGATATAGAGTGATAGAGAGTGTCAGAGAGTGTCAGACAGTGTCAGAGAGTGATAGAGAGTGTCAGAGAGTGATAGAGAGTGTCAGAGAGTGTCTGAGAGTGTCAGAGAGTGTCTGAGAGTGTCAGAGAGTGATAGAGAGTGATAGAGAGTGTCAGAGAGTGTCAGAGAGTGATAGAGAGTGTCAGAGAGTGTTAGAGAGTGTCAGAGAGTGTCAGACAGTGTCAGAGAGTGATAGAGAGTGTCAGAGAGTGATAGAGAGTGTCAGAGAGTGACTGAGAGTGTCAGAGAGTGATAGAGAGTCTCAGAGAGTGTCAGAGAGTGTCTGAGAGTGTCAGAGAGTGATAGAGAGTGATAGAGAGTGTCAGAGAGTGTCTGAGAGTGTCAGAGAGTGTCAGAGAGTGATAGAGAGTGATAGAGAGAGTCAGAGAGTGTCAGAGAGTGTCAGAGAGTGATAGAGAGTGATAGAGAGTTTCAGAGAGTGTCAGAGAGTGTCTGAGAGTGTCAGAGAGTGATAGAGAGTGATAGAGAGTTTCAGAGAGTGTCTGAGAGTGTCAGAGAGTGATAGAGAGTGATAGAGAGTGTCAGAGAGTGTCAGACAGTGTCAGAGAGTGATAGAGAGTGTCAGAGAGTGATAGAGAGTGTCAGAGAGTGTCAGACAGTGTCAGAGAGTGATAGAGAGTGTCAGAGAGTGATAGAGAGTGTCAGAGAGTGACTGAGAGTGTCAGAGAGTGATAGAGAGTCTCAGAGAGTGTCAGAGAGTGTCTGAGAGTGTCAGAGAGTGATATAGAGTGATAGAGAGTGTCAGAGAGTGTCAGACAGTGTCAGAGAGTGATAGAGAGTGTCAGAGAGTGATAGAGAGTGATAGAGAGTGTCAGAGAGTGTCAGAGAGTGATAGAGAGTGTCAGAGAGTGTCAGACAGTGTCAGAGAGTGATAGTGAGTGTCTGAGAGTGTCAGAGAGTGATAGAGAGTGTCAGAGAGTGTCAGACAATGTCAGAGAGTGATAGAGAGTGATAGAGAGTGTCAGAGAGTGTCAGAGAGTGATAGAGAGTGTCAGAGAGTGTCAGACAGTGTCAGAGAGTGATAGAGAGTCTCAGAGAGTGTCAGAGAGTGTCTGAGAGTGTCAGAGAGTGATATAGAGTGATAGAGAGTGTCAGAGAGTGTCAGACAGTGTCAGAGAGTGATAGAGAGTGTCAGAGAGTGTCAGACAGTGTCAGAGAGTGATAGAGAGTGTCAGAGAGTGTCTGAGAGTGTCAGAGAGTGTCTGAGAGTGTCAGAGAGTGATAGAGAGTGATAGAGAGTGTCAGAGAGTGATATAGAGTGATAGAGAGTGTCAGAGAGTGTCAGACAGTGTCAGAGAGAGATAGAGAGTGTCAGAGAGTGTCACACAGTGTCAGAGAGTGATAGAGAGTGTCTGAGAGTGTCTGGGATTGTCAGAGAGTGTCTGAGAGTGTCAGAGAGTGATAGAGAGTGATAGAGAGTGTCAGAGAGTGTCAGAGAGTGATAGAGAGTGTCAGAGAGTGTCAGACAGTGTCAGAGAGTGATAGTGAGTGTCAGAGAGTGTCAGAGAGTGATAGTGAGTGTCTGAGAGTGTCAGAGAGTGATAGAGAGTGTCAGAGAGTGTCAGACAGTGTCAGAGAGTGATAGAGAGTGATAGAGAGTGTCAGAGAGTGTCAGAGAGTGATAGAGAGTGTCAGAGAGTGTCAAACAGTGTCAGAGAGTGATAGAGAGTCTCAGAGAGTGTCAGAGAGTGTCTGAGAGTGTCAGAGAGTGATAGAGAGTGATAGAGAGTGTCAGAGAGTGTCAGACAGTGTCAGAGGGTGACAGAGAGTGTCAGAGAGTGTCAGACAGTGTCAGAGAGTGATAGAGAGTGTCAGAGAGTGATAGAGAGTGTCAGAGAGTGTCTGAGAGTGTCAGAGAGTGTCTGAGAGTGTCAGAGAGTGATATAGAGTGATAGAGAGTGTCAGAGAGTGTCAGAGAGTGATAGAGAGTGTCAGAGAGTGTCAGAGAGTGATAGAGAGTGATAGAGAGTGTTAGAGAGTGTCAGAGAGTGATAGAGAGTGTCAGAGAGTGTCAGACAGTGTCAGAGAGTGATAGTGAGTGTCTGAGAGTGTCAGAGAGTGATAGAGAGTGTCAGAGAGTGTCAGACAGTGTCAGAGAGTGATAGAGAGTGATAGAGAGTGTCAGAGAGTGTCAGAGAGTGATAGAGAGTGTCAGAGAGTGTCAGAGAGTGTCTGAGAGTGTCAGAGAGTGTCTGAGAGTGTCAGAGAGTGATAGAGAGTGATAGAGAGTGTCAGAGAGTGTCAGTGAGTGATAGAGAGTGTCAGAGAGTGTCAGAGAGTGATAGAGAGTGATAGAGAGTGTCAGAGAGTGTCAGAGAGTGATAGAGAGTGTCAGAGAGTGTCAGACAGTGTCAGAGAGTGATAGTGAGTGTCTGAGAGTGTCAGAGAGTGATAGAGAGTGTCAGAGAGTGTCAGACAGTGTCAGAGAGTGATAGAGAGTGATAGAGAGTGTCAGAGAGTGTCAGAGAGTGATAGAGAGTGTCAGAGAGTGATAGAGAGTCTCAGAGAGTGTCAGAGAGTGTCTGAGAGTGTCAGAGAGTGATATAGAGTGATAGAGAGTGTCAGAGAGTGTCAGACAGTGTCAGAGAGTGATAGAGAGTGTCAGAGAGTGTCAGACAGTGTCAGAGAGTGATAGAGAGTGTCAGAGAGTGTCTGAGAGTGTCAGAGAGTGTCTGAGAGTGTCAGAGAGTGATAGAGAGTGATAGAGAGTGTCAGAGAGTGATATAGAGTGATAGAGAGTGTCAGAGAGTGTCAGACAGTGTCAGAGAGAGATAGAGAGTGTCAGAGAGTGTCACACAGTGTCAGAGAGTGATAGAGAGTGTCTGAGAGTGTCTGAGAGTGTCAGAGAGTGTCTGAGAGTGTCAGAGAGTGATAGAGAGTGATAGAGAGTGTCAGAGAGTGTCAGAGAGTGTCAGAGAGTGTCAGAGAGTGTCAGACAGTGTCAGAGAGTGATAGAGAGTGTCAGAGAGTGTCAGAGAGTGATAGAGAGTGATAGAGAGTGTCAGAGAGTGTCAGAGAGTGATAGAGAGTGTCAGAGAGTGTCAGACAGTGTCAGAGAGTGATAGTGAGTGTCTGAGAGTGTCAGAGAGTGATAGAGAGTGTCAGAGAGTGTCAGACAGTGTCAGAGAGTGATAGAGAGTGATAGAGAGTGTCAGAGAGTGTCAGAGAGTGATAGAGAGTGTCAGAGAGTGATAGAGAGTCTCAGAGAGTGTCAGAGAGTGTCTGAGAGTGTCAGAGAGTGATATAGAGTGATAGAGAGTGTCAGAGAGTGTCAGACAGTGTCAGAGAGTGATAGAGAGTGTCAGAGAGTGTCAGACAGTGTCAGAGAGTGATAGAGAGTGTCAGAGAGTGTCTGAGAGTGTCAGAGAGTGTCTGAGAGTGTCAGAGAGTGATAGAGAGTGATAGAGAGTGTCAGAGAGTGATATAGAGTGATAGAGAGTGTCAGAGAGTGTCAGACAGTGTCAGAGAGAGATAGAGAGTGTCAGAGAGTGTCACACAGTGTCAGAGAGTGATAGAGAGTGTCTGAGAGTGTCTGAGAGTGTCAGAGAGTGTCTGAGAGTGTCAGAGAGTGATAGAGAGTGATAGAGAGTGTCAGAGAGTGTCAGAGAGTGATAGAGAGTGTCAGAGAGTGTCAGACAGTGTCAGAGAGTGATAGTGAGTGTCAGAGAGTGTCAGAGAGTGATAGTGAGTGTCTGAGAGTGTCAGAGAGTGATAGAGAGTGTCAGAGAGTGTCAGACAGTGTCAGAGAGTGATAGAGAGTGATAGAGAGTGTCAGAGAGTGTCAGAGAGTGATAGAGAGTGTCAGAGAGTGTCAGACAGTGTCAGAGAGTGATAGAGAGTCTCAGAGAGTGTCAGAGAGTGTCTGAGAGTGTCAGAGAGTGATAGAGAGTGATAAAGAGTGTCAGAGAGTGTCAGACAGTGTCAGAGGGTGACAGAGAGTGTCAGAGAGTGTCAGACAGTGTCAGAGAGTGATAGAGAGTGTCAGAGAGTGATAGAGAGTGTCAGAGAGTGTCTGAGAGTGTCAGAGAGTGTCTGAGAGTGTCAGAGAGTGATATAGAGTGATAGAGAGTGTCAGAGAGTGTCAGAGAGTGATAGAGAGTGTCAGAGAGTGTCAGAGAGTGATAGAGAGTGATAGAGAGTGTTAGAGAGTGTCAGAGAGTGATAGAGAGTGTCAGAGAGTGTCAGACAGTGTCAGAGAGTGATAGTGAGTGGCTGAGAGTGTCAGAGAGTGATAGAGAGTGTCAGAGAGTGTCAGACAGTGTCAGAGAGTGATAGAGAGTGATAGAGAGTGTCAGAGAGTGTCAGAGAGTGATAGAGAGTGTCAGAGAGTGTCAGAGAGTGTCTGAGAGTGTCAGAGAGTGTCTGAGAGTGTCAGAGAGTGATAGAGAGTGATAGAGAGTGTCAGAGAGTGTCAGTGAGTGATAGAGAGTGTCAGAGAGTGTCAGAGAGTGATAGAGAGTGATAGAGAGTGTCAGAGAGTGTCAGAGAGTGATAGAGAGTGTCAGAGAGTGTCAGACAGTGTCAGAGAGTGATAGTGAGTGTCTGAGAGTGTCAGAGAGTGATAGAGAGTGTCAGAGAGTGTCAGACAGTGTCAGAGAGTGATAGAGAGTGATAGAGAGTGTCAGAGAGTGTCAGAGAGTGATAGAGAGTGTCAGAGAGTGATAGAGAGTCTCAGAGAGTGTCAGAGAGTGTCTGAGAGTGTCAGAGAGTGATATAGAGTGATAGAGAGTGTCAGAGAGTGTCAGACAGTGTCAGAGAGTGATAGAGAGTGTCAGAGAGTGTCAGACAGTGTCAGAGAGTGATAGAGAGTGTCAGAGAGTGTCTGAGAGTGTCAGAGAGTGTCTGAGAGTGTCAGAGAGTGATAGAGAGTGATAGAGAGTGTCAGAGAGTGATATAGAGTGATAGAGAGTGTCAGAGAGTGTCAGACAGTGTCAGAGAGAGATAGAGAGTGTCAGAGAGTGTCACACAGTGTCAGAGAGTGATAGAGAGTGTCTGAGAGTGTCTGAGAGTGTCAGAGAGTGTCTGAGAGTGTCAGAGAGTGATAGAGAGTGATAGAGAGTGTCAGAGAGTGTCAGAGAGTGTCAGAGAGTGTCAGACAGTGTCAGAGAGTGATAGAGAGTGTCAGAGAGTGTCAGAGAGTGATAGAGAGTGATAGAGAGTGTCAGAGAGTGTCAGAGAGTGATAGAGAGTGTCAGAGAGTGTCAGACAGTGTCAGAGAGTGATAGTGAGTGTCTGAGAGTGTCAGAGAGTGATAGAGAGTGTCAGAGAGTGTCAGACAGTGTCAGAGAGTGATAGAGAGTGATAGAGAGTGTCAGAGAGTGTCAGAGAGTGATAGAGAGTGTCAGAGAGTGATAGAGAGTCTCAGAGAGTGTCAGAGAGTGTCTGAGAGTGTCAGAGAGTGATATAGAGTGATAGAGAGTGTCAGAGAGTGTCAGACAGTGTCAGAGAGTGATAGAGAGTGTCAGAGAGTGTCAGACAGTGTCAGAGAGTGATAGAGAGTGTCAGAGAGTGTCTGAGAGTGTCAGAGAGTGTCTGAGAGTGTCAGAGAGTGATAGAGAGTGATAGAGAGTGTCAGAGAGTGATATAGAGTGATAGAGAGCGTCAGAGAGTGTCAGACAGTGTCAGAGAGAGATAGAGAGTGTCAGAGAGTGTCACACAGTGTCAGAGAGTGATAGAGAGTGTCTGAGAGTGTCTGAGAGTGTCAGAGAGTGTCTGAGAGTGTCAGAGAGTGATAGAGAGTGATAGAGAGTGTCAGAGAGTGTCAGAGAGTGATAGAGAGTGTCAGAGAGTGTCAGACAGTGTCAGAGAGTGATAGTGAGTGTCAGAGAGTGTCAGAGAGTGATAGTGAGTGTCTGAGAGTGTCAGAGAGTGATAGAGAGTGTCAGAGAGTGTCAGACAGTGTCAGAGAGTGATAGAGAGTGATAGAGAGTGTCAGAGAGTGTCAGAGAGTGATAGAGAGTGTCAGAGAGTGTCAGACAGTGTCAGAGAGTGATAGAGAGTCTCAGAGAGTGTCAGAGAGTGTCTGAGAGTGTCAGAGAGTGATAGAGAGTGTCAGAGAGTGTCAGACAGTGTCAGAGAGTGATAGAGAGTGATAGAGAGTGTCAGAGAGTGTCAGAGAGTGATAGAGAGTGTCAGAGAGTGTCAGACAGTGTCAGAGAGTGATAGAGAGTCTCAGAGAGTGTCAGAGAGTGTCTGAGAGTGTCAGAGAGTGATAGAGAGTGATAAAGAGTGTCAGAGAGTGTCAGACAGTGTCAGAGGGTGACAGAGAGTGTCAGAGAGTGTCAGACAGTGTCAGAGAGTGATAGAGAGTGTCAGAGAGTGATAGAGAGTGTCAGAGAGTGTCTGAGAGTGTCAGAGAGTGTCTGAGAGTGTCAGAGAGTGATATAGAGTGATAGAGAGTGTCAGAGAGTGTCAGAGAGTGATAGAGAGTGTCAGAGAGTGTCAGAGAGTGATAGAGAGTGATAGAGAGTGTTAGAGAGTGTCAGAGAGTGATAGAGAGTGTCAGAGAGTGTCAGACAGTGTCAGAGAGTGATAGTGAGTGGCTGAGAGTGTCAGAGAGTGATAGAGAGTGTCAGAGAGTGTCAGACAGTGTCAGAGAGTGATAGAGAGTGATAGAGAGTGTCAGAGAGTGTCAGAGAGTGATAGAGAGTGTCAGAGAGTGTCAGAGAGTGTCTGAGAGTGTCAGAGAGTGTCTGAGAGTGTCAGAGAGTGATAGAGAGTGATAGAGAGTGTCAGAGAGTGTCAGTGAGTGATAGAGAGTGTCAGAGAGTGTCAGAGAGTGATAGAGAGTGATAGAGAGTGTCAGAGAGTGTCAGAGAGTGATAGAGAGTGTCAGAGAGTGTCAGACAGTGTCAGAGAGTGATAGTGAGTGTCTGAGAGTGTCAGAGAGTGATAGAGAGTGTCAGAGAGTGTCAGACAGTGTCAGAGAGTGATAGAGAGTGATAGAGAGTGTCAGAGAGTGTCAGAGAGTGATAGAGAGTGTCAGAGAGTGATAGAGAGTCTCAGAGAGTGTCAGAGAGTGTCTGAGAGTGTCAGAGAGTGATATAGAGTGATAGAGAGTGTCAGAGAGTGTCAGACAGTGTCAGAGAGTGATAGAGAGTGTCAGAGAGTGTCAGACAGTGTCAGAGAGTGATAGAGAGTGTCAGAGAGTGTCTGAGAGTGTCAGAGAGTGTCTGAGAGTGTCAGAGAGTGATAGAGAGTGATAGAGAGTGTCAGAGAGTGATATAGAGTGATAGAGAGTGTCAGAGAGTGTCAGACAGTGTCAGAGAGAGATAGAGAGTGTCAGAGAGTGTCACACAGTGTCAGAGAGTGATAGAGAGTGTCTGAGAGTGTCTGAGAGTGTCAGAGAGTGTCTGAGAGTGTCAGAGAGTGATAGAGAGTGATAGAGAGTGTCAGAGAGTGTCAGAGAGTGTCAGAGAGTGTCAGAGAGTGTCAGACAGTGTCAGAGAGTGATAGAGAGTGTCAGAGAGTGTCAGAGAGTGATAGAGAGTGATAGAGAGTGTCAGAGAGTGTCAGAGAGTGATAGAGAGTGTCAGAGAGTGTCAGACAGTGTCAGAGAGTGATAGTGAGTGTCTGAGAGTGTCAGAGAGTGATAGAGAGTGTCAGAGAGTGTCAGACAGTGTCAGAGAGTGATAGAGAGTGATAGAGAGTGTCAGAGAGTGTCAGAGAGTGATAGAGAGTGTCAGAGAGTGATAGAGAGTCTCAGAGAGTGTCAGAGAGTGTCTGAGAGTGTCAGAGAGTGATATAGAGTGATAGAGAGTGTCAGAGAGTGTCAGACAGTGTCAGAGAGTGATAGAGAGTGTCAGAGAGTGTCTGAGAGTGTCAGAGAGTGATAGCGAGTGATAGAGAGTGTCAGAGAGTGTCAGAGAGTGTCAGAGAGTGATAGAGAGTGATAGAGAGTTTCAGAGAGTGTCAGAGAGTGATACAGAGTGTCAGAGAGTGATACAGAGTGTCAGAGAGTGATAGAGAGTGTCAGAGAGTGTCTGAGAGTGTCAGTGAGTGTCTGAGAGTGTCAGAGAGTGATAGAGAGTGATAGAGTGTCACAGAGTGTCAGAGAGTGACAGCGAGTGTCAGAGAGTGATAGAGAGTGATAGTGAGTGTCTGAGAGTGTCAGAGAGTGTCAGAGAGTGATACAGAGTGTCAGAGAGTGATAGAGAGTGTCAGAGAGTGTCTGAGAGTGTCAGTGAGTGTCTGAGAGTGTCAGAGAGTGATAGAGAGTGATAGAGTGTCACAGAGTGTCAGAGAGTGACAGCGAGTGTCAGAGAGTGATAGAGAGTGATAGTGAGTGTCTGAGAGTGTCAGAGAGTGTCAGAGAGTGATACAGAGTGTCAGAGAGTGATAGAGAGTGTCAGAGAGTGTCTGAGAGTGTCAGTGAGTGTCTGAGAGTGTCAGAGAGTGATAGAGAGTGATAGAGTGTCACAGAGTGTCAGAGAGTGACAGCGAGTGTCAGAGAGTGTCAGAGAGTGATAGCGAGTGATAGAGAGTGTCAGAGAGTGTCTGAGAGTGTCAGAGAGTGATAGCGAGTGATAGAGAGTGTCAGAGAGTGTCAGAGAGTGTCAGAGAGTGATAGAGAGTGATAGAGAGTTTCAGAGAGTGTCAGAGAGTGATACAGAGTGTCAGAGAGTGATACAGAGTGTCAGAGAGTGATAGAGAGTGTCAGAGAGTGTCTGAGAGTGTCAGTGAGTGTCTGAGAGTGTCAGAGAGTGATAGAGAGTGATAGAGTGTCACAGAGTGTCAGAGAGTGACAGCGAGTGTCAGAGAGTGATAGAGAGTGATAGTGAGTGTCTGAGAGTGTCAGAGAGTGTCAGAGAGTGATACAGAGTGTCAGAGAGTGATAGAGAGTGTCAGAGAGTGTCTGAGAGTGTCAGTGAGTGTCTGAGAGTGTCAGAGAGTGATAGAGAGTGATAGAGTGTCACAGAGTGTCAGAGAGTGACAGCGAGTGTCAGAGAGTGATAGAGAGTGATAGTGAGTGTCTGAGAGTGTCAGAGAGTGTCAGAGAGTGTCAGAGACTGATAGAGAGTGTCAGAGAGTGTCAGACATTGTCAGAGAGTGATAGAGAGTGTCAGAGAGTGTCAGACAGTGACAGAGAGTGATAGAGAGTGTCAGAGAGTGATAGAGAGTGTCAGAGAGTGTCTGAGAGTGTCAGAGAGTGTCTGAGAGTGTCAGAGAGTGATAGAGAGTGTCAGAGAGTGTCAGAGAGTGATAGAGAGTGTCAGAGAGTTTCAGAGAGTGTCAGAGAGTGATAGTGAGTGTCTGAGAGTGTCAGAGAGTGATAGAGAGTGTCAGAGAGTGTCAGACAGTGTCAGACAGTGATAGAGAGTGATAGAGAGTGTCAGAGAGTGTCAGAGAGTGATAGAGAGTGTCAGAGAGTGTCAGACAGTGTCAGAGAGTGATAGAGAGTCTCAGAGAGTGTCAGAGAGTGTCTGAGAGTGTCAGAGAGTGATAGAGAGTGTCAGAGAGTGTCAGAGAGTGATAGAGAGTGTCAGAGAGTTTCAGACAGTGTCAGAGAGTGATAGAGAGTGTCAGAGAGTGTCTGAGAGTGTCAGAGAGTGTCTGAGAGTGTCTGAGAGTGATAGAGAGTGATAGAGAGTGTCAGAGAGTGTCAGAGAGTGATAGAGAGTGTCAGAGAGTGTCAGACAGTGTCAGAGAGTGATAGTGAGTGTCAGAGAGTGTCAGAGAGTGATAGAGAGTGTCAGAGAGTGTCAGAGAGTGATAGAGAGTGTCAGAGAGTGTCAGAGAGTGATATAGAGTGATAGAGAGTGTCAGACAGTGTCAGAGAGTGATAGAGAGTGTCAGAGAGTGTCAGACAGTGTCAGAGAGTGATAGAGAGTGTCAGAGAGTGATAGAGAGTGTCAAAGAGTGTCTGAGAGTGTCAGAGAGTGTCTGAGAGTGTCAGAGAGTGATAGAGAGTGATAGAGAGTGTCAGAGAGTGTCAGAGAGTGATAGAGAGTGTCAGAGAGTGTCAGACAGTGTCAGAGAGTGATAGTGAGTGTCAGAGAGTGTCAGAGAGTGATAGTGAGTGTCTGAGAGTGTCAGAGAGTGATAGAGAGTGTCAGAGAGTGTCAGACAGTGTCAGAGAGTGATAGAGAGTGATAGAGAGTGTCAGAGAGTGTCAGTGAGTGATAGAGAGTGTCAGAGAGTGTCAGACATTGTCAGAGAGTGATAGAGAGTCTCAGAGAGTGTCAGAGAGTGTCTGAGAGTGTCAGAGAGTGATAGAGAGTGATAGAGAGTGTCAGAGAGTGTCAGACAGTGTCAGAGAGTGATAGAGAGTGTCAGAGAGTGTCAGACAGCGTCAGAGAGTGATAGATAGTGTCAGAGAGTGATAGAGAGTGTCAGAGAGTGTCTGAGAGTGTCAGAGAGTGTCTGAGAGTGTCAGAGAGTGATAGAGAGTGATAGAGAGTGTCAGAGAGTGTCAGAGAGTGATAGAGAGTGTCAGAGAGTGTCAGACAGTGTCAGAGAGTGATAGTGAGTGTCTGAGAGTGTCAGAGAGTGATAGAGAGTGTCAGAGAGTGTCAGACAGTGTCAGAGAGTGATAGAGATTGATAGAGAGTGTCAGAGAGTGTCAGAGAGTGATAGAGAGTGTCAGAGAGTGTCAGACAGTGTCAGAGAGTGATAGTGAGTGTCTGAGAGTGTCAGAGAGTGATATAGCGTGTCAGAGAGTGTCTGAGAGTGTCAGAGAGTGATAGAGAGTGTCAGAGAGTGATAGAGAGTGTCAGTGAGTGTCTGAGAGTGTCAGAGAGTGATAGCGAGTGATAGAGAGTGTCAGAGAGTGTCAGAGAGTGTCTGAGAGTGTCTGAGAGTGATAGAGAGTTTCAGAGAGTGTCAGATTATGTCTGAAAGTGTCAGAGAGTGATAGAGAGTGATAGAGAGTGTCAGAGAGTTTCAGAGAGTTTCAGAGAGTGTCAGAGAGTGTCTGAGAGTGTCAGAGAGTGATAGCGAGTGATAGAGAGTGTCAGAGAGTGTCAGAGAGTGATAGAGAGTGATAGAGAGTTTCAGAGAGTGTCAGAGAGTGTCTGAGAGTGTCAGAGAGTGATAGAGAGTGTCAGAGAGTGATAGAGAGTGTCAGAGAGTGTCTGAGAGTGTCAGTGAGTGTCTGAGAGTGTCAGAGAGTGATAGAGAGTGATAGAGTGTCACAGAGTGTCAGAGAGTGACAGCGAGTGTCAGAGAGTGTCAGAGAGTGATAGAGAGTGATAGTGAGTGTCTGAGAGTGTCAGAGAGTGTCAGAGAGTGATAGAGAGTGATAGAGAGTGTCAGAGAGTGTCAGAGAGTGATAGAGAGTGTCAGAGAGTGTCAGACAGTGTCAGAGAGTGATAGTGAGTGTCAGAGAGTGATATAGAGTGTCAGAGAGTGTCTGAGAGTGTCAGTGAGTGTCTGAGAGTTTCAGAGACTGATAGAGTGTCGTAGAGTGTCAGAGAGTGATAGCGAGTGTCAGAGAGTGTCAGACAGTGTCAGAGAGTGATAGTGAGTGTCTGAGAGTGTCAGAGAGTGTCAGAGAGTGACAGAGAGTGATAGAGAGTGTCAGAGAGTGTCTGAGAGTGTCAGAGAGTGATAGAGAGTGTCAGAGAGTGATAGAGAGTGTCAGAGAGTGTCTGAGAGTGTCAGTGAGTGTCTGAGAGTGTCAGAGAGTGATAGAGAGTGATAGAGTGTCAGAGAGTGATAGAGAGTGTCAGAGATTGATAGAGAGTGTCAGAGAGTGTCTGAGAGTGTCAGTGAGTGTCTGAGAGTGTCAGAAAGTGATAGAGAGTGTCAGAGAGTGTCAGACAGTGTCAGACAGTGTCAGAGAGTGATAGAGAGTGATAGAGAGTGTCAGAGAGTGTCAGACAGTGTCAGAGAGTGATAGAGAGTGTCAGAGAGTGTCAGACAGTGTCAGACAGTGTCAGAGAGTGATAGAGAGTGATAGAGAGTGTCAGAGAGTGTCAGACAGTGTCAGAGAGTGATAGAGAGTGTCAGAGAGTGATAGAGAGTGTCAGAGAGTGTCTGAGAGTGTCAGTGAGTGTCTGAGAGTGTCAGAGAGTGAAAGAGAGTGATAGAGTGTCACAGAGTGTCAGAGAGTGATAGCGAGTGACAGAGAGTGTCTGAGAGTGTCAGAGATTGTCCGAGAGTGATAGAGATTGATAGAGAGTGTCAGAGAGTGTCTGAGAGTGTCAGAGAGTGTCTGAGAGTATCAGAGAGTGATAGAGAGTGTCAGAGAGTATCAGAGAGTGATAGAGAGTGTCAGAGAATGATAGAGAGTGTCAGAGAGTGTCTGAGAGTGTCAGAGAGTGATAGAGAGTGATAGAGATTGTCAGAGAGTGTCAGACAGTGTCAGAGAGTGATAGAGAGTGTCAGAGAGTGTCAGACAGTGTCAGAGAGCGATAGTGAGTGTCTGAGAGTGTCAGATAGTGTCAGAGAGTGTCAGAGAGTGATAGAGAGTGATAGAGAGTTTCAGAGAGTGTCAGAGAGTTTCAGAGAGTGATAGAGAGTGACAGAGAGTTTCAGAGAGTGTCAGAGAGTGTCTGAGAGTGTCAGAGAGTGTCAGAGAGTGTCACAGAGTGATAGAGAGTGATCGAGAGTGTCAGAGAGTGTCAGAGAGTGATAGAGAGTGATAGAGTGTTTCAGAGAGTGTCAGAGAGTGTCAGAGAGTGATAGAGAGTGATAGAGAGTTTCAGAGAGTGTCAGAGAGTGTCTGAGAGTGTCAGAGAGTGATAGAGAGTGATAGAGAGTGTCAGAGAGTGTCAGACAGTGTCAGAGAGTGATAGAGAGTGTCAGAGAGTGATAGAGAGTGTCAGAGAGTGTCAGACAGTGTCAGAGAGTGATAGAGAGTGTCAGAGAGTGACTGCGAGTGTCAGAGAGTGATAGAGAGTCTCAGAGAGTGTCAGAGAGTGTCAGACAGTGTCAGAGAGTGATAGAGAGTGTCAGAGAGTGATAGAGAGTGTCAGAGAGGGTCTGAGAGTGTCAGAGAGTGTCTGAGAGTGTCAGAGAGTGATAGAGAGTGATAGAGAGTGTCAGAGAGTGTCAGAGAGTGATAGAGAGTGTCAGAGAGTGTCAGACAGTGTCAGAGAGTGATAGTGAGTGTCTGAGAGTGTCAGAGAGTGATAGAGAGTGTCAGAGAGTGTCAGACAGTGTCAGAGAGTGATAGAGAGTGATAGAGAGTGTCAGAGAGTGTCAGAGAGTGATAGAGAGTGTCAGAGAGTGTCAGACAGTGTCAGAGAGTGATGGAGAGTCTCAGAGAGTGTCAGAGAGTGTCTGAGAGTGTTAGAGAGTGATAGAGAGTGATGGAGAGTGTCAGAGAGTGTCAGAGAGTGATAGAGAGTGTCAGAGAGTGTCAGACAGTGTCAGAGAGTGATAGTGAGTGTCTGAGAGTGTCAGAGAGTGATAGAGAGTGTCAGAGAGTGTCAGACAGTGTCAGAGAGTGATAGAGAGTGATAGAGAGTGTCAGAGAGTGTCAGAGAGTGATAGAGAGTGTCAGAGAGTGTCAGACAGTGTCAGAGAGTGATAGTGAGTGTCTGAGAGTGTCAGAGAGTGATAGAGCGTGTCAGAGAGTGTCTGAGAGTGTCAGAGAGTGATAGAGAGTGTCAGAGAGTGATAGAGAGTGTCAGTGAGTGTCTGAGAGTGTCAGAGAGTGATAGCGAGTGATAGAGAGTGTCAGAGAGTGTCAGAGAGTGTCTGAGAGTGTCTGAGAGTGATAGAGAGTTTCAGAGAGTGTCAGATTATGTCTGAGAGTGTCAGAGAGTGATAGAGAGTGATAGAGAGTGTCAGAGAGTTTCAGAGAGTTTCAGAGAGTGTCAGAGAGTGTCTGAGAGTGTCAGAGAGTGATAGCGAGTGATAGAGAGTGTCAGAGAGTGTCTGAGAGTGTCAGAGAGTGATAGAGAGTGATAGAGAGTTTCAGAGAGTGTCAGAGAGTGTCTGAGAGTGTCAGAGAGTGATAGAGAGTGTCAGAGAGTGATAGAGAGTGTCAGAGAGTGTCTGAGAGTGTCAGTGAGTGTCTGAGAGTGTCAGAGAGTGATAGAGAGTGATAGAGTGTCACAGAGTGTCAGAGAGTGATAGCGAGTGACAGAGAGTGTCTGAGAGTGTCAGAGATTGTCCGAGAGTGATAGAGAGTGATAGAGAGTGTCAGAGAGTGTCTGAGAGTGTCTGAGAGTATCAGAGAGTGATAGAGAGTGTCAGAGAGTGTCAGAGAGTGATAGAGAGTGTCAGAGAATGATAGAGAGTGTCAGAGAGTGTCTGAGAGTGTCAGAGAGTGATAGAGAGTGATAGAGATTGTCAGAGAGTGTCAGACAGTGTCAGAGAGTGATAGAGAGTGTCAGAGAGTGTCAGACAGTGTCAGAGAGCGATAGTGAGTGTCTGAGAGTGTCAGATAGTGTCAGAGAGTGTCAGAGAGTGATAGAGAGTGATAGAGAGTTTCAGAGAGTGTCAGAGAGTTTCAGAGAGTGATAGAGAGTGACAGAGAGTTTCAGAGAGTGTCAGAGAGTGTCTGAGAGTGTCAGAGAGTGTCAGAGAGTGTCAGAGAGTGATAGAGAGCGATCGAGAGTGTCAGAGAGTGTCAGAGAGTGATAGAGAGTGATAGAGAGTGTCAGAGAGTGTCAGAGACTGATAGAGAGTGTCAGAGAGTGTCAGACATTGTCAGAGAGTGATAGAGAGTGTCAGAGAGTGTCAGACAGTGACAGAGAGTGATAGAGAGTGTCAGAGAGTGATAGAGAGTGTCAGAGAGTGTCTGAGAGTGTCAGAGAGTGTCTGAGAGTGTCAGAGAGTGATAGAGAGTGTCAGAGAGTGTCAGAGAGTGATAGAGAGTGTCAGAGAGTTTCAGAGAGTGTCAGAGAGTGATAGTGAGTGTCTGAGAGTGTCAGAGAGTGATAGAGAGTGTCAGAGAGTGTCAGAGAGTGATAGAGAGTGTCAGAGAGTGTCAGACAGTGTCAGAGAGTGATAGTGAGTGTCAGAGAGTGTCAGAGAGTGATAGAGAGTGTCAGAGAGTGTCAGAGAGTGATAGAGAGTGTCAGAGAGTGTCAGAGAGTGATATAGAGTGATAGAGAGTGTCAGACAGTGTCAGAGAGTGATAGAGAGTGTCAGAGAGTGTCAGACAGTGTCAGAGAGTGATAGAGAGTGTCAGAGAGTGATAGAGAGTGTCAGAGAGTGTCTGAGAGTGTCAGAGAGTGTCTGAGAGTGTCAGAGAGTGATAGAGAGTGATAGAGAGTGTCAGAGAGTGTCAGAGAGTGATAGAGAGTGTCAGAGAGTGTCAGACAGTGTCAGAGAGTGATAGTGAGTGTCAGAGAGTGTCAGAGAGTGATAGTGAGTGTCTGAGAGTTATAGTGAGTGTCAGAGAGTGTCAGAGAGTGATAGTGAGTGTCTGAGAGTGTCAGAGAGTGATAGAGAGTGTCAGAGAGTGTCAGACAGTGTCAGAGAGTGATAGAGAGTGATAGAGAGTGTCAGAGAGTGTCAGTGAGTGATAGAGAGTGTCAGAGAGTGTCAGACATTGTCAGAGAGTGATAGAGAGTCTCAGAGAGTGTCAGAGAGTGTCAGAGAGTGATAGAGAGTGATAGAGAGTGTCAGAGAGTGTCAGACAGTGTCAGAGAGTGATAGAGAGTGTCAGAGAGTGTCAGACAGCGTCAGAGAGTGATAGATAGTGTCAGAGAGTGATAGAGAGTGTCAGAGAGTGTCTGAGAGTGTCAGAGAGTGTCTGAGAGTGTCAGAGAGTGATAGAGAGTGATAGAGAGTGTCAGAGAGTGTCAGAGAGTGATAGAGAGTGTCAGAGAGTGTCAGACAGTGTCAGAGAGTGATAGTGAGTGTCTGAGAGTGTCAGAGAGTGATAGAGAGTGTCAGAGAGTGTCAGACAGTGTCAGAGAGTGATAGAGATTGATAGAGAGTGTCAGAGAGTGTCAGAGAGTGATAGAGAGTGTCAGAGAGTGTCAGACAGTGTCAGAGAGTGATAGTGAGTGTCTGAGAGTGTCAGAGAGTGATATAGCGTGTCAGAGAGTGTCTGAGAGTGTCAGAGAGTGATAGAGAGTGTCAGAGAGTGATAGAGAGTGTCAGTGAGTGTCTGAGAGTGTCAGAGAGTGATAGCGAGTGATAGAGAGTGTCAGAGAGTGTCAGAGAGTGTCTGAGAGTGTCTGAGAGTGATAGAGAGTTTCAGAGAGTGTCAGATTATGTCTGAAAGTGTCAGAGAGTGATAGAGAGTGATAGAGAGTGTCAGAGAGTTTCAGAGAGTTTCAGAGAGTGTCAGAGAGTGTCTGAGAGTGTCAGAGAGTGATAGCGAGTGATAGAGAGTGTCAGAGAGTGTCAGAGAGTGATAGAGAGTGATAGAGAGTTTCAGAGAGTGTCAGAGAGTGTCAGAGAGTGATAGCGAGTGATAGAGAGTGTCAGAGAGTGATAGAGAGTGATAGAGAGTTTCAGAGAGTTTCAGAGAGTGTCAGAGAGTGTCTGAGAGTGTCAGAGAGTGATAGAGAGTGTCAGAGAGTGATAGAGAGTGTCAGAGAGTGTCTGAGAGTGTCAGTGAGTGTCTGAGAGTGTCAGAGAGTGATAGAGAGTGATAGAGTGTCACAGAGTGTCAGAGAGTGACAGCGAGTGTCAGAGAGTGTCAGAGAGTGATAGAGAGTGATAGTGAGTGTCTGAGAGTGTCAGAGAGTGTCAGAGAGTGATAGAGAGTGATAGAGAGTGTCAGAGAGTGTCAGAGAGTGATAGAGAGTGTCAGAGAGTGTCAGACATTGTCAGAGAGTGATAGAGAGTGATAGAGAGTGTCAGAGAGTGTCAGACAGTGTCAGAGAGTGATAGTGAGTGTCAGAGAGTGATATAGAGTGTCAGAGAGTGTCTGAGAGTGTCAGTGAGTGTCTGAGAGTTTCAGAGACTGATAGAGTGTCGTAGAGTGTCAGAGAGTGATAGCGAGTGTCAGAGAGTGTCAGACAGTGTCAGAGAGTGATAGTGAGTGTCTGACAGTGTCAGAGAGTGTCAGAGAGTGACAGAGAGTGATAGAGAGTGTCAGAGAGTGTCTGAGAGTGTCAGAGAGTGATAGAGAGTGTCAGAGAGTGATAGAGAGTGTCAGAGAGTGTCTGAGAGTGTCAGTGAGTGTCTGAGAGTGTCAGAGAGTGATAGAGAGTGATAGAGTGTCAGAGAGTGATAGAGAGTGTCAGAGATTGATAGAGAGTGTCAGAGAGTGTCTGAGAGTGTCAGTGAGTGTCTGAGAGTGTCAGAAAGTGATAGAGAGTGTCAGAGAGTGTCAGACAGTGTCAGACAGTGTCAGAGAGTGATAGAGAGTGATAGAGAGTGTCAGAGAGTGTCAGACAGTGTCAGAGAGTGATAGAGAGTGTCAGAGAGTGTCAGACAGTGTCAGACAGTGTCAGAGAGTGATAGAGAGTGATAGAGAGTGTCAGAGAGTGTCAGACAGTGTCAGAGAGTGATAGAGAGTGTCAGAGAGTGATAGAGAGTGTCAGAGAGTGTCTGAGAGTGTCAGTGAGTGTCTGAGAGTGTCAGAGAGTGAAAGAGAGTGATAGAGTGTCACAGAGTGTCAGAGAGTGATAGCGAGTGACAGAGAGTGTCTGAGAGTGTCAGAGATTGTCCGAGAGTGATAGAGATTGATAGAGAGTGTCAGAGAGTGTCTGAGAGTGTCAGAGAGTGTCTGAGAGTATCAGAGAGTGATAGAGAGTGTCAGAGAGTGTCAGAGAGTGATAGAGAGTGTCAGAGAATGATAGAGAGTGTCAGAGAGTGTCTGAGAGTGTCAGAGAGTGATAGAGAGTGATAGAGATTGTCAGAGAGTGTCAGACAGTGTCAGAGAGTGATAGAGAGTGTCAGAGAGTGTCAGACAGTGTCAGAGAGCGATAGTGAGTGTCTGAGAGTGTCAGATAGTGTCAGAGAGTGTCAGAGAGTGATAGAGAGTGATAGAGAGTTTCAGAGAGTGTCAGAGAGTTTCAGAGAGTGATAGAGAGTGACAGAGAGTTTCAGAGAGTGTCAGAGAGTGTCTGAGAGTGTCAGAGAGTGTCAGAGAGTGTCACAGAGTGATAGAGAGTGATCGAGAGTGTCAGAGAGTGTCAGAGAGTGATAGAGAGTGATAGAGTGTTTCAGAGAGTGTCAGAGAGTGTCAGAGAGTGATAGAGAGTGATAGAGAGTTTCAGAGAGTGTCAGAGAGTGTCTGAGAGTGTCAGAGAGTGATAGAGAGTGATAGAGAGTGTCAGAGAGTGTCAGACAGTGTCAGAGAGTGATAGAGAGTGTCAGAGAGTGATAGAGAGTGTCAGAGAGTGTCAGACAGTGTCAGAGAGTGTCAGAGAGTGTCAGAGAGTGACTGCGAGTGTCAGAGAGTGATAGAGAGTCTCAGAGAGTGTCAGAGAGTGTCAGACAGTGTCAGAGAGTGATAGAGAGTGTCAGAGAGTGATAGAGAGTGTCAGAGAGGGTCTGAGAGTGTCAGAGAGTGTCTGAGAGTGTCAGAGAGTGATAGAGAGTGATAGAGAGTGTCAGAGAGTGTCAGAGAGTGATAGAGAGTGTCAGAGAGTGTCAGACAGTGTCAGAGAGTGATAGTGAGTGTCTGAGAGTGTCAGAGAGTGATAGAGAGTGTCAGAGAGTGTCAGACAGTGTCAGAGAGTGATAGAGAGTGATAGAGAGTGTCAGAGAGTGTCAGAGAGTGATAGAGAGTGTCAGAGAGTGTCAGACAGTGTCAGAGAGTGATGGAGAGTCTCAGAGAGTGTCAGAGAGTGTCTGAGAGTGTTAGAGAGTGATAGAGAGTGATGGAGAGTGTCAGAGAGTGTCAGAGAGTGATAGAGAGTGTCAGAGAGTGTCAGACAGTGTCAGAGAGTGATAGTGAGTGTCTGAGAGTGTCAGAGAGTGATAGAGAGTGTCAGAGAGTGTCAGACAGTGTCAGAGAGTGATAGAGAGTGATAGAGAGTGTCAGAGAGTGTCAGAGAGTGATAGAGAGTGTCAGAGAGTGTCAGACAGTGTCAGAGAGTGATAGTGAGTGTCTGAGAGTGTCAGAGAGTGATAGAGCGTGTCAGAGAGTGTCTGAGAGTGTCAGAGAGTGATAGAGAGTGTCAGAGAGTGATAGAGAGTGTCAGTGAGTGTCTGAGAGTGTCAGAGAGTGATAGCGAGTGATAGAGAGTGTCAGAGAGTGTCAGAGAGTGTCTGAGAGTGTCTGAGAGTGATAGAGAGTTTCAGAGAGTGTCAGATTATGTCTGAGAGTGTCAGAGAGTGATAGAGAGTGATAGAGAGTGTCAGAGAGTTTCAGAGAGTTTCAGAGAGTGTCAGAGAGTGTCTGAGAGTGTCAGAGAGTGATAGCGAGTGATAGAGAGTGTCAGAGAGTGTCAGAGAGTGTCAGAGAGTGATAGAGAGTGATAGAGAGTTTCAGAGAGTGTCAGAGAGTGTCTGAGAGTGTCAGAGAGTGATAGAGAGTGTCAGAGAGTGATAGAGAGTGTCAGAGAGTGTCTGAGAGTGTCAGTGAGTGTCTGAGAGTGTCAGAGAGTGATAGAGAGTGATAGAGTGTCACAGAGTGTCAGAGAGTGATAGCGAGTGTCAGAGAGTGATAGAGAGTGATAGAGTGTCACAGAGTGTCAGAGAGTGATAGCGAGTGTCAGAGAGTGTCTGAGAGTGTCTGAGAGTATCAGAGAGTGATAGAGAGTGTCAGAGAGTGTCAGAGAGTGATAGAGAGTGTCAGAGAATGATAGAGAGTGTCAGAGAGTGTCTGAGAGTGTCAGAGAGTGATAGAGAGTGATAGAGATTGTCAGAGAGTGTCAGACAGTGTCAGAGAGTGATAGAGAGTGTCAGAGAGTGTCAGAGAGTGTCAGACAGTGTCAGAGAGCGATAGTGAGTGTCTGAGAGTGTCAGATAGTGTCAGAGAGTGTCAGAGAGTGATAGAGAGCGATCGAGAGTGTCAGAGAGTGTCAGAGAGTGATAGAGAGTGATAGAGTGTTTCAGAGAGTGTCAGAGAGTTTCAGAGAGTGATAGAGAGTGACAGAGAGTTTCAGAGAGTGTCAGAGAGTGTCTGAGAGTGTCAGAGAGTGTCAGAGAGTGTCAGAGAGTGATAGAGAGCGATCGAGAGTGTCAGAGAGTGTCAGAGAGTGATAGAGAGTGATAGAGTGTTTCAGAGAGTGTCAGAGAGTGTCAGAGAGTGATAGAGAGTTTCAGAGAGTGTCAGAGAGTTTCAGAATTGATAGAGAGTGATAGAGAGTTTCAGAGAGTGTCAGAGAGTGATTGAGAGTGATAGAGAGTGTCAGAGAATGTCAGAGAGTGTCAGAGAGTGATAGAGAGTGATAGAGAGTTTCAGAGAGTGTCAGAGAGTGTCTGAGAGTGTCAGAGTGTGATAGAGAGTGATAGAGAGTTTCAGAGAGTGTCAGAGAGTGTCTGAGAGTGTCAGAGAGTGATAGAGAGTGATAGAGAGTGTCAGAGAGTGTCAGACAGTGTCAGAGAGTGATAGAGAGTGTCAGAGAGTGATAGAGAGTGTCAGAGAGTGTCAGACAGTGTCAGAGAGTGATAGAGAGTGTCAGAGAGTGACTGCGAGTGTCAGAGAGTGATAGAGAGTCTCAGAGAGTGTCAGAGAGTGTCAGACAGTGTCAGAGAGTGATAGAGAGTGTCAGAGAGTGATAGAGAGTGTCAGAGAGTGTCTGAGAGTGTCAGAGAATGTCTGAGAGTGTCAGAGAGTGATAGAGAGTGATAGAGAGTGTCAGAGAGTGTCAGAGAGTGATAGAGAGTGTCAGAGAGTGTCAGACAGTGTCAGAGAGTGATAGTGAGTGTCAGAGAGTGATAGAGAGTGTCAGAGAGTGTCAGAGAGTGTCAGACAGTGTCAGAGAGTGATAGAGAGTGATAGAGAGTGATAGAGAGTGTCAGAGAGTGTCAGAGAGTGATAGAGAGTGTCAGAGATTGATAGAGAGTGTCAGAGAGTGTCTGAGAGTGTCAGAGAGTGTCTGAGAGTGTCAGAGAGTGATAGAGAGTGATAGAGAGTGTCAGAGAGTGTCAGAGAGTTTCAGAGAGTGATAGAGAGTGACAGAGAGTTTCAGAGAGTGTCAGAGAGTGTCTGAGAGTGTCAGAGAGTGTCAGAGAGTGTCAGAGAGTGATAGAGAGTGATCGAGAGTGTCAGAGAGTGTCAGAGAGTGATAGAGAGTGATAGAGTGTTTCAGAGAGTGTCAGAGAGTGTCAGAGAGTGATAGAGAGTTTCAGAGAGTGTCAGAGAGTTTCAGAATTGATAGAGAGTGATAGAGAGTTTCAGAGAGTGTCAGAGAGTGTCTGAGAGTGTCAGAGAGTAATTGAGAGTGATAGAGAGTGTCAGAGAATGTCAGAGAGTGTCAGAGAGTGATAGAGAGTGATAGAGAGTTTCAGAGAGTGTCAGAGAGTGTCTGAGAGTGTCAGAGTGTGATAGAGAGTGATAGAGAGTTTCAGAGAGTGTCAGAGAGTGTCTGAGAGTGTCAGAGAGTGATTGAGAGTGATAGAGAGTGTCAGAGAGTGTCAGACAGTGTCAGAGAGTGATAGAGAGTGTCAGAGAGTGATAGAGAGTGTCAGAGAGTGTCAGACAGTGTCAGAGAGTGATAGAGAGTGTCAGAGAGTGACTGCGAGTGTCAGAGAGTGATAGAGAGTCTCAGAGAGTGTCAGAGAGTGTCAGACAGTGTCAGAGAGTGATAGAGAGTGTCAGAGAGTGATAGAGAGTGTCAGAGAGTGTCTGAGAGTGTCAGAGAGTGTCTGAGAGTGTCAGAGAGTGATAGAGAGTGATAGAGAGTGTCAGAGAGTGTCAGAGAGTGATAGAGAGTGTCAGAGAGTGTCAGACAGTGTCAGAGAGTGATAGTGAGTGTCTGAGAGTGTCAGAGAGTGATAGAGAGTGTCAGAGAGTGTCAGACAGTGTCAGAGAGTGATAGAGAGTGATAGAGAGTGTCAGAGAGTGTCAGTGAGTGATAGAGAGTGTCAGAGAGTGTCAGAGAGTGTCAGAGAGTGATGGAGAGTCTCAGAGAGTGTCAGAGAGTGTCTGAGAGTGTTAGAGAGTGATAGAGAGTGATAGAGAGTGTCAGAGAGTGTCAGACAGTGTCAGAGAGTGATAGAGAGTGTCAGAGAGGGTCAGACAGTGTCAGAGAGTGATAGAGAGTGTCAGAGAGTGATAGAGAGTGTCAGAGAGTGTCTGAGAGTGTCAGAGAGTGTCAGAGAGTGTCAGAGAGTGATAGAGAGTGATAGAGAGTGTCAGAGAGTGTCAGAGAGTGATAGTGAGTGTCTGAGAGTGTCAGAGAGTGATAGAGAGTTTCAGAGAGTGTCAGACAGTGTCAGAGAGTGATAGAGAGTGATAGAGAGTGTCAGAGAGTGTCAGAGAGTGATAGAGAGTGTCAGAGAGTGTCAGACAGTGTCAGAGAGTGATAGTGAGTGTCTGAGAGTGTCAGAGAGTGTCAGAGAGTGATAGAGAGTGACAGAGCGTGTCAGAGAGTGTCTGAGAGTGTCAGAGAGTGATAGAGAGTGTCAGAGAGTGATAGAGAATGTCAGTGAGTGTCTGAGAGTGTCAGAGAGTGTCAGAGAGTGTCAGAGAGTGATAGAGAGTGATAGAGAGTGTCAGAGAGTGTCAGAGAGTGATAGTGAGTGTCTGAGAGTGTCAGAGAGTGATAGAGAGTTTCAGAGAGTGTCAGACAGTGTCAGAGAGTGATAGAGAGTGATAGAGAGTGTCAGAGAGTGTCAGAGAGTGATAGAGAGTGTCAGAGAGTGTCAGACAGTGTCAGAGAGTGATAGTGAGTGTCTGAGAGTGTCAGAGAGTGTCAGAGAGTGATAGAGAGTGACAGAGCGTGTCAGACAGTGTCTGAGAGTGTCAGAGAGTGATAGAGAGTGTCAGAGAGTGATAGAGAATGTCAGTGAGTGTCTGAGAGTGTCAGAGAGTGATAGCGAGTGATAGCGAGAGTCAGAGAGTGTCAGAGAGTGTCTGAGATGATAGAGAGTTTCAGAGAGTGTCAGATTATGTCTGAGAGTGTCAGAGAGTGATAGAGAGTGATAGAGAGTGTCAGAGAGTTTCAGAGAGTGTCAGAGAGTGATAGAGAGTGATAGAGCGTGTCAGAGAGTGTCTGAGAGTGTCAGAGAGTGATAGAGAGTGTCAGAGAGTGATAGAGAGTGTCAGTGAGTGTCTGAGAGTGTCAGAGAGTGATAGCGAGTGATAGAGAGTGTCAGAGATTGTCAGAGAGTGTCTGAGAGTGATAGAGAGTTTCAGAGAGTGTCAGATTATGTCTGAGAGTGTCAGAGAGTGATAGTGAGTGATAGAGAGTGATAGAGAGTGTCAGAGAGTTTCAGAGAGTGTCAGAGAGTGTCAGAGAGTGTCTGAGAGTGTCAGAGAGTGATAGCGAGTGATAGAGAGTGTCAGAGAGTGTCAGAGAGTGTCAGAGAGTGTCAGAGAGTGATAGAGAGTGATAGAGAGTTTCAGAGAGTGTCTGAGAGTGTCTGAGAGTGTCAGAGAGTGATAGAGAGTGTCAGAGAGTGATAGAGAGTGTCAGAGAGTGATAGTGAGTGTCTGAGAGTGATAGAGAGTGATAGAGAGAGATAGAGAGTTTCAGAGAGTGTCAGAGAGTTTCAGAGAATGATAGAGAGTGTCAGAGAGTGTCAGAGAGTGATAGAGAGTGATAGAGAGTGTCAGAGAGTGTCAGAGAGTGTCAGAGAGTGATAGAGAGTGATAGAGAGTGTCAGACAGTGTCAGAGAGTGATAGAGAGTGTCAGAGAGTGATAGAGAGTGTCAGAGAGTGTCTGAGAGTGTCAGAGAGTGATAGAGAGTTTCAGAGTGTCAGAGAGTGTCTGAGAGTGTCAGAGAGTGATAGAGAGTGATAGAGAGTGTCAGAGAGTGTCAGACAGTGTCAGAGAGTGATAGAGAGTGTCAGAGAGAGTCAGACAGTGTCAGAGAGTGATAGAGATTGTCAGAGAGTGTCTGAGAGTGTCTGAGAGTGTCAGAGAGTCTCTGAGAGTGTCAGAGAGTGATAGAGAGTGATAGAGAGTGTCAGAGAGTGTCAGAGAGTGATAGAGAGTGTCAGAGAGTGATAGTGAGTGTCAGAGAGTGTCAGAGAGTGATAGAGAGTGTCAGAGAGTGTCAGAGAGTGTCAGAGAGTGATAGAGAGTGATAGAGAGTTTCAGAGAGTGTCAGAGAGTGTCTGAGAGTGTCAGAGAGTGATAGAGAGTGATAGAGAGTTTCAGAGAGTGTCAGAGAGTGTCTGAGAGTGTCAGAGAGTGATAGAGAGTGATAGAGAGTGTCAGAGAGTGTCAGACAGTGTCAGAGAATGATAGAGATTGTCAGAGAGTGATAGAGAGTGTCAGAGAGTGTCAGACAGTGTCAGAGAGTGATAGAGAGTGTCAGAGAGTGATAGAGAGTGTCAGAGAGTGACTGAGAGTGTCAGAGAGTGATAGAGAGTCTCAGAGAGTGTCAGAGAGTGTCTGAGAGTGTCAGAGAGTGATATAGAGTGATAGAGAGTGTCAGAGAGTGTCAGACAGTGTCAGAGAGTGATAGAAAGTGTCAGAGAGTGTCAGACAGTGTCAGAGAGTGATAGAGAGTGATAGAGAGTGATAGAGAGTGTCAGAGAGTGTCAGAGAGTGATAGAGAGTGTCAGAGAGTGTCAGACAGTGTCAGAGAGTGATAGAGAGTCTCAGAGAGTGTCAGAGAGTGTCAGAGAGTGTCTGAGAGTGATATAGAGTGATAGAGAGTGTCAGAGAGTGTCAGACAGTGTCAGAGAGTGATAGAGAGTGTCAGAGAGTGTCAGACAGTGTCAGAGAGTGATAGAGAGTGTCAGAGAGTGTCTGAGAGTGTCAGAGAGTGTCTGAGAGTGTCAGAGAGTGATAGAGAGTGTCAGAGAGTGTCAGAGAGTGATAGAGAGTCTCAGAGAGTGTCAGAGAGTGTCAGAGAGTGTCTGAGAGTGATATAGAGTGATAGAGAGTGTCAGAGAGTGTCAGACAGTGTCAGAGAGTGATAGAGAGTGTCAGAGAGTGTCAGACAGTGTCAGAGAGTGATAGAGAGTGTCAGAGAGTGTCTGAGAGTGTCAGAGAGTGTCTGAGAGTGTCAGAGAGTGATAGAGAGTGTCAGAGAGTGATAGAGAGTGTCAGAGAGTGTCAGACAGTGTCAGAGAGTGATAGTGAGTGTCTGAGAGTGTCAGAGAGTGATAGAGAGTGTCAGAGAGTGTCAGACAATGTCAGAGAGTGATAGAGAGTGATAGAGAGTGTCAGAGAGTGTCAGAGAGTGATAGAGAGTGTCAGAGAGTGTCAGACAGTGTCAGAGAGTGATAGAGAGTCTCAGAGAGTGTCAGAGAGTGTCTGAGAGTGTCAGAGAGTGATATAGAGTGATAGAGAGTGTCAGAGAGTGTCAGACAGTGTCAGAGAGTGATAGAGAGTGTCAGAGAGTGTCAGACAGTGTCAGAGAGTGATAGAGAGTGTCAGAGAGTGTCTGAGAGTGTCAGAGAGTGTCTGAGAGTGTCAGAGAGTGATAGAGAGTGATAGAGAGTGTCAGAGAGTGTCAGAGAGTGATAGAGAGTGTCAGAGAGTGTCAGACAGTGTCAGAGAGTGATAGTGAGTGTCAGAGAGTGTCAGAGAGTGATAGTGAGTGTCTGAGAGTGTCAGAGAGTGATAGAGAGTGTCAGAGAGTGTCAGACAGTGTCAGAGAGTGATAGAGAGTGATAGAGAGTGTCAGAGAGTGTCAGAGAGTGATAGAGAGTGTCAGAGAGTGTCAGACAGTGTAAGAGAGTGATAGAGAGTCTCAGAGAGTGTCAGAGAGTGTCTGAGAGTGTCAGAGAGTGATAGAGAGTGATAGAGAGTGTCAGAGAGTGTCAGACAGTGTCAGAGGGTGATAGAGAGTGTCAGAGAGTGTCAGACAGTGTCAGAGAGTGATAGAGAGTGTCAGAGAGTGATAGAGAGTGTCAGAGAGTGTCTGAGAATGTCAGAGAGTGTCTGAGAGTGTCAGAGAGTGATAGAGAGTGATAGAGAGTGTCAGAGAGTGTCAGAGAGTGATAGAGAGTGTCAGAGAGTGTCAGAGAGTGATAGAGAGAGATAGAGAGTGTCAGAGAGTGTCAGAGAGTGATAGAGAGTGTCAGAGAGTGTCAGACAGTGTCAGAGAGTGATAGAGAGTGTCAGAGAGTGTCAGACAGTGTAAGAAAGTGATAGAGAGTCTCAGAGAGTGTCAGAGAGTGTCTGAGAGTGTCAGAGAGTGATAGAGAGTGATAGAGAGTGTCAGAGAGTGTCAGACAGTGTCAGAGGGTGATAGAGAGTGTCAGAGAGTGTCAGACAGTGTCAGAGAGTGATAGAGAGTGTCAGAGAGTGATAGAGAGTGTCAGAGAGTGTCTGAGAGTGTCAGAGAGTGTCTGAGAGTGTCAGAGAGTGATAGAGAGTGATAGAGAGTGTCAGAGAGTGTCAGAGAGTGATAGAGAGTGTCAGAGAGTGTCAGAGAGTGATAGAGAGTGATAGAGAGTGTCAGAGAGTGTCAGAGAGTGATAGAGAGTGTCAGAGAGTGTCAGACAGTGTCAGACAGTGTCAGAGAGTGATAGTGAGTGTCTGAGAGTGTCAGAGAGTGATAGAGAGTGTCAGAGAGTGTCAGACAGTGTCAGAGAGTGATAGAGAGTGATAGAGAGTGTCAGAGAGTGTCAGAGAGTGATAGAGAGTGTCAGAGAGTGTCAGACAGTGTCAGAGGGTGATAGAGAGTGTCAGAGAGTGATAGAGAGTGTCAGAGAGTGATAGAGAGTGTCAGAGAGTGTCTGAGAGTGTCAGAGAGTGATAGAGAGTGATAGAGAGTGTCAGAGAGTGTCAGAGAGTGATAGAGAGTGTCAGAGAGTGTCAGAGAGTGATAGAGAGTGATAGAGAGTGTCAGAGAGTGTCAGAGAGTGATAGAGAGTGTCAGAGAGTGTCAGACAGTGTCAGAGAGTGATAGTGAGTGTCTGAGAGTGTCAGAGAGTGATAGAGAGTGTCAGAGAGTGTCAGACAGTGTCAGAGAGTGATAGAGAGTGATAGAGAGTGTCAGAGAGTGTCAGAGAGTGATAGAGAGTGTCAGAGAGTGTCAGAGAGTGTCAGAGAGTGTCAGAGAGTGATAGAGAGTGTCAGAGAGTGTCAGACAGTGTCAGAGAGTGATAGTGAGTGTCTGAGAGTGATAGAGCGTGTCAGAGAGTGTCTGAGAGTGTCAGAGAGTGATAGAGAGTGTCAGAGAGTGATAGAGAGTGTCAGTGAGTGTCTGAGAGTGTCAGAGAGTGATAGCGAGTGATAGAGAGTGTCAGAGAGTGTCAGAGAGTGTCTGAGAGTGATAGAGAGTTTCAGAGAGTGTTAGATTATGTCTGAGAGTGTCAGAGAGTGATAGAGAGTGATAGAGAGTGTCAGAGAGTGTCAGAGAGTGTCAGAGAGTGATAGAGAGTGATAGAGAGCTTCAGAGAGTGTCAGAGAGTGTCTGAGAGTGTCAGAGAGTGATAGCGAGCGATAGAGAGTGTCAGAGAGTGTCAGAGAGTGTCAGAGAGTGATAGAGAGTTTCAGAGAGTGTCAGAGAGTGTCTGAGAGTGTCAGAGAGTGATACAGAGTGTCAGAGAGTGATAGAGAGTGTCAGAGAGTGTCTGAGAGTGTCAGTGAGTGTCTGAGAGTGTCAGAGAGTGATAGAGAGTGATAGAGTGTCACAGAGTGTCAGAGAGTGACAGCGAGTGTCAGAGAGTGATAGAGAGTGATAGTGAGTGTCTGAGAGTGTCAGAGAGTGTCAGAGAGTGATAGAGAGTGATAGAGAGTGTCAGAGAGTGTCAGAGAGTGATAGAGAGTGTCAGAGAGTGTCAGACATTGTCAGAGAGTGATAGAGAGTGTCAGAGAGTGTCAGACAGTGACAGAGAGTGATAGAGAGTGTCAGAGAGTGATAGAGAGTGTCAGAGAGTGTCTGAGAGTGTCAGAGAGTGTCTGAGAGTGTCAGAGAGTGATAGAGAGTGTCAGAGAGTGTCAGAGAGTGATAGAGAGTGTCAGAGAGTTTCAGAGAGTGTCAGAGAGTGATAGTGAGTGTCTGAGAGTGTCAGAGAGTGATAGAGAGTGTCAGAGAGTGTCAGACAGTGTCAGAGAGTGATAGAGAGTGATAGAGAGTGTCAGAGAGTCTCAGAGAGTGATAGAGAGTGTCAGAGAGTGTCAGACAGTGTCAGAGAGTGATAGAGAGTCTCAGAGAGTGTCAGAGAGTGTCTGAGAGTGTCAGAGAGTGATATAGAGTGATAGAGAGTGTCAGAGAGTGTCAGACAGTGTCAGAGAGTGATAGAGAGTGTCAGAGAGTTTCAGACAGTGTCAGAGAGTGATAGAGAGTGTCAGAGAGTGTCTGAGAGAGTCAGAGAGTGTCTGAGAGTGTCTGAGAGTGATAGAGAGTGATAGAGAGTGTCAGAGAGTGTCAGAGAGTGATAGAGAGTGTCAGAGAGTGTCAGACAGTGTCAGAGAGTGATAGAGAGTGATAGAGAGTGTCAGAGAGTCTCAGAGAGTGATAGAGAGTGTCAGAGAGTGTCAGACAGTGTCAGAGAGTGATAGAGAGTCTCAGAGAGTGTCAGAGAGTGTCTGAGAGTGTCAGAGAGTGATATAGAGTGATAGAGAGTGTCAGAGAGTGTCAGACAGTGTCAGAGAGTGATAGAGAGTGTCAGAGAGTTTCAGACAGTGTCAGAGAGTGATAGAGAGTGTCAGAGAGTGTCTGAGAGTGTCAGAGAGTGTCTGAGAGTGTCTGAGAGTGATAGAGAGTGATAGAGAGTGTCAGAGAGTGTCAGAGAGTGATAGAGAGTGTCAGAGAGTGTCAGAGAGTGTCAGAGAGTGATAGTGAGTGTCTGAGAGTGTCAGAGAGTGATAGCGAGTGTCAGAGAGTGTCAGACAGTGTCAGAGAGTGATAGAGAGTGATAGAGAGTGTCAGAGAGTGTCAGAGAGTGATAGAGAGTGTCAGAGAGTGTCAGACAGTGTAAGAGAGTGATAGAGAGTCTCAGAGAGTGTCAGAGAGTGTCTGAGAGTGTCAGAGAGTGATAGAGAGTGATAGAGAGTGTCAGAGAGTGTCAGACAGTGTCAGAGGGTGATAGAGAGTGTCAGAGAGTGTCAGACAGTGTCAGAGAGTGATAGAGAGTGTCAGAGAGTGATAGAGAGTGTCAGAGAGTGTCTGAGAGTGTCAGAGAGTGTCTGAGAGTGTCAGAGAGTGATAGAGAGTGATAGAGAGTGTCAGAGAGTGTCAGAGAGTGATAGAGAGTGTCAGAGAGTGTCAGAGAGTGATAGAGAGTGATAGAGAGTGTCAGAGAGTGATAGAGAGTGATAGAGAGTGTCAGAGAGTGTCAGAGAGTGATAGAGAGTGTCAGAGAGTGTCAGAGAGTGATAGAGAGTGATAGAGAGTGTCAGAGAGTGTCAGAGAGTGATAGAGAGTGTCAGAGAGTGTCAGACAGTGTCAGAGAGTGATAGTGAGTGTCTGAGAGTGTCAGAGAGTGATAGAGAGTGTCAGAGAGTGTCAGAAAGTGTCAGAGAGTGATAGTGAGTGTCTGAGAGTGTCAGAGAGTGATAGAGAGTGATAGAGAGTGTCAGAGAGTGTCACAGAGTGATAGAGAGTGATAGAGAGTGTCAGAGAGTGTCAGAGAGTGTCAGAGAGTGATAGAGAGTGATAGAGTGTGTCAGACAGTGTCAGAGAGTGATAGAGAATGTCAGAGAGTGATAGAGAGTGTCAGAGAGTGTCTGAGAGTGTCAGAGAGTGATAGAGAGTTTCAGAGTGTCAGAGAGTGTCTGAGAGTGTCAGAGAGTGATAGAGAGTGATAGAGAGTGTCAGAGAGTGTCAGACAGTGTCAGAGAGTGATAGAGAGTGTCAGAGAGAGTCAGACAGTGTCAGAGAGTGATAGAGATTGTCAGAGAGTGTCTGAGAGTGTCTGACAGTGTCAGAGAGTGTCTGAGAGTGTCAGAGAGTGATAGAGAGTGATAGAGAGTGTCAGAGAGTGTCAGAGAGTGATAGAGAGTGTCAGAGAGTGATAGTGAGTGTCAGAGAGTGTCAGAGAGTGATAGAGAGTGTCAGAGAGTGTCAGAGAGTGTCAGAGAGTGATAGAGAGTGATAGAGAGTTTCAGAGAGTGTCAGAGAGTGTCTGAGAGTGTCAGAGAGTGATAGAGAGTGATAGAGAGTTTCAGAGAGTGTCAGAGAGTGTCTGAGAGTGTCAGAGAGTGATAGAGAGTGATAGAGAGTGTCAGAGAGTGTCAGACAGTGTCAGAGAGTGATAGAGATTGTCAGAGAGTGATAGAGAGTGTCAGAGAGTGTCAGACAGTGTCAGAGAGTGATAGAGAGTGTCAGAGAGTGATAGAGAGTGTCAGAGAGTGACTGAGAGTGTCAGAGAGTGATAGAGAGTCTCAGAGAGTGTCAGAGAGAGTCTGAGAGTGTCAGAGAGTGATATAGAGTGATAGAGAGTGTCAGAGAGTGTCAGACAGTGTCAGAGAGTGATAGAGAGTGTCAGAGAGTGTCAGACAGTGTCAGAGAGTGATAGAGAGTGATAGAGAGTGATAGAGAGTGTCAGAGAGTGTCAGAGAGTGATAGAGAGTGTCAGAGAGTGTCAGACAGTGTCAGAGAGTGATAGAGAGTCTCAGAGAGTGTCAGAGAGTGTCTGAGAGTGTCAGAGAGTGATATAGAGTGATAGAGAGTGTCAGAGAGTGTCAGACAGTGTCAGAGAGTGATAGAGAGTGTCAGAGAGTGTCAGACAGTGTCAGAGAGTGATAGAGAGTGTCAGAGAGTGTCTGAGAGTGTCAGAGAGTGTCTGAGAGTGTCAGAGAGTGATAGAGAGTGTCAGAGAGTGATAGAGAGTGTCAGAGAGTGTCAGACAGTGTCAGAGAGTGATAGTGAGTGTCTGAGAGAGTCAGACAGTGTCAGAGAGTGATAGAGATTGTCAGAGAGTGTCTGAGAGTGTCAGAGAGTGATAGAGAGTTTCAGAGTGTCAGAGAGTGTCTGAGAGTGTCAGAGAGTGATAGAGAGTGATAGAGAGTGTCAGAGAGTGTCAGACAGTGTCAGAGAGTGATAGAGAGTGTCAGAGAGAGTCAGACAGTGTCAGAGAGTGATAGAGATTGTCAGAGAGTGTCTGAGAGTGTCTGAGAGTGTCAGAGAGTGTCTGAGAGTGTCAGAGAGTGATAGAGAGTGATAGAGAGTGTCAGAGAGTGTCAGAGAGTGATAGAGAGTGTCAGAGAGTGATAGTGAGTGTCAGAGAGTGTCAGAGAGTGATAGAGAGTGTCAGAGAGTGTCAGAGAGTGTCAGAGAGTGATAGAGAGTGATAGAGAGTTTCAGAGAGTGTCAGAGAGTGTCTGAGAGTGTCAGAGAGTGATAGAGAGTGATAGAGAGTTTCAGAGAGTGTCAGAGAGTGTCTGAGAGTGTCAGAGAGTGATAGAGAGTGATAGAGAGTGTCAGAGAGTGTCAGACAGTGTCAGAGAGTGATAGAGATTGTCAGAGAGTGATAGAGAGTGTCAGAGAGTGTCAGACAGAGTCAGAGAGTGATAGAGAGTGTCAGAGAGTGATAGAGAGTGTCAGAGAGTGACTGAGAGTGTCAGAGAGAGATAGAGAGTCTCAGAGAGTGTCAGAGAGAGTCTGAGAGTGTCAGAGAGTGATATAGAGTGATAGAGAGTGTCAGAGAGTGTCAGACAGTGTCAGAGAGTGATAGAGAGTGTCAGAGAGTGTCAGAGAGTGATAGAGAGTGATAGAGAGTGATAGAGAGTGTCAGAGAGTGTCAGAGAGTGATAGAGAGTGTCAGAGAGTGTCAGACAGTGTCAGAGAGTGATAGAGAGTCTCAGAGAGTGTCAGAGAGTGTCTGAGAGTGTCAGAGAGTGATATAGAGTGATAGAGAGTGTCAGAGAGTGTCAGACAGTGTCAGAGAGTGATAGAGAGTGTCAGAGAGTGTCAGACAGTGTCAGAGAGTGATAGAGAGTGTCAGAGAGTGTCTGAGAGTGTCAGAGAGTGTCTGAGAGTGTCAGAGAGTGATAGAGAGTGTCAGAGAGTGATAGAGAGTGTCAGAGAGTGTCAGACAGTGTCAGAGAGTGATAGTGAGTGTCTGAGAGTGTCAGAGAGTGATAGAGAGTGTCAGAGAGTGTCAGACAATGTCAGAGAGTGATAGAGAGTGATAGAGAGTGTCAGAGAGTGTCAGAGAGTGATAGAGAGTGTCAGAGAGTGTCAGACAGTGTCAGAGAGTGATAGAGAGTCTCAGAGAGTGTCAGAGATTGTCTGAGAGTGTCAGAGAGTGATATAGAGTGATAGAGAGTGTCAGAGAGTGTCAGACAGTGTCAGAGAGTGATAGAGAGTGTCAGAGAGTGTCAGACAGTGTCAGAGAGTGATAGAGAGTGTCAGAGAGTGTCTGAGAGTGTCAGAGAGTGTCTGAGAGTGTCAGAGAGTGATATAGAGTGATAGTGAGTGTCTGAGAGTGTCAGAGAGTGATAGAGAGTGTCAGAGAGTGTCAGACAGTGTCAGAGAGTGATAGAGATTGATAGAGAGTGTCAGAGAGTGTCAGAGAGTGATAGAGAGTGTCAGAGAGTGTCAGACAGTGTAAGAGAGTGATAGAGAGTCTCAGAGAGTGTCTGAGAGTGTCAGAGAGTGATAGAGAGTGATAGAGAGTGTCAGAGAGTGTCAGACAGTGTCAGAGGGTGATAGAGAGTGTCAGAGAGTGTCAGACAGTGTCAGAGAGTGATAGAGAGTGTCAGAGAGTGATAGAGAGTGATAGAGAGTGTCAGAGAGTGTCTGAGAGTGTCAGAGAGTGTCTGAGAGTGTCAGAGAGTGATAGAGAGTGATAGAGAGTGTCAGAGAGTGTCAGAGAGTGATAGAGAGTGTCAGAGAGTGTCAGAGAGCGATAGAGAGTGATAGAGAGTGTCAGAGAGTGTCAGAGAGTGATAGAGAGTGTCAGAGAGTGTCAGACAGTGTCAGAGAGTGATAGAGAGTGTCAGAGAGTGTCAGACAGTGTAAGAGAGTGATAGAGAGTCTCAGAGAGTGTCAGAGAGTGTCTGAGAGTGTCAGAGAGTGATAGAGAGTGATAGAGAGTGTCAGAGAGTGTCAGACAGTGTCAGAGGGTGATAGAGAGTGTCAGAGAGTGTCAGACAGTGTCAGAGAGTGATAGAGAGTGTCAGAGAGTGTCTGAGAGTGTCAGAGAGTGTCTGAGAGTGTCAGAGAGTGATAGAGAGTGATAGAGAGTGTCAGAGTGTGTCAGAGAGTGATAGAGAGTGTCAGAGAGTGTCAGAGAGTGATAGAGAGTGATAGAGAGTGTCAGAGAGTGTCAGAGAGTGATAGAGAGTGTCAGAGAGTGTCAGACAGTGTCAGAGAGTGATAGTGAGTGTCTGAGAGTGTCAGAGAGTGATAGAGAGTGTCAGAGAGTGTCAGACAGTGTCAGAGAGTGATAGAGAGTGATAGAGAGTGTCAGAGAGTGTCAGAGAGTGATAGAGAGTGTCAGAGAGTGTCAGACAGTGTCAGAGGGTGATAGAGAGTGTCAGAGAGTGATAGAGAGTGTCAGAGAGTGATAGAGAGTGTCAGAGAGTGATAGAGAGTGTCAGAGAGTGTCTGAGAGTGTCAGAGAGTGTCTGAGAGTGTCAGAGAGTGATAGAGAGTGATAGAGAGTGTCAGAGAGTGTCAGAGAGTGATAGAGAGTGTCAGAGAGTGTCAGAGAGTGATAGAGAGTGATAGAGAGTGTCAGAGAGTGTCAGAGAGTGATAGAGAGTGTCAGAGAGTGTCAGACAGTGTCAGAGAGTGATAGTGAGTGTCAGACAGTGTCAGAGAGTGATAGAGAGTGATAGAGAGTGTCAGAGAGTGTCAGAGAGTGATAGAGAGTGTCAGAGAGTGTCAGAGAGTGTCAGAGAGTGATAGAGAGTGTCAGAGAGTGTCAGACAGTGTCAGAGAGTGATAGTGAGTGTCTGAGAGTGATAGAGCGTGTCAGAGAGTGTCTGAGAGTGTCAGAGAGTGATAGAGAGTGTCAGAGAGTGATAGAGAGTGTCAGTGAGTGTCTGAGAGTGTCAGAGAGTGATAGCGAGTGATAGAGAGTGTCAGAGAGTGTCAGAGAGTGTCTGAGAGTGATAGAGAGTTTCAGAGAGTGTTAGATTATGTCTGAGAGTGTCAGAGAGTGATAGAGAGTGATAGAGAGTGTCAGAGAGTGTCAGAGAGTGATAGAGAGTGTCAGAGAGTGTCAGAGAGTGTCAGAGAGTGATAGTGAGTGTCTGAGAGTGTCAGAGAGTGATAGCGAGTGTCAGAGAGTGTCAGACAGTGTCAGAGAGTGATAGAGAGTGATAGAGAGTGTCAGAGAGTGTCAGAGAGTGATAGAGAGTGTCAGAGAGTGTCAGACAGTGTAAGAGAGTGATAGAGAGTCTCAGAGAGTGTCAGAGAGTGTCTGAGAGTGTCAGAGAGTGATAGAGAGTGATAGAGAGTGTCAGAGAGTGTCAGACAGTGTCAGAGGGTGATAGAGAGTGTCAGAGAGTGTCAGACAGTGTCAGAGAGTGATAGAGAGTGTCAGAGAGTGATAGAGAGTGTCAGAGAGTGTCTGAGAGTGTCAGAGAGTGTCTGAGAGTGTCAGAGAGTGATAGAGAGTGATAGAGAGTGTCAGAGAGTGTCAGAGAGTGATAGAGAGTGTCAGAGAGTGTCAGAGAGTGATAGAGAGTGATAGAGAGTGTCAGAGAGTGTCAGAGAGTGATAGAGAGTGTCAGAGAGTGTCAGACAGTGTCAGAGAGTGATAGTGAGTGTCTGAGAGTGTCAGAGAGTGATAGAGAGTGTCAGAGAGTGTCAGACAGTGTCAGAGAGTGATAGAGAGTGATAGAGAGTGTCAGAGAGTGTCAGAGAGTGATAGAGAGTGTCAGAGAGTGTCAGACAGTGTCAGAGGGTGATAGAGAGTGTCAGAGAGTGATAGAGAGTGTCAGAGAGTGATAGAGAGTGTCAGAGAGTGATAGAGAGTGTCAGAGAGTGTCTGAGAGTGTCAGAGAGTGATAGAGAGTGATAGAGAGTGTCAGAGAGTGTCAGAGAGTGATAGAGAGTGTCAGAGAGTGTCAGAGAGTGATAGAGAGTGATAGAGAGTGTCAGAGAGTGTCAGAGAGCGATAGAGAGTGTCAGAGAGTGTCAGACAGTGTCAGAGAGTGATAGTGAGTGTCTGAGAGTGTCAGAGAGTGATAGAGAGTGTCAGAGAGTGTCAGACAGTGTCAGAGAGTGATAGAGAGTGATAGAGAGTGTCAGAGAGTGTCAGAGAGTGATAGAGAGTGTCAGAGAGTGTCAGAGAGTGATAGAGAGTGTCAGAGAGTGTCAGACAGTGTCAGAGAGTGATAGTGAGTGTCTGAGAGTGATAGAGCGTGTCAGAGAGTGTCTGAGAGTGTCAGAGAGTGATAGAGAGTGTCAGAGAGTGATAGAGAGTGTCAGTGAGTGTCTGAGAGTGTCAGAGAGTGATAGCGAGTGATAGAGAGTGTCAGAGAGTGTCAGAGAGTGTCTGAGAGTGATAGAGAGTTTCAGAGAGTGTTAGATTATGTCTGAGAGTGTCAGAGAGTGATAGAGAATGATAGAGAGTGTCAGAGAGTGTCAGAGAGTGTCAGAGAGTGATAGAGAGTGATAGAGAGTTTCAGAGAGTGTCAGAGAGTGTCTGAGAGTGTCAGAGAGTGATAGCGAGTGAAAGAGAGTGTCAGAGAGTGTCAGAGAGTGTCAGAGAGTGATAGAGAGTGATAGAGAGTTTCAGAGAGTGTCAGAGAGTGATACAGAGTTTCAGAGAGTGATACAGAGTGTCAGAGAGTGATAGAGAGTGTCAGAGAGTGTCTGAGAGTGTCAGTGAGTGTCTGAGAGTGTCAGAGAGTGATAGAGAGTGATAGAGTGTCACAGAGTGTCAGAGAGTGACAGCGAGTGTCACAGAGTGATAGAGAGTGATAGTGAGTGTCTGAGAGTGTCAGAGAGTGTCAGAGAGTGATAGAGAGTGATAGAGTGTGTCAGAGAGTGTCAGAGAGTGATAGAGAGTGTCAGAGAGTGTCAGACATTGTCAGAGAGTGATAGAGAGTGTCAGAGAGTGTCAGACAGTGACAGAGAGTGATAGAGAGTGTCAGAGAGTGATAGAGAGTGTCAGAGAGTGTCTGAGAGTGTCAGAGAGTGTCTGAGAGTGTCAGAGAGTGATAGAGAGTGTCAGAGAGTGTCAGAGAGTGATAGAGAGTGTCAGAGAGTTTCAGAGAGTGTCAGAGAGTGTCAGTGAGTGTCTGAGAGTGTCAGAGAGTGATAGAGAGTGATAGAGTGTCACAGAGTGTCAGAGAGTGACAGCGAGTGTCACAGAGTGATAGAGAGTGATAGTGAGTGTCTGAGAGTGTCAGAGAGTGTCAGAGAGTGATAGAGAGTGATAGAGTGTGTCAGAGAGTGTCAGAGAGTGATAGAGAGTGTCAGAGAGTGTCAGACATTGTCAGAGAGTGATAGAGAGTGTCAGAGAGTGTCAGACAGTGACAGAGAGTGATAGAGAGTGTCAGAGAGTGATAGAGAGTGTCAGAGAGTGTCTGAGAGTGTCAGAGAGTGTCTGAGAGTGTCAGAGAGTGATAGAGAGTGTCAGAGAGTGTCAGAGAGTGATAGAGAGTGTCAGAGAGTTTCAGAGAGTGTCAGAGAGTGATAGTGAGTGTCTGAGAGTGTCAGAGAGTGATAGAGAGTGTCAGAGAGTGTCAGACAGTGTCAGAGAGTGATAGAGAGTGATAGAGAGTGTCAGAGAGTGTCAGAGAGTGATAGAGAGTGTCAGAGAGTGTCAGACAGTGTCAGAGAGTGATAGAGAGTCTCAGAGAGTGTCAGAGAGTGTCTGAGAGTGTCAGAGAGTGATATAGAGTGATAGAGAGTGTCAGAGAGTGTCAGACAGTGTCAGAGAGTGATAGAGAGTGTCAGAGAGTTTCAGACAGTGTCAGAGAGTGATAGCGAGTGATAGAGAGTGTCAGAGAGTGTCAGAGAGTGTCAGAGAGTGATAGAGAGTGATAGAGAGTTTCAGAGAGTGTCAGAGAGTGTCTGAGAGTGTCAGAGAGTGATACAGAGTGTCAGAGAGTGATAGAGAGTGTCAGAGAGTGTCTGAGAGTGTCAGTGAGTGTCTGAGAGTGTCAGAGAGTGATAGAGAGTGAAAGAGTGTCACAGAGTGTCAGAGAGTGACAGCGAGTGTCAGAGAGTGATAGAGAGTGATAGTGAGTGTCTGAGAGTGTCAGAGAGTGTCAGAGAGTGTCAGAGAGTGTCAGAGAGTGTCTGAGAGTGTCAGAGAGTGATACAGAGTGTCAGAGAGTGATAGAGAGTGTCAGAGAGTGTCTGAGAGTGTCAGTGAGTGTCTGAGAGTGTCAGAGAGTGATAGAGAGTGATAGAGTGTCACAGAGTGTCAGAGAGTGACAGCGAGTGTCACAGAGTGATAGAGAGTGTCAGAGAGTGATAGAGAGTGTCAGAGAGTGTCTGAGAGTGTCAGAGAGTGATAGAGAGTGATAGAGAGTGTCAGAGAGTGTCAGAGAGTGATAGAGAGTGTCAGAGAGTGTCAGAGAGTGATAGAGAGTGATAGAGAGTGTCAGAGAGTGTCAGAGAGTGATAGAGAGTGTCAGAGAGTGTCAGACAGTGTCAGAGAGTGATAGTGAGTGTCTGAGAGTGTCAGAGAGTGATAGAGAGTGTCAGAGAGTGTCAGACAGTGTCAGAGAGTGATAGAGAGTGATAGAGAGTGTCAGAGAGTGTCAGAGAGTGATAGAGAGTGTCAGAGAGTGTCAGAGAGTGATAGAGAGTGTCAGAGAGTGTCAGACAGTGTCAGAGAGTGATAGAGAGTGATAGAGAGTGTCAGAGAGTGTCAGAGAGTGATAGAGAGTGTCAGAGAGTGTCAGACAGTGTCAGAGGGTGATAGAGAGTGTCAGAGAGTGATAGAGAGTGTCAGAGAGTGATAGAGAGTGATAGAGAGTTTCAGAGAGTGTCAGAGAGTGATACAGAGTGTCAGAGAGTGATACAGAGTGTCAGAGAGTGATAGAGAGTGTCAGAGAGTGTCTGAGAGTGTCAGTGAGTGTCTGAGAGTGTCAGAGAGTGATAGAGAGTGATAGAGTGTCACAGAGTGTCAGAGAGTGACAGCGAGTGTCACAGAGTGATAGAGAGTGATAGTGAGCGTCTGAGAGTGTCAGAGAGTGTCAGAGAGTGATAGAGAGTGATAGAGTGTGTCAGAGAGTGTCAGAGAGTGATAGAGAGTGTCAGAGAGTGTCAGACATTGTCAGAGAGTGATAGAGAGTGTCAGAGAGTGTCAGACAGTGACAGAGAGTGATAGAGAGTGTCAGAGAGTGATAGAGAGTGTCAGAGAGTGTCTGAGAGTGTCAGAGAGTGTCTGAGAGTGTCAGAGAGTGATAGAGAGTGTCAGAGAGTGTCAGAGAGTGTCAGAGAGTGTCTGAGAGTGTCAGAGAGTGATACAGAGTGTCAGAGAGTGATAGAGAGTGTCAGAGAGTGTCTGAGAGTGTCAGTGAGTGTCTGAGAGTGTCAGAGAGTGATAGAGAGTGATAGAGTGTCACAGAGTGTCAGAGAGTGACAGCGAGTGTCACAGAGTGATAGAGAGTGTCAGAGAGTGATAGAGAGTGTCAGAGAGTGTCTGAGAGTGTCAGAGAGTGATAGAGAGTGATAGAGACTGTCAGAGAGTGTCAGAGAGTGATAGAGAGTGTCAGAGAGTGTCAGAGAGTGATAGAGAGTGATAGAGAGTGTCAGAGAGTGTCAGAGAGTGATAGAGAGTGTCAGAGAGTGTCAGACAGTGTCAGAGAGTGATAGTGAGTGTCTGAGAGTGTCAGAGAGTGATAGAGAGTGTCAGAGAGTGTCAGACAGTGTCAGAGAGTGATAGAGAGTGATAGAGAGTGTCAGAGAGTGTCAGAGAGTGATAGAGAGTGTCAGAGAGTGTCAGAGAGTGATAGAGAGTGTCAGAGAGTGTCAGACAGTGTCAGAGAGTGATAGAGAGTGTCAGAGAGTGTCAGAGAGTGTCAGAGAGTGATAGAGAGTGTCAGAGAGTGTCAGACAGTGTCAGAGGGTGATAGAGAGTGTCAGAGAGTGATAGAGAGTGTCAGAGAGTGATAGAGAGTGATAGAGAGTTTCAGAGAGTGTCAGAGAGTGATACAGAGTGTCAGAGAGTGATACAGAGTGTCAGAGAGTGATAGAGAGTGTCAGAGAGTGTCTGAGAGTGTCAGTGAGTGTCTGAGAGTGTCAGAGAGTGATAGAGAGTGATAGAGTGTCACAGAGTGTCAGAGAGTGACAGCGAGTGTCACAGAGTGATAGAGAGTGATAGTGAGTGTCTGAGAGTGTCAGAGAGTGTCAGAGAGTGATAGAGAGTGATAGAGTGTGTCAGAGAGTGTCAGAGAGTGATAGAGAGTGTCAGAGAGTGTCAGACATTGTCAGAGAGTGATAGAGAGTGTCAGAGAGTGTCAGACAGTGACAGAGAGTGATAGAGAGTGTCAGAGAGTGATAGAGAGTGTCAGAGAGTGTCTGAGAGTGTCAGAGAGTGTCTGAGAGTGTCAGAGAGTGATAGAGAGTGTCAGAGAGTGTCAGAGAGTGATAGAGAGTGTCAGAGAGTTTCAGAGAGTGTCAGAGAGTGATAGTGAGTGTCTGAGAGTGTCAGAGAGTGATAGAGAGTGTCAGAGAGTGTCAGACAGTGTCAGAGAGTGATAGAGAGTGATAGAGAGTGTCAGAGAGTGTCAGAGAGTGATAGAGAGTGTCAGAGAGTGTCAGACAGTGTCAGAGAGTGATAGAGAGTCTCAGAGAGTGTCAGAGAGTGTTTGAGAGTGTCAGAGAGTGATATAGAGTGATAGAGAGTGTCAGAGAGTGTCAGACAGTGTCAGAGAGTGATAGAGAGTGTCAGAGAGTTTCAGACAGTGTCAGAGAGTGATAGCGAGTGATAGAGAGTGTCAGAGAGTGTCAGAGAGTGATAGAGAGTGATAGAGAGTTTCAGAGAGTGTCAGAGAGTGTCTGAGAGTGTCAGAGAGTGATACAGAGTGTCAGAGAGTGATAGAGAGTGTCAGAGAGTGTCTGAGAGTGTCAGTGAGTGTCTGAGAGTGTCAGAGAGTGATAGAGAGTGATAGAGTGTCACAGAGTGTCAGAGAGTGACAGCGAGTGTCAGAGAGTGATAGAGAGTGATAGTGAGTGTCTGAGAGTGTCAGAGAGTGTCAGAGAGTGTCAGAGAGTGTCAGAGAATGTCTGAGAGTGTCAGAGAGTGATACAGAGTGTCAGAGAGTGATAGAAAGTGTCAGAGAGTGTCTGAGAGTGTCAGTGAGTGTCTGAGAGTGTCAGAGAGTGATAGAGAGTGATAGAGTGTCACAGAGTGTCAGAGAGTGACAGCGAGTGTCACAGAGTGATAGAGAGTGTCAGAGAGTGATAGAGAGTGTCAGAGAGTGTCTGAGAGTGTCAGAGAGTGATAGAGAGTGATAGAGAGTGTCAGAGAGTGTCAGAGAGTGATAGAGAGTGTCAGAGAGTGTCAGAGAGTGATAGAGAGTGATAGAGAGTGTCAGAGAGTGTCAGAGAGTGATAGAGAGTGTCAGAGAGTGTCAGACAGTGTCAGAGAGTGATAGTGAGTGTCTGAGAGTGTCAGAGAGTGATAGAGAGTGTCAGAGAGTGTCAGACAGTGTCAGAGAGTGATAGAGAGTGATAGAGAGTGTCAGAGAGTGTCAGAGAGTGATAGAGAGTGTCAGAGAGTGTCAGAGAGTGATAGAGAGTGTCAGAGAGTGTCAGACAGTGTCAGAGAGTGATAGAGAGTGATAGAGAGTGTCAGAGAGTGTCAGAGAGTGATAGAGAGTGTCAGTGAGTGTCTGAGAGTGTCAGAGAGTGATAGCGAGTGATAGAGAGTGTCAGAGAGTGTCAGAGAGTGTCTGAGAGTGATAGAGAGTTTCAGAGAGTGTTAGATTATGTCTGAGAGTGTCAGAGAGTGATAGAGAATGATAGAGAGTGTCAGAGAGTGTCAGAGAGTGTCAGAGAGTGATAGAGAGTGATAGAGAGTTTCAGAGAGTGTCAGAGAGTGTCTGAGAGTGTCAGAGAGTGATAGCGAGTGATAGAGAGTGTCAGAGAGTGTCAGAGAGTGTCAGAGAGTGATAGAGAGTGATAGAGAGTTTCAGAGAGTGTCAGAGAGTGATACAGAGTGTCAGAGAGTGATACAGAGTGTCAGAGAGTGATAGAGAGTGTCAGAGAGTGTCTGAGAGTGTCAGTGAGTGTCTGAGAGTGTCAGAGAGTGATAGAGAGTGATAGAGTGTCACAGAGTGTCAGAGAGTGACAGCGATTGTCACAGAGTGATAGAGAGTGATAGTGAGTGTCTGAGAGTGTCAGAGAGTGTCAGAGAGTGATAGAGAGTGATAGAGTGTGTCAGAGAGTGTCGGAGAGTGATAGAGATTGTCAGAGAGTGTCAGACATTGTCAGAGAGTGATAGAGAGTGTCAGAGAGTGTCAGACAGTGACAGAGAGTGATAGAGAGTGTCAGAGAGTGATAGAGAGTGTCAGAGAGTGTCTGAGAGTGTCAGAGAGTGTCTGAGAGTGTCAGAGAGTGATAGAGAGTGTCAGAGAGTGTCAGAGAGTGATAGAGAGTGTCAGAGAGTTTCAGAGAGTGTCAGAGAGTGATAGTGAGTGTCTGAGAGTGTCAGAGAGTGATAGAGAGTGTCAGAGAGTGTCAGACAGTGTCAGAGAGTGATAGAGAGTGATAGAGAGTGTCAGAGAGTGTCAGAGAGTGTCAGAGAGTGATAGAGAGTGTCAGAGAGTGTCAGACAGTGTCAGAGAGTGATAGAGAGTCTCAGAGAGTGTCAGAGAGTGTCTGAGAGTGTCAGAGAGTGATATAGAGTGATAGAGAGTGTCAGAGAGTGTCAGACAGTGTCAGAGAGTGATAGAGAGTGTCAGAGAGTTTCAGACAGTGTCAGAGAGTGATAGCGAGTGATAGAGAGTGTCAGAGAGTGTCAGAGAGTGTCAGAGAGTGATAGAGAGTGATAGAGAGTTTCAGAGAGTGTCAGAGAGTGTCAGAGAGTGATACAGAGTGTCAGAGAGTGATAGAGAGTGTCAGAGAGTGTCTGAGAGTGTCAGTGAGTGTCTGAGAGTGTCAGAGAGTGATAGAGAGTGATAGAGTGTCACAGAGTGTCAGAGAGTGACAGCGAGTGTCAGAGAGTGATAGAGAGTGATAGTGAGTGTCTGAGAGTGTCAGAGAGTGTCAGAGAGTGATAGAGAGTGTCAGAGAGTGTCAGAGAGTGTCAGAGAGTGTCAGAGAGTGTCTGAGAGTGTCAGAGAGTGATATAGAGTGATAGAGAGTGTCAGAGAGTGTCAGACAGTGTCAGAGAGTGATAGAGAGTGTCAGAGAGTTTCAGACAGTGTCAGAGAGTGATAGCGAGTGATAGAGAGTGTCAGAGAGTGTCAGAGAGTGTCAGAGAGTGATAGAGAGTGATAGAGAGTTTCAGAGAGTGTCAGAGAGTGTCTGAGAGTGTCAGAGAGTGAGACAGAGTGTCAGAGAGTGATAGAGAGTGTCAGAGAGTGTCTGAGAGTGTCAGTGAGTGTCTGAGAGTGTCAGAGAGTGATAGAGAGTGATAGCGTGTCACAGAGTGTCAGAGAGTGACAGCGAGTGTCAGAGAGTGATAGAGAGTGATAGTGAGTGTCTGAGAGTGTCAGAGAGTGATAGAGAGTGTCAGAGAGTGTCAGAGAGTGTCAGAGAGTGTCAGAGAGTGTCAGAGAGTGTCTGAGAGTGTCAGAGAGTGATACAGAGTGTCAGAGAGTGATAGAGAGTGTCAGAGAGTGTCTGAGAGTGTCAGTGAGTGTCTGAGAGTGTCAGAGAGTGATAGAGAGTGATAGAGTGTCACAGAGTGTCAGAGAGTGACAGCGAGTGTCACAGAGTGATAGAGAGTGATAGTGAGTGTCTGAGAGTGTCAGAGAGTGATAGAGAGTGTCAGAGAGTGTCAGACATTGTCAGAGAGTGATAGAGTGTGTCAGAGAGTGTCAGACAGTGACAGAGAGTGATAGAGAGTGTCAGAGAGTGATATAGAGTGTCAGAGAGTGTCTGAGAGTGTCAGAGAGTGTCTGAGAGTGTCAGAGAGTGATAGAGAGTGTCAGAGAGTGTCAGAGAGTGATAGAGAGTGTCAGAGAGTTTCAGAGAGTGTCAGAGAGTGATAGTGAGTGTCTGAGAGTGTCAGAGAGTGATAGAGAGTGTCAGAGAGTGTCAGACAGTGTCAGAGAGTGATAGAGAGTGATAGAGAGTGTCAGAGAGTGTCAGAGAGTGATAGAGAGTGTCAGAGAGTGTCAGACAGTGTCAGAGAGTGATAGAGAGTCTCAGAGAGTGTCAGAGAGTGTCTGAGAGTGTCAGAGAGTGATATAGAGTGATAGAGAGTGTCAGAGAGTGTCAGACAGTGTCAGAGAGTGATAGAGAGTGTCAGAGAGTTTCAGACAGTGTCAGAGAGTGATAGCGAGTGATAGAGAGTGTCAGAGAGTGTCAGAGAGTGTCAGAGAGTGATAGAGAGTGATAGAGAGTTTCAGAGAGTGTCAGAGAGTGTCTGAGAGTGTCAGAGAGTGATACAGAGTGTCAGAGAGTGATAGAGAGTGTCAGAGAGTGTCTGAGAGTGTCAGTGAGTGTCTGAGAGTGTCAGAGAGTGATAGAGAGTGATAGAGTGTCACAGAGTGTCAGAGAGTGACAGCGAGTGTCAGAGAGTGATAGAGAGTGATAGTGAGTGTCTGAGAGTGTCAGAGAGTGTCAGAGAGTGATAGAGAGTGATAGAGAGTGTCAGAGAGTGTCAGAGAGTGATAGAGAGTGTCAGAGAGTGTCATACATTGTCAGAGAGTGATAGAGAGTGTCAGAGAGTGTCAGACAGTGACAGAGAGTGATAGAGAGTGTCAGAGAGTGTCTGAGAGTGTCAGTGAGTGTCTGAGAGTGTCAGAGAGTGATAGAGAGTGATAGAGTGTCACAGAGTGTCAGAGAGTGACAGCGAGTGTCAGAGAGTGATAGAGAGTGATAGTGAGTGTCTGAGAGTGTCAGAGAGTGTCAGAGAGTGATAGAGAGTGTCAGAGAGTGTCAGAGAGTGTCAGAGAGTGTCAGAGAGTGTCAGAGAGTGTCAGAGAGTGTCAGAGAGTGTCTGAGAGTGTCAGAGAGTGATACAGAGTGTCAGAGAGTGATAGAGAGTGTCAGAGCGTGATAGAGTGTCACAGAGTGTCAGAGAGTGACAGCGAGTGTCACAGAGTGATAGAGAGTGATAGTGAGTGTCTGAGAGTGTCAGAGAGTGTCACAGAGTGTCAGAGAGTGACAGCGAGTGTCAGAGAGTGATAGAGAGTGATAGTGAGTGTCTGAGAGTGTCAGAGAGTGTCAGAGAGTGATAGAGAGTGTCAGAGAGTGTCAGAGAGTGTCAGAGAGTGTCAGAGAGTGTCTGAGAGTGTCAGAGAGTGATACAGAGTGTCAGAGAGTGATAGAGAGTGTCAGAGCGTGTCTGAGAGTGTCAGTGAGTGTCTGAGAGTGTCAGAGAGTGATAGAGAGTGATAGAGTGTCACAGAGTGTCAGAGAGTGACAGCGAGTGTCACAGAGTGATAGAGAGTGATAGTGAGTGTCTGAGAGTGTCAGAGAGTGATAGAGAGTGTCAGAGAGTGTCAGACATTGTCAGAGAGTGATAGAGTGTGTCAGAGAGTGTCAGACAGTGTCAGAGAGTGATAGCGAGTGATAGAGAGTGTCAGAGAGTGTCAGAGAGTGTCAGAGAGTGATAGAGAGTGATAGAGAGTTTCAGAGAGTGTCAGAGAGTGTCTGAGAGTGTCAGAGAGTGATACAGAGTCTCAGAGAGTGATAGAGAGTGTCAGAGAGTGTCTGAGAGTGTCAGTGAGTGTCTGAGAGTGTCAGAGAGTGATAGAGAGTGATAGAGTGTCACAGAGTGTCAGAGAGTGACAGCGAGTGTCAGAGAGTGATAGAGAGTGATAGTGAGTGTCTGAGAGTGTCAGAGAGTGTCAGAGAGTGTCAGAGAGTGTCTGAGAGTGTCAGAGAGTGATACAGAGTGTCAGAGAGTGATAGAGAGTGTCAGAGAGTGTCTGAGAGTGTCAGTGAGTGTCTGAGAGTGTCAGAGAGTGATAGAGAGTGATAGAGTGTCACAGAGTGTCAGAGAGTGACAGTGAGTGTCACAGAGGGATAGAGAGTGTCAGAGAGTGATAGAGAGTGTCAGAGTGTGTCTGAGAGTGTCAGAGAGTGATAGAGAGTGATAGAGAGTGTCAGAGAGTGTCAGAGAGTGATAGAGAGTGTCAGAGAGTGTCAGAGAGTGATAGAGAGTGATAGAGAGTGTCAGAGAGTGTCAGAGAGTGATAGAGAGTGTCAGAGAGTGTCAGAGAGTGATAGAGAGTGTCAGAGAGTGTCAGACAGTGTCAGAGAGTGATAGTGAGTGTCTGAGAGTGTCAGAGAGTGATAGAGAGTGTCAGAGAGTGTCAGACATTGTCAGAGAGTGATAGAGTGTGTCAGAGAGTGTCAGACAGTGTCAGAGAGTGATAGCGAGTGATAGAGAGTGTCAGAGAGTGTCAGAGAGTGTCAGAGAGTGATAGAGAGTGATAGAGAGTTTCAGAGAGTGTCAGAGAGTGTCTGAGAGTGTCAGAGAGTGATACAGAGTGTCAGAGAGTGATAGAGAGTGTCAGAGAGTGTCTGAGAGTGTCAGTGAGTGTCTGAGAGTGTCAGAGAGTGATAGAGAGTGAAAGAGTGTCACAGAGTGTCAGAGAGTGACAGCGAGTGTCAGAGAGTGATAGAGAGTGATAGTGAGTGTCTGAGAGTGTCAGAGAGTGTCAGAGAGTGTCAGAGAGTGTCAGAGAGTGTCTGAGAGTGTCAGAGAGTGATACAGAGTGTCAGAGAGTAATAGAGAGTGTCAGAGAGTGTCTGAGAGTGTCAGTGAGTGTCTGAGAGTGTCAGAGAGTGATAGAGAGTGATAGAGTGTCACAGAGTGTCAGAGAGTGACAGCGAGTGTCACAGAGTGATAGAGAGTGTCAGAGAGTGATAGAGAGTGTCAGAGAGTGTCTGAGAGTGTCAGAGAGTGATAGAGAGTGATAGAGAGTGTCAGAGAGTGTCAGAGAGTGATAGAGAGTGTCAGAGAGTGTCAGAGAGTGATAGAGAGTGATAGAGAGTGTCAGAGAGTGTCAGAGAGTGATAGAGAGTGTCAGAGAGTGTCAGACAGTGTCAGAGAGTGATACAGAGTGTCAGAGAGTAATAGAGAGTGTCAGAGAGTGTCTGAGAGTGTCAGTGAGTGTCTGAGAGTGTCAGAGAGTGATAGAGAGTGATAGAGTGTCACAGAGTGTCAGAGAGTGACAGCGAGTGTCACAGAGTGATAGAGAGTGTCAGAGAGTGATAGAGAGTGTCAGAGAGTGTCTGAGAGTGTCAGAGAGTGATAGAGAGTGATAGAGAGTGTCAGAGAGTGTCAGAGAGTGATAGAGAGTGTCAGAGAGTGTCAGAGAGTGATAGAGAGTGATAGAGAGTGTCAGAGAGTGTCAGAGAGTGATAGAGAGTGTCAGAGAGTGTCAGACAGTGTCAGAGAGTGATAGTGAGTGTCTGAGAGTGTCAGAGAGTGATAGAGAGTGTCAGAGAGTGTCAGACAGTGTCAGAGAGTGATAGAGAGTGATAGAGAGTGTCAGAGAGTGTCAGAGAGTGATAGAGAGTGTCAGAGAGTGTCAGAGAGTGATAGAGAGTGTCAGAGAGTGTCAGACAGTGTCAGAGAGTGATAGAGAGTGATAGAGAGTGTCAGAGAGTGTCAGAGAGTGATAGAGAGTGTCAGAGAGTGTCAGACAGTGTCAGAGGGTGATAGAGAGTGTCAGAGAGTGATAGAGAGTGTCAGAGAGTGATAGAGAGTGATAGAGAGTTTCAGAGAGTGTCAGAGAGTGATAGAGAGTGTCAGAGAGTGTCTGAGAGTGTCAGTGAGTGTCTGAGAGTGTCAGAGAGTGATAGAGAGTGATAGAGTGTCACAGAGTGTCAGAGAGTGACAGCGAGTGTCACAGAGTGATAGAGAGTGATAGTGAGCGTCTGAGAGTGTCAGAGAGTGTCAGAGAGTGATAGAGAGTGATAGAGTGTGTCAGAGAGTGTCAGAGAGTGATAGAGAGTGTCAGAGAGTGTCAGACATTGTCAGAGAGTGATAGAGAGTGTCAGAGAGTGTCAGACAGTGACAGAGAGTGATAGAGAGTGTCAGAGAGTGATAGAGAGTGTCAGAGAGTGTCTGAGAGTGTCAGAGAGTGTCTGAGAGTGTCAGAGAGTGATAGAGAGTGTCAGAGAGTGTCAGAGAGTGTCAGAGAGTGTCAGAGAGTGTCTGAGAGTGTCAGAGAGTGATACAGAGTGTCAGAGAGTGATAGAGAGTGTCAGAGAGTGTCTGAGAGTGTCAGTGAGTGTCTGAGAGTGTCAGAGAGTGATAGAGAGTGATAGAGTGTCACAGAGTGTCAGAGAGTGACAGCGAGTGTCACAGAGTGATAGAGAGTGTCAGAGAGTGATAGAGAGTGTCAGAGAGTGTCTGAGAGTGTCAGAGAGTGATAGAGAGTGATAGAGACTGTCAGAGAGTGTCAGAGAGTGATAGAGAGTGTCAGAGAGTGTCAGAGAGTGATAGCGAGTGATAGAGAGTGTCAGAGAGTGTCAGAGAGTGATAGAGAGTGTCAGAGAGTGTCAGACAGTGTCAGAGAGTGATAGTGAGTGTCTGAGAGTGTCAGAGAGTGATAGAGAGTGTCAGAGAGTGTCAGACAGTGTCAGAGAGTGATAGAGAGTGATAGAGAGTGTCAGAGAGTGTCAGAGAGTGATAGAGAGTGTCAGAGAGTGTCAGAGAGTGATAGAGAGTGTCAGAGAGTGTCAGACAGTGTCAGAGAGTGATAGAGAGTGATAGAGAGTGTCAGAGAGTGTCAGAGAGTGATAGAGAGTGTCAGAGAGTGTCAGACAGTGTCAGAGGGTGATAGAGAGTGTCAGAGAGTGATAGAGAGTGTCAGAGAGTGATAGAGAGTGATAGAGAGTTTCAGAGAGTGTCAGAGAGTGATACAGAGTGTCAGAGAGTGATACAGAGTGTCAGAGAGTGATAGAGAGTGTCAGAGAGTGTCTGAGAGTGTCAGTGAGTGTCTGAGAGTGTCAGAGAGTGATAGAGAGTGATAGAGTGTCACAGAGTGTCAGAGAGTGACAGCGAGTGTCACAGAGTGATAGAGAGTGATAGTGAGTGTCTGAGAGTGTCAGAGAGTGTCAGAGAGTGATAGAGAGTGATAGAGTGTGTCAGAGAGTGTCAGAGAGTGATAGAGAGTGTCAGAGAGTGTCAGACATTGTCAGAGAGTGATAGAGAGTGTCAGAGAGTGTCAGACAGTGACAGAGAGTGATAGAGAGTGTCAGAGAGTGATAGAGAGTGTCAGAGAGTGTCTGAGAGTGTCAGAGAGTGTCTGAGAGTGTCAGAGAGTGATAGAGAGTGTCAGAGAGTGTCAGAGAGTGATAGAGAGTGTCAGAGAGTTTCAGAGAGTGTCAGAGAGTGATAGTGAGTGTCTGAGAGTGTCAGAGAGTGATAGAGAGTGTCAGAGAGTGTCAGACAGTGTCAGAGAGTGATAGAGAGTGATAGAGAGTGTCAGAGAGTGTCAGAGAGTGATAGAGAGTGTCAGAGAGTGTCAGACAGTGTCAGAGAGTGATAGAGAGTCTCAGAGAGTGTCAGAGAGTGTTTGAGAGTGTCAGAGAGTGATATAGAGTGATAGAGAGTGTCAGAGAGTGTCAGACAGTGTCAGAGAGTGATAGAGAGTGTCAGAGAGTTTCAGACAGTGTCAGAGAGTGATAGCGAGTGATAGAGAGTGTCAGAGAGTGTCAGAGAGTGTCAGAGAGTGATAGAGAGTGATAGAGAGTTTCAGAGAGTGTCAGAGAGTGTCTGAGAGTGTCAGAGAGTGATACAGAGTGTCAGAGAGTGATAGAGAGTGTCAGAGAGTGTCTGAGAGTGTCAGTGAGTGTCTGAGAGTGTCAGAGAGTGATAGAGAGTGATAGAGTGTCACAGAGTGTCAGAGAGTGACAGCGAGTGTCAGAGAGTGATAGAGAGTGATAGTGAGTGTCAGAGAGTGTCAGAGAGTGATATAGAGTGATAGAGAGTGTCAGAGAGTGTCAGACAGTGTCAGAGAGTGATAGAGAGTGTCAGAGAGTTTCAGACAGTGTCAGAGAGTGATAGCGAGTGATAGAGAGTGTCAGAGAGTGTCAGAGAGTGTCAGAGAGTGATAGAGAGTGATAGAGAGTTTCAGAGAGTGTCAGAGAGTGTCTGAGAGTGTCAGAGAGTGATACAGAGTGTCAGAGAGTGATAGAGAGTGTCAGAGAGTGTCTGAGAGTGTCAGTGAGTGTCTGAGAGTGTCAGAGAGTGATAGAGAGTGATAGAGTGTCACAGAGTGTCAGAGAGTGACAGCGAGTGTCAGAGAGTGATAGAGAGTGATAGTGAGTGTCTGAGAGTGTCAGAGAGTGTCAGAGAGTGTCAGAGAGTGTCAGAGAATGTCTGAGAGTGTCAGAGAGTGATACAGAGTGTCAGAGAGTGATAGAAAGTGTCAGAGAGTGTCTGAGAGTGTCAGTGAGTGTCTGAGAGTGTCAGAGAGTGATAGAGAGTGATAGAGTGTCACAGAGTGTCAGAGAGTGACAGCGAGTGTCACAGAGTGATAGAGAGTGTCAGAGAGTGATAGAGAGTGTCAGAGAGTGTCTGAGAGTGTCAGAGAGTGATAGAGAGTGATAGAGAGTGTCAGAGAGTGTCAGAGAGTGATAGAGAGTGTCAGAGAGTGTCAGAGAGTGATAGAGAGTGATAGAGAGTGTCAGAGAGTGTCAGAGAGTGATAGAGAGTGTCAGAGAGTGTCAGACAGTGTCAGAGAGTGATAGTGAGTGTCTGAGAGTGTCAGAGAGTGATAGAGAGTGTCAGAGAGTGTCAGACAGTGTCAGAGAGTGATAGAGAGTGATAGAGAGTGTCAGAGAGTGTCAGAGAGTGATAGAGAGTGTCAGAGAGTGTCAGAGAGTGATAGAGAGTGTCAGAGAGTGTCAGACAGTGTCAGAGAGTGATAGAGAGTGATAGAGAGTGTCAGAGAGTGTCAGAGAGTGATAGAGAGTGTCAGTGAGTGTCTGAGAGTGTCAGAGAGTGATAGCGAGTGATAGAGAGTGTCAGAGAGTGTCAGAGAGTGTCTGAGAGTGATAGAGAGTTTCAGAGAGTGTTAGATTAAGTCTGAGAGTGTCAGAGAGTGATAGAGAATGATAGAGAGTGTCAGAGAGTGTCAGAGAGTGTCAGAGAGTGATAGAGAGTGATAGAGAGTTTCAGAGAGTGTCAGAGAGTGTCTGAGAGTGTCAGAGAGTGATAGCGAGTGATAGAGAGTGTCAGAGAGTGTCAGAGAGTGTCAGAGAGTGATAGAGAGTGATAGAGAGTTTCAGAGAGTGTCAGAGAGTGATACAGAGTGTCAGAGAGTGATACAGAGTGTCAGAGAGTGATAGAGAGTGTCAGAGAGTGTCTGAGAGTGTCAGTGAGTGTCTGAGAGTGTCAGAGAGTGATAGAGAGTGATAGAGTGTCACAGAGTGTCAGAGAGTGACAGCGATTGTCACAGAGTGATAGAGAGTGATAGTGAGTGTCTGAGAGTGTCAGAGAGTGTCAGAGAGTGATAGAGAGTGATAGAGTGTGTCAGAGAGTGTCAGAGAGTGATAGAGAATGATAGAGATTGTCAGAGAGTGTCTGAGAGTGTCAGAGAGTGATAGAGTGTGTCAGAGAGTGTCAGAGAGTGATAGAGAGTGTCAGAGAGTGTCAGACATTGTCAGAGAGTGATAGAGAGTGTCAGAGAGTGTCAGACAGTGACAGAGAGTGATAGAGAGTGTCAGAGAGTGATAGAGAGTGTCAGAGAGTGTCTGAGAGTGTCAGAGAGTGTCTGAGAGTGTCAGAGAGTGATAGAGAGTGTCAGAGAGTGTCAGAGAGTGATAGAGAGTGTCAGAGAGTTTCAGAGAGTGTCAGAGAGTGATAGTGAGTGTCTGAGAGTGTCAGAGAGTGATAGAGAGTGTCAGAGAGTGTCAGACAGTGTCAGAGAGTGATAGAGAGTGATAGAGAGTGTCAGAGAGTGTCAGAGAGTGATAGAGAGTGTCAGAGAGTGTCAGACAGTGTCAGAGAGTGATAGAGAGTCTCAGAGAGTGTCAGAGAGTGTCTGAGAGTGTCAGAGAGTGATATAGAGTGATAGAGAGTGTCAGAGAGTGTCAGACAGTGTCAGAGAGTGATAGAGAGTGTCAGAGAGTTTCAGACAGTGTCAGAGAGTGATAGCGAGTGATAGAGAGTGTCAGAGAGTGTCAGAGAGTGTCAGAGAGTGATAGAGAGTGATAGAGAGTTTCAGAGAGTGTCAGAGAGTGTCAGAGAGTGTCAGAGAGTGTCTGAGAGTGTCAGAGAGTGATACAGAGTGTCAGAGAGTGATAGAGAGTGTCAGAGAGTGTCTGAGAGTGTCAGTGAGTGTCTGAGAGTGTCAGAGAGTGATAGAGAGTGATAGAGTGTCACAGAGTGTCAGAGAGTGACAGCGAGTGTCAGAGAGTGATAGAGAGTGATAGTGAGTGTCTGAGAGTGTCAGAGAGTGTCAGAGAGTGATAGAGAGTGTCAGAGAGTGTCAGAGAGTGTCAGAGAGTGTCAGAGAGTGTCTGAGAGTGTCAGAGAGTGATATAGATTGATAGAGAGTGTCAGAGAGTGTCAGACAGTGTCAGAGAGTGATAGAGAGTGTCAGAGAGTTTCAGACAGTGTCAGAGAGTGATAGCGAGTGATAGAGAGTGTCAGAGAGTGTCAGAGAGTGTCAGAGAGTGATAGAGAGTGATAGAGAGTTTCAGAGAGTGTCAGAGAGTGTCTGAGAGTGTCAGAGAGTGAGACAGAGTGTCAGAGAGTGATAGAGAGTGTCAGAGAGTGTCTGAGAGTGTCAGTGAGTGTCTGAGAGTGTCAGAGAGTGATAGAGAGTGATAGCGTGTCACAGAGTGTCAGAGAGTGACAGCGAGTGTCAGAGAGTGATAGAGAGTGATAGTGAGTGTCTGAGAGTGTCAGAGAGTGTCAGAGAGTGATAGAGAGTGTCAGAGAGTGTCAGAGAGTGTCAGAGAGTGTCAGAGAGTGTCAGAGAGTGTCTGAGAGCGTCAGAGAGTGATACAGAGTGTCAGAGAGTGATAGAGAGTGTCAGAGAGTGTCTGAGAGTGTCAGTGAGTGTCTGAGAGTGTCAGAGAGTGATAGAGAGTGATAGAGTGTCACAGAGTGTCAGAGAGTGACAGCGAGTGTCACAGAGTGATAGAGAGTGATAGTGAGTGTCTGAGAGTGTCAGAGAGTGATAGAGAGTGTCAGAGAGTGTCAGACATTGTCAGAGAGTGATAGAGTGTGTCAGAGAGTGTCAGACAGTGACAGAGAGTGATAGAGAGTGTCAGAGAGTGATATAGAGTGTCAGAGAGTGTCTGAGAGTGTCAGAGAGTGTCTGAGAGTGTCAGAGAGTGATAGAGAGTGTCAGAGAGTGTCAGAGAGTGATAGAGAGTGTCAGAGAGTTTCAGAGAGTGTCAGAGAGTGATAGTGAGTGTCTGAGAGTGTCAGAGAGTGATAGAGAGTGTCAGAGAGTGTCAGACAGTGTCAGAGAGTGATAGAGAGTGATAGAGAGTGTCAGAGAGTGTCAGAGAGTGATAGAGAGTGTCAGAGAGTGTCAGACAGTGTCAGAGAGTGATAGAGAGTCTCAGAGAGTGTCAGAGAGTGTCTGAGAGTGTCAGAGAGTGATATAGAGTGATAGAGAGTGTCAGAGAGTGTCAGACAGTGTCAGAGAGTGATAGAGAGTGTCAGAGAGTTTCAGACAGTGTCAGAGAGTGATAGCGAGTGATAGAGAGTGTCAGAGAGTGTCAGAGAGTGTCAGAGAGTGATAGAGAGTGATAGAGAGTTTCAGAGAGTGTCAGAGAGTGTCTGAGAGTGTCAGAGAGTGATACAGAGTGTCAGAGAGTGATAGAGAGTGTCAGAGAGTGTCTGAGAGTGTCAGTGAGTGTCTGAGAGTGTCAGAGAGTGATAGAGAGTGATAGAGTGTCACAGAGTGTCAGAGAGTGACAGCGAGTGTCAGAGAGTGATAGAGAGTGATAGTGAGTGTCTGAGAGTGTCAGAGAGTGTCAGAGAGTGATAGAGAGTGATAGAGAGTGTCAGAGAGTGTCAGAGAGTGATAGAGAGTGTCAGAGAGTGTCATACATTGTCAGAGAGTGATAGAGAGTGTCAGAGAGTGTCAGACAGTGACAGAGAGTGATAGAGAGTGTCAGAGAGTGTCTGAGAGTGTCAGTGAGTGTCTGAGAGTGTCAGAGAGTGATAGAGAGTGATAGAGTGTCACAGAGTGTCAGAGAGTGACAGCGAGTGTCAGAGAGTGATAGAGAGTGATAGTGAGTGTCTGAGAGTGTCAGAGAGTGTCAGAGAGTGATAGAGAGTGTCAGAGAGTGTCAGAGAGTGTCAGAGAGTGTCAGAGAGTGTCTGAGAGTGTCAGAGAGTGATACAGAGTGTCAGAGAGTGATAGAGAGTGTCAGAGCGTGTCTGAGAGTGTCAGTGAGTGTCTGAGAGTGTCAGAGAGTGATAGAGAGTGATAGAGTGTCACAGAGTGTCAGAGAGTGACAGCGAGTGTCACAGAGTGATAGAGAGTGATAGTGAGTGTCTGAGAGTGTCAGAGAGTGATAGAGAGTGTCAGAGAGTGTCAGACATTGTCAGAGAGTGATAGAGTGTGTCAGAGAGTGTCAGACAGTGTCAGAGAGTGATAGCGAGTGATAGAGAGTGTCAGAGAGTGTCAGAGAGTGTCAGAGAGTGATAGAGAGTGATAGAGAGTTTCAGAGAGTGTCAGAGAGTGTCTGAGAGTGTCAGAGAGTGATACAGAGTCTCAGAGAGTGATAGAGAGTGTCAGAGAGTGTCTGAGAGTGTCAGTGAGTGTCTGAGAGTGTCAGAGAGTGATAGAGAGTGATAGAGTGTCACAGAGTGTCAGAGAGTGACAGCGAGTGTCAGAGAGTGATAGAGAGTGATAGTGAGTGTCTGAGAGTGTCAGAGAGTGTCAGAGAGTGTCAGAGAGTGTCTGAGAGTGTCAGAGAGTGATACAGAGTGTCAGAGAGTGATAGAGAGTGTCAGAGAGTGTCTGAGAGTGTCAGTGAGTGTCTGAGAGTGTCAGAGAGTGATAGAGAGTGATAGAGTGTCACAGAGTGTCAGAGAGTGACAGTGAGTGTCACAGAGGGATAGAGAGTGTCAGAGAGTGATAGAGAGTGTCAGAGTGTGTCTGAGAGTGTCAGAGAGTGATAGAGAGTGATAGAGAGTGTCAGAGAGTGTCAGAGAGTGATAGAGAGTGTCAGAGAGTGTCAGAGAGTGATAGAGAGTGATAGAGAGTGTCAGAGAGTGTCAGAGAGTGATAGAGAGTGTCAGAGAGTGTCAGACAGTGTCAGAGAGTGATAGTGAGTGTCTGAGAGTGTCAGAGAGTGATAGAGAGTGTCAGAGAGTGTCAGACAGTGTCAGAGAGTGATAGAGAGTGATAGAGAGTGATAGAGAGTGTCAGAGAGTGTCAGACAGTGTCAGAGAGTGATAGAGAGTGATAGAGAGTGTCAGAGAGTGTCAGAGAGTGATAGAGAGTGTCAGTGAGTGTCTGAGAGTGTCAGAGAGTGATAGCGAGTGATAGAGAGTGTCAGAGAGTGTCAGAGAGTGTCTGAGAGTGATAGAGAGTTTCAGAGAGTGTTAGATTATGTCTGAGAGTGTCAGAGAGTGATAGAGAATGATAGAGAGTGTCAGAGAGTGTCAGAGAGTGTCAGAGAGTGATAGAGAGTGATAGAGAGTTTCAGAGAGTGTCAGAGAGTGTCTGAGAGTGTCAGAGAGTGATAGCGAGTGATAGAGAGTGTCAGAGAGTGTCAGAGAGTGTCAGAGAGTGATAGAGAGTGATAGAGAGTTTCAGAGAGTGTCAGAGAGTGATACAGAGTGTCAGAGAGTGATACAGAGTGTCAGAGAGTGATAGAGAGTGTCAGAGAGTGTCTGAGAGTGTCAGTGAGTGTCTGAGAGTGTCAGAGAGTGATAGAGGGTGATAGAGTGTCACAGAGTGTCAGAGAGTGACAGCGATTGTCACAGAGTGTCAGAGAGTGATAGTGAGTGTATGAGAGTGTCAGAGAGTGTCAGAGAGTGATAGAGAGTGATAGAGTGTGTCAGAGAGTGTCAGAGAGTGATAGAGAGTGTCAGAGAGTGTCAGACATTGTCAGAGAGTGATAGAGAGTGTCAGAGAGTGTCAGACAGTGACAGAGAGTGATAGAGAGTGTCAGAGAGTGATAGAGAGTGTCAGAGAGTGTCTGAGAGTGTCAGAGAGTGATAGAGAGTGTCAGAGAGTGATAGAGAGTGTCAGAGAGTGATAGAGAGTGTCAGAGAGTTTCAGAGAGTGTCAGAGAGTGATAGTGAGTGTCTGAGAGTGTCAGAGAGTGATAGAGAGTGTCAGAGAGTGTCAGAGAGTGTCAGACAGTGTCAGAGAGTGATAGAGAGTGATAGAGAGTGTCAGAGAGTGTCAGAGAGTGATAGAGAGTGTCAGAGAGTGTCAGACAGTGTCAGAGAGTGATAGAGAGTCTCAGAGAGTGTCAGAGAGTGTCTGAGAGTGTCAGAGAGTGATATTGAGTGATAGAGAGTGTCAGAGAGTGTCAGACAGTGTCAGAGAGTGATAGAGAGTGTCAGAGAGTTTCAGACAGTGTCAGAGAGTGATAGCGAGTGATAGAGAGTGTCAGAGAGTGTCAGAGAGTGTCAGAGAGTGATAGAGAGTGATAGAGAGTTTCAGAGAGTGTCAGAGAGTGTCTGAGAGTGTCAGAGAGTGATACAGAGTGTCAGAGAGTGATAGAGAGTGTCAGAGAGTGTCTGAGAGTGTCAGTGAGTGTCTGAGAGTGTCAGAGAGTGATAGAGAGTGATAGAGTGTCACAGAGTGTCAGAGAGTGACAGCGAGTGTCAGAGAGTGATAGAGAGTGATAGTGAGTGTCTGAGAGTGTCAGAGAGTGTCAGAGAGTGATAGAGAGTGTCAGAGAGTGTCAGAGAGTGTCAGAGAGTGTCAGAGAGTGTCTGAGAGTGTCAGAGAGTGATATAGAGTGATAGAGAGTGTCAGAGAGTGTCAGACAGTGTCAGAGAGTGATAGAGAGTGTCAGAGAGTTTCAGACAGTGTCAGAGAGTGATAGCGAGTGATAGAGAGTGTCAGAGAGTGTCAGAGAGTGTCAGAGAGTGATAGAGAGTGATAGAGAGTTTCAGAGAGTGTCAGAGAGTGTCTGAGAGTGTCAGAGAGTGAGACAGAGTGTCAGAGAGTGATAGAGAGTGTCAGAGAGTGTCTGAGAGTGTCAGTGAGTGTCTGAGAGTGTCAGAGAGTGATAGAGAGTGATAGAGTGTCACAGAGTGTCAGAGAGTGACAGCGAGTGTCAGAGAGTGATAGAGAGTGATAGTGAGTGTCTGAGAGTGTCAGAGAGTGATATAGAGTGATAGAGAGTGTCAGAGAGTGTCAGACAGTGTCAGAGAGTGATAGAGAGTGTCAGAGAGTTTCAGACAGTGTCAGAGAGTGATAGCGAGTGATAGAGAGTGTCAGAGAGTGTCAGAGAGTGTCAGAGAGTGATAGAGAGTGATAGAGAGTTTCAGAGAGTGTCAGAGAGTGTCTGAGAGTGTCAGAGAGTGAGACAGAGTGTCAGAGAGTGATAGAGAGTGTCAGAGAGTGTCTGAGAGTGTCAGTGAGTGTCTGAGAGTGTCAGAGAGTGATAGAGAGTGATAGAGTGTCACAGAGTGTCAGAGAGTGACAGCGAGTGTCAGAGAGTGATAGAGAGTGATAGTGAGTGTCTGAGAGTGTCAGAGAGTGTCAGAGAGTGATAGAGAGTGTCAGAGAGTGTCAGAGAGTGTCAGAGAGTGTCAGAGAGTGTCTGAGAGTGTCAGAGAGTGATACAGAGTGTCAGAGAGTGATAGAGAGTGTCAGAGAGTGTCTGAGAGTGTCAGTGAGTGTCTGAGAGTGTCAGAGAGTGATAGAGAGTGATAGAGTGTCACAGAGTGTCAGAGAGTGACAGCGAGTGTCACAGAGTGATAGAGAGTGATAGTGAGTGTCTGAGAGTGTCAGAGAGTGATAGAGAGTGTCAGAGAGTGTCAGACATTGTCAGAGAGTGATAGAGTGTGTCAGAGAGTGTCAGACAGTGACAGAGAGTGATAGAGAGTGTCAGAGAGTGATAGAGAGTGTCAGAGAGTGTCTGAGAGTGTCAGAGAGTGTCTGAGAGTGTCAGAGAGTGATAGAGAGTGTCAGCGAGTGTCAGAGAGTGATAGAGAGTGTCAGAGAGTTTCAGAGAGTGTCAGAGAGTGATAGTGAGTGTCTGAGAGTGTCAGAGAGTGATAGAGAGTGTCAGAGAGTGATAGAGAGTGATAGAGTGTCACAGAGTGTCAGAGAGTGACAGCGAGTGTCACAGAGTGATAGAGAGTGATAGTGAGTGTCTGAGAGTGTCAGAGAGTGATAGAGAGTGTCAGAGAGTGTCAGACATTGTCAGAGAGTGATAGAGTGTGTCAGAGAGTGTCAGACAGTGACAGAGAGTGATAGAGAGTGTCAGAGAGTGATAGAGAGTGTCAGAGAGTGTCTGAGAGTGTCAGAGAGTGATAGAGAGTGTCAGAGAGTGTCAGAGAGTGATAGAGAGTGTCAGAGAGTTTCAGAGAGTGTCAGAGAGTGATAGTGAGTGTCTGAGAGTGTCAGAGAGTGATAGAGAGTGTCAGAGAGTGTCAGACAGTGTCAGAGAGTGATAGAGAGTGATAGAGAGTGTCAGAGAGTGTCAGAGAGTGATAGAGAGTGTCAGAGAGTGTCAGACAGTGTCAGAGAGTGATAGAGAGTGTCTGAGAGTGTCAGAGAGTGTCTGAGAGTGTCAGAGAGTGATATAGAGTGATAGAGAGTGTCAGAGAGTGTCAGACAGTGTCAGAGAGTGATAGAGAGTGTCAGAGAGTTTCAGACAGTGTCAGAGAGTGATAGCGAGTGATAGAGAGTGTCAGAGAGTGTCAGAGAGTGTCAGAGAGTGATAGAGAGTGATAGAGAGTTTCAGAGAGTGTCAGAGAGTGTCTGAGAGTGTCAGAGAGTGATACAGAGTGTCAGAGAGTGATAGAGAGTGTCAGAGAGTGTCTGAGAGTGTCAGTGAGTGTCTGAGAGTGTCAGAGAGTGATAGAGTGTGATAGAGTGTCACAGAGTGTCAGAGAGTGACAGCGAGTGTCAGAGAGTGATAGAGAGTGATAGTGAGTGTCTGAGAGTGTCAGAGAGTGTCAGAGAGTGATAGAGAGTGATAGAGAGTGTCAGAGAGTGTCAGAGAGTGATAGAGAGTGTCAGAGAGTGTCAGACATTGTCAGAGAGTGATAGAGAGTGTCAGAGAGTGTCAGACAGTGACAGAGAGTGATAGAGAGTGTCAGAGAGTGATAGAGAGTGTCAGAGAGTGTCTGAGAGTGTCAGAGAGTGTCTGAGAGTGTCAGAGAGTGATAGAGAGTGTCAGAGAGTGTCAGAGAGTGATAGATAGTGTCAGAGAGTTTCAGAGAGTGTCAGAGAGTGATAGTGAGTGTCTGAGAGTGTCAGAGAGTGATAGAGAGTGTCAGAGAGTGTCAGACAGTGTCAGAGAGTGATAGAGAGTGATAGAGAGTGATAGAGAGTGTCAGAGACTGTCAGAGAGTGATATAGAGTGTCAGAGAGTGTCAGACAGTCTCAGAGAGTGATAGAGAGTCTCAGAGAGTGTCAGAGAGTGTCTGAGAGTGTCAGAGAGTGATATAGAGTGATAGAGACTGTCAGAGAGTGTCAGACAGTGTCAGAGAGTGATAGAGAGTGTCAGAGAGTTTCAGACAGTGTCAGAGAGTGATAGAGAGTGTCAGAGAGTGTCTGAGAGTGTCAGAGAGTGTCTGAGAGTGTCCGAGAGTGTCTGAGAGTGATAGAGAGTGATAGAGAGTGTCAGAGAGTGTCAGAGAGTGATAGAGAGTGTCAGAGAGTGTCAGACAGTGTCAGAGAGTGTTAGTGAGTGTCAGAGAGTGTCAGAGAGTGATAGAGAGTGTCAGAGAGTGTCAGAGAGTGATAGAGAGTGTCAGAGAGTGTCAGAGAGTGATATAGAGTGATAGAGAGTGTCAGACAGTGTCAGAGAGTGATAGAGAGTGTCAGAGAGTGTCAGACAGTGTCAGAGAGTGATAGAGAGTGTCAGAGAGTGATAGAGAGTTTCAGAGAGTGTCTGAGAGTGTCAGAGAGTGTCTGAGAGTGTCAGAGAGTGATAGAGAGTGATAGAGAGTGTCAGAGAGTGTCAGAGAGTGATAGAGAGTGTCAGAGAGTGTCAGACAGTGTCAGAGAGTGATAGTGAGTGTCAGAGAGTGTCAGAGAGTGATAGTGAGTGTCTGAGCGTGTCAGAGAGTGATAGAGAGTGTCAGAGAGTGTCAGACAGTGTCAGAGAGTGATAGAGAGTGATAGAGAGTGTCAGAGAGTGTCAGAGAGTGATAGAGAGTGTCAGAGAGTGTCAGACAGTGTCAGAGAGTGATAGAGAGTCTCAGAGAGTGTCAGAGAGTGTCTGAGAGTGTCAGAGAGTGATAGAGAGTGATAGAGAGTGTCAGAGAGTGTCAGACAGTGTCAGAGAGTGATAGAGAGTGTCAGAGAGTGTCAGACAGCGTCAGAGAGTGATAGAGAGTGTCAGAGAGTGATAGAGAGTGTCAGAGAGTGTCTGAGAGTGTCAGAGAGTGTCTGAGAGTGTCAGAGAGTGATAGAGAGTGATAGAGAGTGTCAGAGAGTGTCAGAGAGTGATAGAGAGTGTCAGAGAGTGTCAGACAGTGTCAGAGAGTGATAGTGAGTGTCTGAGAGTGTGAGAGTGTGATAGAGAGTGTCAGAGAGTGTCAGACAGTGTCAAAGAGTGATAGAGAGTGATAGAGTGTGTCAGAGAGTGTCAGAGAGTGATAGAGAGTGTCAGAGAGTGTCAGACAGTGTCAGAGAGTGATAGTGAGTGTCTGAGAGTGTCAGAGAGTGATAGAGCGTGTCAGAGAGTGTCTGAGAGTGTCAGAGAGTGATAGAGAGTGTCAGAGAGTGATAGAGAGTGTCAGTGAGTGTCTGAGAGTGTCAGAGAGTGATAGCGAGTGATAGAGAGTGTCAGAGAGTGTCAGAGAGTGTCTGAGAGTGTCTGAGAGTGATAGAGAGTTTCAGAGAGTGTCAGATTATGTCTGAGAGTGTCAGAGAGTGATAGAGAGTGATAGAGAGTGTCAGAGAGTTTCAGAGAGTTTCAGAGAGTGTCAGAGAGTGATAGCGAGTGATAGAGAGTGTCAGAGAGTGTCAGAGAGTGTCAGAGAGTGTCAGAGAGTGATAGAGAGTGATAGAGAGTTTCAGAGAGTGTCAGAGAGTGTCTGAGAGTGTCAGAGAGTGATAGAGAGTGTCAGAGAGTGATAGAGAGTGTCAGAGAGTGTCTGAGAGTGTCAGTGAGTGTCTGAGAGTGTCAGAGAGTGATAGAGAGTGATAGAGAGTCACAGAGTGTCAGAGAGTGACAGCGAGTGTCAGAGAGTGTCAGAGAGTGATAGAGAGTGATAGTGAGAGTCTGAGAGTGTCAGAGAGTGATAGAGAGTGATAGAGAGTGTCAGAGAGTGTCAGAGAGTGATAGAGAGTGTCAGAGAGTGTCAGACATTGTCAGAGAGTGATAGAGAGTGATAGAGAGTGTCAGAGAGTGTCAGACAGTGTCAGAGAGTGATAGAGAGTGTCAGAGAGTGATAGAGAGTGTCAGAGAGTGTCTGAGTGTGTCAGTGAGTGTCTGAGAGTTTCAGAGAGTGATAGAGAGTGATAGAGTGTCATAGAGTGTCAGAGAGTGATAGCGAGTGTCAGAGAGTGTCAGACAGTGTCATAGAGTGATAGTGAGTGTCTGAGAGTGTCAGAGAGTGTCAGAGAGTGATAGAGAGTGATAGAGAGTGTCAGAGAGTGTCTGAGAGTGTCAGAGAGTGATAGAGAGTGTCAGAGAGTGATAGAGAGTGTCAGAGAGTGTCTGAGAGTGTCAGTGAGTGTCTGAGAGTTTCAGAGAGTGATAGAGAGTGATAGAGTGTCATAGAGTGTCAGAGAGTGATAGCGAGTGTCAGAGAGTGTCAGACAGTGTCAGAGAGTGATAGTGAGTGTCTGAGAGTGTCAGAGAGTGTCAGAGAGTGATAGAGAGTGATAGAGAGTGTCAGAGAGTGTCTGAGAGTGTCAGAGAGTGATAGAGAGTGTCAGAGAGTGATAGAGAGTGTCAGAGAGTGTCTGAGAGTGTCAGAGAGTGTCTGAGAGTGTCAGAGAGTGATAGAGAGTGTCAGAGAGTGATAGAGAGTGTCAGAGAGTGTCTGAGAGTGTCAGTGAGTGTCTGAGAGTGTCAGAGAGTGATAGAGAGTGATAGAGTGTCACAGAGTGTCAGAGAGTGACAGCGAGTGTCAGAGAGTGTCAGAGAGTGATAGAGAGTGATAGTGAGTGTCTGAGAGTGTCAGAGAGTGATAGAGAGTGATAGAGAGTGTCAGAGAGTGTCAGAGAGTGATAGAGAGTGTCAGAGAGTGTCAGACATTGTCAGAGAGTGATAGAGAGTGATAGAGAGTGTCAGAGAGTGTCAGACAGTGTCAGAGAGTGATAGAGATTGTCAGAGAGTGATAGAGAGTGTCAGAGAGTGTCTGAGTGTGTCAGTGAGTGTCTGAGAGTTTCAGAGAGTGATAGAGAGAGATAGAGTGTCATAGAGTGTCAGAGAGTGATAGCGAGTGTCAGAGAGTGTCAGACAGTGTCAGAGAGTGATAGTGAGTGTCTGAGAGTGTCAGAGAGTGTCAGAGAGTGATAGAGAGTGATAGAGAGTGTCAGAGAGTGTCTGAGAGTGTCAGAGAGTGATAGAGAGTGTCAGAGAGTGATAGAGAGTGTCAGAGAGTGTCTGAGAGTGTCAGTGAGTGGCTGAGAGTGTCAGAGAGTGATAGAGAGTGATAGAGTGTCATAGAGTGTCAGAGAGTGATAGCGAGTGTCAGAGAGTGTCAGACAGTGTCAGAGAGTGATAGTGAATGTCTGAGAGTGTCAGAGAGTGTCAGAGAGTGATAGAGAGTGATAGAGAGTGTCAGAGAGTGTCTGAGAGTGTCAGAGAGTGATAGAGAGTGTCAGAGAGTGATAGAGAGTGTCAGTGTGTGTCTGAGAGTGTCAGAGAGTGATAGAGAGTGTCAGAGAGTGTCACAGAGTGTCAGAGAGTGACAGCGAGTGTCAGAGAGTGTCAGAGAGTGATAGAGAGTGATAGTGAGTGTCTGAGAGTGTCAGAGAGTGTCAGAGAGTGATAGAGAGTGTCAAAGAGTGATACAGAGTGTCAGAGAGTGTCAGACATTGTCAGAGAGTGATAGAGAGTGATAGAGAGTGTCAGAGAGTGTCAGACAGTGTCAGAGAGTGATAGAGAGTGTCAGAGAGTGTCAGACAGTGTCAGACAGTGTCAGAGAGTGATAGAGAGTGATAGAGAGTGTCAGAGAGTGTCAGACAGTGTCAGAGAGTGATAGAGAGTGTCAGAGAGTGATAGAGAGTGTCAGAGAGTGTCTGAGAGTGTCAGTGAGTGTCTGAGAGTGTCAGAGAGTGATAGAGAGTGATAGAGTGTCACAGAGTGTCAGAGAGTGATAGCGAGTGACAGAGAGTGTCTGAGAGTGTCAGAGATTGTCCGAGAGTGATAGAGAGTGATAAAGAGTGTCAGAGAGTGTCTGAGAGTGTCAGAGAGTGTCTGAGAGTATCAGAGAGTGATAGAGAGTGTCAGAGAGTGTCAGAGAGTGATAGGGAGTGTCAGAGATTGATAGAGAGTGTCAGAGAGTGTCTGAGAGTGTCAGAGAGTGATAGAGAGTGATAGAGATTGTCAGAGAGTGTCAGACAGTGTCAGAGAGTGATAGAGAGTGTCAGAGAGTGTCAGACAGTGTCAGAGAGCGATAGTGAGTGTCTGAGAGTGTCAGATAGTGTCAGAGAGTGTCAGAGAGTGATAGAGAGTGATAGAGAGTTTCAGAGAGTGTCAAAGAGTTTCAGAGAGTGATAGAGAGTGACAGAGAGTTTCAGAGAGTGTCAGAGAGTGTCTGAGAGTGTCAGAAAGTGTCAGAGAGTGTCAGAGAGTGATAGAGAGTGATAGAGAGTGTCAGAGAGTGTCAGAGAGTGATAGAGAGTGATAGAGTGTTTCAGAGAGTGTCAGAGAGTGTCAGAGAGTGATAGAGAGTTTCAGAGAGTGTCAGAGAGTTTCAGAATTGATAGAGAGTGATAGAGAGTTTCAGAGAGTGTCAGAGAGTGTCTGAGAGTGTCAGAGAGTGTCAGAGAGTGATTGAGAGTGATAGAGAGTGTCAGAGAATGTCAGAGAGTGTCAGAGAGTGATAGAGAGTGATAGAGAGTTTCAGAGAGTGTCAGAGAGTGTCTGAGAGTGTCAGAGTGTGATAGAGAGTGATAGAGAGTTTCAGAGAGTGTCAGAGAGTGTCTGAGAGTGTCAGAGAGTGATAGAGAGTGATAGAGAGCGTCAGAGAGTGTCAGACAGTGTCAGAGAGTGATAGAGAGTGTCAGAGAGTGATAGAGAGTGTCAGAGAGTGTCAGACAGTGTCAGAGAGTGATAGAGAGTGTCAGAGAGTGATAGAGAGTGTCAGACAGCGACTGAGAGTGTCAGAGAGTGATAGAGAGTCTCAGAGAGTGTCAGAGAGTGTCTGAGATTGTCAGAGAGTGATCGAGAGTGATAGAGAGTGTCAGAGAGTGTCAGACAGTGTCAGAGAGTGATAGAGAGTGATAGAGAGTGATAGAGAGTGATAGAGAGTGTCAGAGAGTGTCAGAGAGTGATAGAGAGTGTCAGAGAGTGTCTGAGAGTGTCAGAGAGTGTCTGAGAGTGTCAGAGAGTGATAGAGAGTGATAGAGAGTGTCAGAGAGTGTCAGAGAGTGTCAGAGAGTGTCAGAGAGTGTCAGACAGTGTCAGAGAGTGATAGTGAGTGTCTGAGAGTGTCAGAGAGTGATAGAGAGTGTCAGAGAGTGTCAGACAGTGTCAGAGAGTGATAGAGAGTGATAGAGAGTGTCAGAGAGTGTCAGAGAGTGATAGAGAGTGTCAGAGAGTGTCAGACAGTTTCAGAGAGTGATAGAGAGTCTCAGAGAGTGTCAGAGAGTGTCTGAGAGTGTTAGAGAGTGATAGAGAGTGATAGAGAGTGTCAGAGAGTGTCAGACAGTGTCAGAGAGTGATAGAGAGTGTCAGAGAGTGTCAGACAGTGTCAGAGAGCGATAGTGAGTGTCTGAGAGTGTCAGATAGTGTCAGAGAGTGTCAGAGAGTGATAGAGAGTGATAGAGAGTTTCAGAGAGTGTCAAAGAGTTTCAGAGAGTGATAGAGAGTGACAGAGAGTTTCAGAGAGTGTCAGAGAGTGTCTGAGAGTGTCAGAGAGTGTCAGAGAGTGTCAGAGAGTGATAGAGAGTGATAGAGAGTGTCAGAGAGTGTCAGAGAGTGATAGAGAGTGATAGAGTGTTTCAGAGAGTGTCAGAGAGTGTCAGAGAGTGATAGAGAGTTTCAGAGAGTGTCAGAGAGTTTCAGAATTGATAGAGAGTGATAGAGAGTTTCAGAGAGTGTCAGAGAGTGTCTGAGAGTGTCAGAGAGTGTCAGAGAGTGATTGAGAGTGATAGAGAGTGTCAGAGAATGTCAGAGAGTGTCAGAGAGTGATAGAGAGTGATAGAGAGTTTCAGAGAGTGTCAGAGAGTGTCTGAGAGTGTCAGACAGTGTCAGAGAGTGATAGAGAGTTTCAGAGAGTGATAGAGAGTGTCAGAGAGTGACTGAGAGTGTCAGAGAGTGATAGAGAGTCTCAGAGAGTGTCAGAGAGTGTCTGAGAGTGTCAGAGAGTGATCGAGAGTGATAGAGAGTGTCAGAGAGTGTCAGACAGTGTCAGAGAGTGATAGAGAGTGTCAGAGAGTGTCAGACAGTGTCAGAGAGTGTCAGAGAGTGATTGAGAGTGATAGAGAGTGTCAGAGAATGTCAGAGAGTGTCAGAGAGTGATAGAGAGTGATAGAGAGTTTCAGAGAGTGTCAGAGAGTGTCTGAGAGTGTCAGACAGTGTCAGAGAGTGATAGAGAGTTTCAGAGAGTGATAGAGAGTGTCAGAGAGTGACTGAGAGTGTCAGAGAGTGATAGAGAGTCTCAGAGAGTGTCAGAGAGTGTCTGAGAGTGTCAGAGAGTGATCGAGAGTGATAGAGAGTGTCAGAGAGTGTCAGACAGTGTCAGAGAGTGATAGAGAGTGTCAGAGAGTGTCAGACAGTGTCAGAGAGTGACAGAGAGTGTCAGAGAGTGATAGAGAGTGTCAGAGAGTGTCTGAGAGTGTCAGAGAGTGTCTGAGTGTTTCAGAGAGTGATAGAGAGTGATAGAGAGTGTCAGAGAGTGTCAGAGAGTGATAGAGAGTGTCAGAGAGTGTCAGACAGTGTCAGAGAGTGATAGTGAGTGTCTGAGAGTGTCAGAGAGTGATAGAGAGTGTCAGAGAGTGTCAGACAGTGTCAGAGAGTGATAAAGAGTGATAGAGAGTGTCAGAGAGTGTCAGAGAGTGATAGAGAGTGTCAGAGAGTGTCAGACAGTTTCAGAGAGTGATAGAGAGTCTCAGAGAGTGTCAGAGAGTGTCTGAGAGTGTTAGAGAGTGATAGAGAGTGATAGAGAGTGTCAGAGAGTGTCAGACAGTGTCAGAGAGTGATAGAGAGTGTCAGAGAGGGTCAGACAGTGTCAGAGAGTGATAGAGAGTGTCAGAGAGTGATAGAGAGTGTCAGAGAGTGTCTGAGAGTGTCAGAGAGTGTCAGAGAGTGATAGAGAGTGTCAGAGAGTGTCAGAGAGTGTCAGAGAGTGATAGTGAGTGTCTGAGAGTGTCAGAGAGTGATAGAGAGTGTCAGAGAGTGTCAGACAGTGTCAGAGAGTGATAGAGAGTGATAGAGAGTGTCAGAGAGTGTCAGAGAGTGATAGAGAGTGTCAGAGAGTGTCAGACAGTGTCAGAGAGTGATAGTGAGTGTCTGAGAGTGTCAGAGAGTGTCAGAGAGTGATAGACAGTGACAGAGCGTGTCAGAGAGAGTCTGAGAGTGTCAGAGAGTGATAGAGAATGTCAGAGAGTGATAGAGAATGTCAGTGAGTGTCTGAGAGTGTCAGAGAGTGATAGCGAGTGATAGCGAGTGTCAGAGAGTGTCAGAGAGTGTCTGAGAGTGATAGAGAGTTTCAGAGAGTGTCAGATTATGTCTGAGAGTGTCAGAGAGTGATAGAGAGTGATAGAGAGTGTCAGAGAGTTTCAGAGAGTGTCAGAGAGTGATAGAGAGTGACAGAGCGTGTCAGAGAGTGTCTGAGAGTGTCAGAGAGTGATAGAGAGTGTCAGAGAGTGATAGAGAGTGTCAGTGAGTGTCTGAGAGTGTCAGAGAGTGATAGCGAGTGATAGAGAGTGTCAGAGAGTGTCAGAGAGTGTCTGAGAGTGATAGAGAGTTTCAGAGAGTGTCAGATTATGTCTGAGAGTGTCAGAGAGTGATAGTGAGGGATAGAGAGTGATAGAGAGTGTCAGAGAGTTTCAGAGAGTGTCAGAGAGTGTCAGAGAGTGTCTGAGAGTGTCAGAGAGTGATAGCGAGTGATAGAGAGTGTCAGAGAGTGTCAGAGAGTGTCAGAGAGTGATAGAGAGTGATAGAGAGTTTCAGAGAGTGTCAGAGAGTGTCCGAGAGTGTCAGAGAGTGATAGAGAGTGTCAGAGAGTGATAGAGAGTGTCAGAGAGTGATAGTGAGTGTCTGAGAGTGATAGAGAGAGATAGAGAGAGATAGAGAGTTTCAGAGAGTGTCAGAGAGTTTCAGAGCGTGATAGAGAGTGATAGAGAAATTCAGAGAGTGTCAGAGAGTGTCAGAGCGTGTCTGAGAGTGTCAGAGAGTGTCAGAGAGTGTCAGAGAGTGATAGAGAGTGATAGAGAGTGTCAGAGAGTGTCAGAGAGTGTCAAAGAGTGATAGAGAGTGATAGAGAGTGTCAGAGAGTGATAGAGAGTGTCAGAGAGTGATAGTGAGTGTCTGAGAGTGATAGAGAGTGATAGAGAGAGATAGAGAGTTTCAGAGAGTGTCAGAGAGTTTCAGAGAGTGATAGAGAGTGATAGAGAAATTCAGAGAGTGTCAGAGAGTGTCAGAGAGTGTCTGAGAGTGTCAGAGAGTGTCAGAGTGTGTCAGAGAGTGATAGAGAGTGATAGAGAATGTCAGAGAGTGTCAGAGAGTGTCAGAGAGTGATAGAGAGTGATAGAGAGTGTCAGACAGTGTCAGAGAGTGATAGAGAGTGTCAGAGAGTGATAGAGAGTGTCAGAGAGTGTCTGAGAGTGTCAGAGAGTGATAGAGAGTTTCAGAGTGTCAGAGAGTGTCTGAGAGTGTCAGAGAGTGATAGAGAGTGATAGAGAGTGTCAGAGAGTGTCAGACAGTGTCAGAGAGTGATAGAGTGTGTCAGAGAGTGTCAGACAGTGTCAGAGAGTGATAGAGAGTGTCAGAGAGTGTCAGAGAGTGTCTGAGAGTGTCTGAGAGTGTCAGAGAGTGTCTGAGAGTGTCAGAGAGTGATAGAGGGTGATAGAGAGTGTCAGACAGTGTCAGAGAGTGATAGAGAGTGTCAGAGAGTGTCAGAGAGTGTCTGAGAGTGTCTGAGAGTGTCAGAGAGTGTCTGAGAGTGTCAGAGAGTGATAGAGAGTGATAGAGAGTGTCAGAGAGTGTCAGAGAGTGATAGAGAGTGTCAGAGAGTGTCAGAGAGTGATAGTGAGTGTCTGAGAGTGTCAGACAGTGATAGAGAGTGATAGAGAGTGTCAGAGAGTGTCTGAGAGTGTCAGAGAGTGATAGAGAGTGTCAGAGAGTGATAGAGAGTGTCAGAGAGTGTCAGAGAGTGTCAGAGAGTGATAGAGAGTGATAGAGAGAGTCAGAGAGTGTCTGAGAGTGTCAGAGAGTGTCAGAGAGTGTCAGAGAGTGTCAGACAGTGTCAGAGAGTGTCAGAGAGTGATAGCGAGTGATAGAGAGTGTCAGAGAGTGTCCGAGAGTTTCAGAGAGTGATAGAGAGTGATAGAGAGTTTCAGACAGTGTCAGAGAGTGTCAGAGAGTGTCAGAGAGTGATAGCGAGTGATAGAGAGTGTCAGAGAGTGTCAGAGAGTGATAGAGAGTTATAGAGAGTTTCAGAGAGTGTCAGAGAGTGTCTGAGAGTGTCAGAGAGTGATAGAGAGTGATAGAGAGTTTCCGAGAGTGTCAGAGAGTTTCGGAGAGTGATAGCGAGTGATAGAGAGTGTCAGAGAGTGTCAGAGAGTGTCAGAGAGTGATAGAGAGTGATAGAGAGTTTCAGAGAGTGTCAGAGAGTGTCAGAGAGTGTCAGAGAGTGTCAGAGTGTGTCAGAGAGTGATAGAGAGTGATAGAGAGTGATAGAGAGTGTCAGAGAGTGTCTGAGAGTGTCAGAGAGTGATAGAGAGTGTCAGAGAGTGATAGAGAGTGTCAGTGAGTGTCTGAGAGTGTCAGAGATTGATAGAGAGTGATAGAGAGTGTCAGAGAGTGTCAGACAGTGTCAGAGAGTGATAGAGAGTGTCAGAGAGTGTCAGACAGTGTCAGCGAGTGATAGAGAGTGATAGAGAGTTTCAGAGAGTGTCAGAGAGTGATAGAGTGTGATAGAGAGTTTCAGAGAGTGTCAGAGAGTGTCAGAGAGTGTCAGAGAGTGTCAGAGAGTGATAACGAGTGATAGAGAGTGTCAGAGAGTGTCAGAGAGTGTCAGAGACTGATAGAGAGTGTCAGAGAGTGTCAGACAGTGTCAGAGAGTGTCAGAGAGTGTCAGAGAGTGATAGCGAGTGATAGAGAGTGTCAGAGAGTGTCATAGAGTGTCAGAGAGTGATAGAGAGTGATAGAGAGTTTCAGAGAGTGTCTGAGAGTGTCAGAGAGTGTCTGAGAGTGTCAGAGAGTGATAGAGAGTGATAGAGAGTTTCAGAGAGTGTCAGAGCGTGTCTGAGAGTGTCAGAGAGTGATAGCGAGTGATAGAGAGTGTCAGAGAGTGTCAGAGAGTGATAGAGAGTGATAGAGAGTTTCAGAGAGTGTCAGAGAGTGTCTGAGAGTGTCAGAGAGTGTCAGAGAGTGTCAGACAGTGTCAGAGAGTGTCAGAGAGTGATAGCGAGTGATAGAGAGTGTCAGAGAGTGTCAGAGAGTGTCAGAGAGTGATAGAGAGTGATAGAGAGTTTCAGAGAGTGTCAGAGAGTGTCAGAGAGTGTCAGAGAGTGATAGAGAGTTTCAGAGAGTTTCAGAGAGTGTCAGAGAGTGTCTGAGAGTGTCAGAGAGTGATAGCGAGTGATAGAGAGTGTCAGAGAGTGTCAGAGAGTGCTAGAGAGTTATAGAGAGTTTCAGAGAGTGTCAGAGAGTGTCTGAGAGTGTCAGAGAGTGATAGAGAGTGATAGAGAGTTTCCGAGAGTGTCAGAGAGTGTCAGAGAGTGATAGCGAGTGATAGAGAGTGTCAGAGAGTGTCAGAGAGTGTCAGAGAGTGATAGAGAGTGATAGAGAGTTTCAGAGAGTGTCAGAGAGTGTCTGAGAGTGTCAGAGAGTGATAGAGAGTGATAGAGAGTTTCAGAGAGTGTCAGAGAGTGTCTGAGAGTGTCAGAGAGTGATAGCGAGTGATAGAGAGTGTCAGAGAGTGTCAGAGAGTGTCAGAGAGTGATAGAGAGTGTCAGAGAGTGTCAGCCAGTGTCAGAGAGTGATAGAGAGTTTCAGAGAGTGTCAGAGAGTGTCTGAGAGTGTCAGAGAGTGATAGAGAGTGATAGAGAGTGTCAGAGAGTGTCAGCCAGTGTCAGAGAGTTTCAGAGAGTGTCAGAGAGTGTCTGAGAGTGTCAGAGAGTGATAGCGAGTGATAGAGAGTGTCAGAGAGTGTCAGAGAGTGTCAGAGAGTGATAGAGAGTGTCAGAGAGTGTCAGCCAGTGTCAGAGAGTGATAGAGAGTTTCAGAGAGTGTCAGAGAGTGTCTGAGAGTGTCAGAGAGTGATAGAGAGTGATAGAGAGTGTCAGAGAGTGTCAGCCAGTGTCAGAGAGTGATAGAGAGCGTCAGAGAGTGTCAGACAGTGTCAGAGAGTGTCAGAGAGTGTCTGAGAGTGTCAGAGAGTGATAGAGAGTGTTAGAGAGTGTCAGAGAGTGTCAGCCAGTGTCAGAGAGTTTCAGAGAGTGTCAGAGAGTGTCTGAGAGTGTCAGAGAGTGATAGCGAGTGATAGAGAGTGTCAGAGAGTGTCAGAGAGTGTCAGAGAGTGATAGAGAGTGTCAGAGAGTGTCAGCCAGTGTCAGAGAGTGATAGAGAGTTTCAGAGAGTGTCAGAGAGTGTCTGAGAGTGTCAGAGAGTGATAGAGAGTGATAGAGAGTGTCAGAGAGTGTCAGCCAGTGTCAGAGAGTGATAGAGAGCGTCAGAGAGTGTCAGACAGTGTCAGAGAGTGATAGTGAGTGTCTGAGAGTGTCAGAGAGTGACAGAGAGTGTCTGAGAGTGATAGAGAGTTTCAGAGATTGTCAGATTATGTCTGAGAGTGTCAGAGACTGATAGAGAGTGATAGAGAGTGTCAGAGAGTTTCAGAGAGTGTCAGAGAGTGTCAGAGAGTGTCAGAGAGGGATAGAGAGTGATAGAGAGTTATAGAGAGTTTCAGAGAGTGTCAGAGAGTGTCTGAGAGTGTCAGAGAGTGATAGAGAGTGATAGAGAGTTTCCGAGAGTGTCAGAGAGTTTCGGAGAGTGATAGCGAGTGATAGAGAGTGTCAGAGAGTGTCAGAGAGTGTCAGAGAGTGATAGAGAGTGATAGAGAGTTTCAGAGAGTGTCAGAGAGTGTCAGAGAGTGTCAGAGAGTGTCAGAGTGTGTCAGAGAGTGATAGAGAGTGATAGAGAGTGATAGAGAGTGTCAGAGAGTGTCTGAGAGTGTCAGAGAGTGATAGAGAGTGTCAGAGAGTGATAGAGAGTGTCAGTGAGTGTCTGAGAGTGTCAGAGATTGATAGAGAGTGATAGAGAGTGTCAGAGAGTGTCAGACAGTGTCAGAGAGTGATAGAGAGTGTCAGAGAGTGTCAGACAGTGTCAGCGAGTGATAGAGAGTGATAGAGAGTTTCAGAGAGTGTCAGAGAGTGATAGAGTGTGATAGAGAGTTTCAGAGAGTGTCAGAGAGTGTCAGAGAGTGTCAGAGAGTGTCAGAGAGTGATAACGAGTGATAGAGAGTGTCAGAGAGTGTCAGAGAGTGTCAGAGACTGATAGAGAGTGTCAGAGAGTGTCAGACAGTGTCAGAGAGTGTCAGAGAGTGTCAGAGAGTGATAGCGAGTGATAGAGAGTGTCAGAGAGTGTCAGAGAGTGTCAGAGAGTGATAGAGAGTGATAGAGAGTTTCAGAGAGTGTCTGAGAGTGTCAGAGAGTGTCTGAGAGTGTCAGAGAGTGATAGAGAGTGATAGAGAGTTTCAGAGAGTGTCAGAGCGTGTCTGAGAGTGTCAGAGAGTGATAGCGAGTGATAGAGAGTGTCAGAGAGTGTCAGAGAGTGATAGAGAGTGATAGAGAGTTTCAGAGAGTGTCAGAGAGTGTCTGAGAGTGTCTGAGAGTGTCAGAGAGTGTCAGAGAGTGTCAGACAGTGTCAGAGAGTGTCAGAGAGTGATAGCGAGTGATAGAGAGTGTCAGAGAGTGTCAGAGAGTGTCAGAGAGTGATAGAGAGTTTCAGAGAGTGTCAGAGAGTGTCAGAGAGTGTCAGAGAGTGTCAGAGAGTGATAGAGAGTTTCAGAGAGTTTCAGAGAGTGTCAGAGAGTGTCTGAGAGTGTCAGAGAGTGATAGCGAGTGATAGAGAGTGTCAGAGAGTGTCAGAGAGTGCTAGAGAGTTATAGAGAGTTTCAGAGAGTGTCAGAGAGTGTCTGAGAGTGTCAGAGAGTGATAGAGAGTGATAGAGAGTTTCCGAGAGTGTCAGAGAGTGTCAGAGAGTGATAGCGAGTGATAGAGAGTGTCAGAGAGTGTCAGAGAGTGTCAGAGAGTGATAGAGAGTGATAGAGAGTTTCAGAGAGTGTCAGAGAGTGTCTGAGAGTGTCAGAGAGTGATAGAGAGTGATAGAGAGTTTCAGAGAGTGTCAGAGAGTGTCTGAGAGTGTCAGAGAGTGATAGCGAGTGATAGAGAGTGTCAGAGAGTGTCAGAGAGTGTCAGAGAGTGATAGAGAGTGTCAGAGAGTGTCAGCCAGTGTCAGAGAGTGATAGAGAGTTTCAGAGAGTGTCAGAGAGTGTCTGAGAGTGTCAGAGAGTGATAGAGAGTGATAGAGAGTGTCAGAGAGTGTCAGCCAGTGTCAGAGAGTTTCAGAGAGTGTCAGAGAGTGTCTGAGAGTGTCAGAGAGTGATAGCGAGTGATAGAGAGTGTCAGAGAGTGTCAGAGAGTGTCAGAGAGTGATAGAGAGTGTCAGAGAGTGTCAGCCAGTGTCAGAGAGTGATAGAGAGTTTCAGAGAGTGTCAGAGAGTGTCTGAGAGTGTCAGAGAGTGATAGAGAGTGATAGAGAGTGTCAGAGAGTGTCAGCCAGTGTCAGAGAGTGATAGAGAGCGTCAGAGAGTGTCAGACAGTGTCAGAGAGTGTCAGAGAGTGTCTGAGAGTGTCAGAGAGTGATAGAGAGTGATAGAGAGTGTCAGAGAGTGTCAGCCAGTGTCAGAGAGTTTCAGAGAGTGTCAGAGAGTGTCTGAGAGTGTCAGAGAGTGATAGCGAGTGATAGAGAGTGTCAGAGAGTGTCAGAGAGTGTCAGAGAGTGATAGAGAGTGTCAGAGAGTGTCAGCCAGTGTCAGAGAGTGATAGAGAGTTTCAGAGAGTGTCAGAGAGTGTCTGAGAGTGTCAGAGAGTGATAGAGAGTGATAGAGAGTGTCAGAGAGTGTCAGCCAGTGTCAGAGAGTGACAGAGAGCGTCAGAGAGTGTCAGACAGTGTCAGAGAGTGATAGTGAGTGTCTGAGAGTGTCAGAGAGTGACAGAGAGTGTCTGAGAGTGATAGAGAGTTTCAGAGATTGTCAGATTATGTCTGAGAGTGTCAGAGACTGATAGAGAGTGATAGAGAGTGTCAGAGAGTTTCAGAGAGTGTCAGAGAGTGTCAGAGAGTGTCAGAGATGGATAGAGAGTGATAGAGAGTTATAGAGAGTTTCAGAGAGTGTCAGAGAGTGTCTGAGAGTGTCAGAGAGTGATAGAGAGTGATAGAGAGTTTCCGAGAGTGTCAGAGAGTTTCAGAGAGTGATAGCGAGTGATAGAGAGTGTCAGAGAGTGTCAGAGAGTGATAGAGAGTGATAGAGAGTTTCAGAGAGTGTCAGAGAGTGTCTGAGAGTGTCAGAGAGTGTCAGAGAGTGTCAGAGAGTGATAGAGAGTGATAGAGAGTGATAGAGAGTGTCAGAGAGTGTCTGAGAGTGTCAGAGAGTGATAGAGAGTGTCAGAGAGTGATAGAGAGTGTCAGTGAGTGTCTGAGAGTGTCAGAGATTGATAGAGAGTGATAGAGAGTGTCAGAGAGTGTCAGACAGTGTCAGAGAGTGATAGAGAGTGTCAGAGAGTGTCAGACAGTGTCAGCGAGTGATAGAGAGTGATAGAGAGTTTCAGAGAGTGTCAGAGAGTGTCAGAGAGTGATAGAGTGTGATAGAGAGTTTCAGAGAGTGTCAGAGAGTGTCAGAGAGTGTCAGAGAGTGTCAGAGAGTGATAGCGAGTGATAGAGAGTGTGAGAGAGTGTCAGAGAGTGTCAGAGAGTGATAGAGAGTGTCAGAGAGTGTCAGACAGTGTCAGAGAGTGTCAGAGAGTTTCAGAGAGTGATAGCGAGTGATAGAGAGTGTCAGAGAGTGTCAGAGAGTGTCAGAGAGTGATAGGGAGTGATAGAGGGTTTCAGAGAGTGTCAGAGAGTGTCTGAGAGTGTCAGAGAGTGATAGAGAGTGATAGAGAGTTTCAGAGAGTGTCAGAGCGTGTCTGAGAGTGTCAGAGAGTGATAGCGAGTGATAGAGAGTGTCAGAGAGTGTCAGAGAGTGATAGAGAGTGATAGAGAGTTTCAGAGAGTGTCAGAGAGTGTCTGAGAGTGTCAGAGAGTGTCAGAGAGTGTCAGACAGTGTCAGAGAGTGTCAGAGAGTGTCAGAGAGTGATAGAGAGTTTCAGAGAGTGTCAGAGAGTGTCAGAGAGTGTCAGAGAGTGATAGAGAGTGATAGAGAGTTTCAGAGAGTGTCAGAGAGTGTCTGAGAGTGTCAGAGAGTGATAGCGAGTGATAGAGAGTGTCAGAGAGTGTCAGAGAGTGATAGAGAGTTATAGAGAGTTTCAGAGAGTGTCAGAGAGTGTCTGAGAGTGTCAGAGAGTGATTGAGACTGATAGAGAGTTTCCGAGAGTGTCAGAGAGTGTCAGAGAGTGATAGCGAGTGATAGAGAGTGTCAGAGAGTGTCAGAGAGTGATAGAGAGTGATAGAGAGTTTCAGAGAGTGTCAGAGAGTGTCTGAGAGTGATAGAGAGTGATAGAGAGTTTCAGAGAGTGTCAGAGAGTGTCTGAGAGTGTCAGAGAGTGATAGCGAGTGATAGAGAGTGTCAGAGAGTGTCAGAGAGTGTCAGAGAGTGATAGAGAGTGTCAGAGAGTGTCAGCCAGTGTCAGAGAGTGATAGAGAGTTTCAGAGAGTGTCAGAGAGTGTCTGAGAGTGTCAGAGAGTGATAGAGAGTGATAGAGAGTGTCAGAGAGTGTCAGCCAGTGTCAGAGAGTTTCAGAGAGTGTCAGAGAGTGTCTGAGAGTGTCAGAGAGTGATAGCGAGTGATAGAGAGTGTCAGAGAGTGTCAGAGAGTGATAGAGAGTGTCAGAGAGTGTCAGCCAGTGTCAGAGAGTGATAGAGAGTTTCAGAGAGTGTCAGAGAGTGTCTGAGAGTGTCAGAGAGTGATAGAGAGTGATAGAGAGTGTCAGAGAGTGTCAGCCAGTGTCAGAGAGTGATAGAGAGTGTCAGAGAGTGTCAGACAGTGTCAGAGAGTGATAGTGAGTGTCTGAGAGTGTCAGAGAGTGACAGAGAGTGTCTGAGAGTGATAGAGAGTTTCAGAGAGTGTCAGATTATGTCTGAGAGTGTCAGAGACTGATAAACAGTGATAGAGAGTGTCAGAGAGTTTCAGAGAGTGTCAGAGAGTGTCAGAGAGTGTCTGAGAGTGTCAGAGAGGGATAGAGAGTGTTAGAGAGTTTCAGAGAGTATCAGAGAGTGTCTGAGCGTGTCAGAGAGTGATAGAGAGTGTCAGAGAGTGATAGAGAGTGTCAGAGAGTGTCAGAGAGTGATAGTGAGTGTCTGAGAGTGTCAGAGAGTGTCAGAAAGTGATAGAGAGTGATAGAGAGTGTCAGAGAGTGTCAGACAGTGTCAGAGAGTGATAGCGAGTGATAGAGAGTGTCAGAGAGTGTCAGAGAGTGTCAGAGAGTGATAGAGAGTGTCAGAGAGTGATAGAGAGTGATAGAGAGTTTCAGAGAGTGTCAGAGAGTGTCTGAGAGTGTCAGAGAGTGATAGAGAGTGAAAGAGAGTGTCAGAGAGTGTCAGACAGTGTCAGAGAGTGATAGAGAGTGTCAGAGAGTGTCAGACAGTGTCAGAGAGTGATAGTGAGTGTCTGAGAGTGTCAGAGAGTGTCAGAGAGTGTCTGAGAGTGATAGAGAGTTTCAGAGAGTGTCAGATTATGTCTGAGTGTGTCAGAGACTGATAGAGAGTGATAGAGAGTGTCAGAGAGTTTCAGAGAGTGTCAGAGAGTGTCAGAGAGTGTCTGAGAGTGTCAGAGAGTGATAGCGAGTGATAGAGAGTGTCAGAGAGTGTCAGAGAGTGATAGAGAGTGATAGAGAGTGTCAGAGTGTCAGACAGTGTCAGAGAGTGATAGTGAGTGTCTGAGAGTGTCAGAGAGTGTCTGAGAGTGTCAGAGAGTGATAGAGAGTGATAGAGATTGTCAGAGAGTGTCAGAGAGTGATAGAGAGTGTCAGAGAGTGTCAGAGAGTGTCAGAGAGTGATAGAGAGTGTCAGTGAGTGTCTGAGAGTGTCAGAGATTGATAGAGAGTGATAGAGAGTGTCAGAGAGTGTCAGACAGTGTCAGAGAGTGATAGAGAGTGTCAGAGAGTGTCAGACAGTGTCAGCGAGTGATAGAGAGTGATAGAGAGTTTCAGAGAGTGTCAGAGAGTGTCAGAGAGTGATAGAGTGTGATAGAGAGTTTCAGAGAGTGTCAGAGAGTGTCAGAGAGTGTCAGAGAGTGTCAGAGAGTGATAGCGAGTGATAGAGAGTGTCAGAGAGTGTCAGAGAGTGTCAGAGAGTGATAGAGAGTGTCAGAGAGTGTCAGACAGTGTCAGAGAGTGTCAGAGAGTGTCAGAGAGTGATAGCGAGTGATAGAGAGTGTCAGAGAGTGTCAGAGAGTGTCAGAGAGTGATAGGGAGTGATAGAGGGTTTCAGAGAGTGTCAGAGAGTGTCTGAGAGTGTCAGAGAGTGATAGAGAGTGATAGAGAGTTTCAGAGAGTGTCAGAGCGTGTCTGAGAGTGTCAGAGAGTGATAGCGAGTGATAGAGAGTGTCAGAGAGTGTCAGAGAGTGATAGAGAGTGATAGAGAGTTTCAGAGAGTGTCAGAGAGAGTCTGAGAGTGTCAGAGAGTGTCAGAGAGTGTCAGACAGTGTCAGAGAGTGTCAGAGAGTGTCAGAGAGTGATAGAGAGTTTCAGAGAGTGTCAGAGAGTGTCAGAGAGTGTCAGAGAGTGATAGAGAGTGATAGAGAGTTTCAGAGAGTGTCAGAGAGTGTCTGAGAGTGTCTGAGAGTGTCAGAGAGTGATAGCGAGTGATAGAGAGTGTCAGAGAGTGTCAGAGAGTGATAGAGAGTTATAGAGAGTTTCAGAGAGTGTCAGAGAGTGTCTGAGAGTGTCAGAGAGTGATTGAGACTGATAGAGAGTTTCCGAGAGTGTCAGAGAGTGTCAGAGAGTGATAGCGAGTGATAGAGAGTGTCAGAGAGTGTCAGAGAGTGATAGAGAGTGATAGAGAGTTTCAGAGAGTGTCAGAGAGTGTCTGAGAGTGATGGAGAGTGATAGAGAGTTTCAGAGAGTGTCAGAGAGTGTCTGAGAGTGTCAGAGAGTGATAGCGAGTGATAGAGAGTGTCAGAGAGTGTCAGAGAGTGTCAGAGAGTGATAGAGAGTGTCAGAGAGTGTCAGCCAGTGTCAGAGAGTGATAGAGAATTTCAGAGAGTGTCAGAGAGTGTCTGAGAGTGTCAGAGAGTGATAGAGAGTGATAGAGAGTGTCAGAGAGTGTCAGCCAGTGTCAGAGAGTTTCAGAGAGTGTCAGAGAGTGTCTGAGAGTGTCAGAGAGTGATAGCGAGTGATAGAGAGTGTCAGAGAGTGTCAGAGAGTGATAGAGAGTGTCAGAGAGTGTCAGCCAGTGTCAGAGAGTGATAGAGAGTTTCAGAGAGTGTCAGAGAGTGTCTGAGAGTGTCAGAGAGTGATAGAGAGTGATAGAGAGTGTCAGAGAGTGTCAGCCAGTGTCAGAGAGTGATAGAGAGTGTCAGAGAGTGTCAGACAGTGTCAGAGAGTGATAGTGAGTGTCTGAGAGTGTCAGAGAGTGACAGAGAGTGTCTGAGAGTGATAGAGAGTTTCAGAGAGTGTCAGATTATGTCTGAGAGTGTCAGAGACTGATAGACAGTGATAGAGAGTGTCAGAGAGTTTCAGAGAGTGTCAGAGAGTGTCAGAGAGTGTCTGAGAGTGTCAGAGAGGGATAGAGAGTGTTAGAGAGTTTCAGAGAGTTTCAGAGAGTGTCTGAGCGTGTCAGAGAGTGATAGAGAGTGTCAGAGAGTGATAGAGAGTGTCAGAGAGTGTCAGAGAGTGATAGTGAGTGTCTGAGAGTGTCAGAGAGTGTCAGAAAGTGATAGAGAGTGACTGAGAGTGTCAGAGAGTGTCAGACAGTGTCAGAGAGTGATAGCGAGTGATAGAGAGTGTCAGAGAGTGTCAGAGAGTGTCAGAGAGTGATAGAGAGTGTCAGAGAGTGATAGAGAGTGATAGAGAGTTTCAGAGAGTGTCAGAGAGTGTCTGAGAGTGTCAGAGAGTGATAGAGAGTGAAAGAGAGTGTCAGAGAGTGTCAGACAGTGTCAGAGAGTGAAAGACAGTGTCAGAGAGTGTCAGACAGTGTCAGAGAGTGATAGAGAGTGTCAGAGAGTGTCAGACAGTGTCAGAGAGTGATAGTGAGTGTCTGAGAGTGTCAGAGAGTGTCAGAGAGTGTCTGAGAGTGATAGAGAGTTTCAGAGAGTGTCAGATTATGTCTGAGTGTGTCAGAGACTGATAGAGAGTGATAGAGAGTGTCAGAGAGTGTCAGAGAGTGTCAGAGAGTGTCAGAGAGTGTCAGAGAGTGATAGCGAGTGATAGAGAGTGTCAGAGAGTGTCAGAGAGTGATAGAGAGTGATAGAGAGTGTCAGAGTGTCAGACAGTGTCAGAGAGTGATAGAGAGTGATAGAGAGTGTCAGAGAGTGTCAGAGAGTGATAGAGAGTGTCAGAGAGTGTCAGACAGTGTCAGAGAGTGATAGTGAGTGTCTGAGAGTGTCAGACAGTGTCAGAGAGTGATAGCGAGTGATAGAGAGTGTCAGAGAGTGTCAGAGAGTGATAGAGAGTGATAGAGAGTGTCAGAGTGTCAGACAGTGTCAGAGAGTGATAGTGAGTGTCTGAGAGTGTCAGAGAGTGTCTGAGAGTGTCAGAGAGTGATAGAGAGTGATAGAGAGTGTCAGAGAGTGTCAGAGAGTGATAGAGAGTGTCAGAGAGTGTCAGACAGTGTCAGAGAGTGATAGTGAGTGTCTGAGAGTGTCAGAGAGTGTCAGAGAGTGATAGAGAGTGATAGAGAGTGTCAGAGAGTGTCAGAGAGTGATAGAGAGTGTCAGAGAGTGTCAGAGAGTGATAGAGAGTGTCAGAGAGTGTCAGACAGTGTCAGAGAGTGATAGCGAGTGATAGAGAGTGTCAGAGAGTGTCAGAGAGTGATAGAGAGTGATAGAGAGTGTCAGAGTGTCAGACAGTGTCAGAGAGTGATAGTGAGTGTCTGAGAGTGTCAGAGAGTGTCTGAGAGTGTCAGAGAGTGATAGAGAGTGATAGAGAGTGTCAGAGAGTGTCAGAGAGTGATAGAGAGTGTCAGAGAGTGTCAGACAGTGTCAGAGAGTGATAGTGAGTTTCTGAGAGTGTCAGACAGTGTCAGAGAGTGATAGCGAGTGATAGAGAGTGTCAGAGAGTGTCAGAGAGTGATAGAGAGTGATAGAGAGTGTCAGAGTGTCAGACAGTGTCAGAGAGTGATAGTGTGTGTCTGAGAGTGTCAGAGAGTGTCTGAGAGTGTCAGAGAGTGATAGAGAGTGATAAAGAGTTTCAGAGAGTGTCAGAGAGTGTCAGAGAGTGATAGAGAGCGATAGAGAGTTTCAGAGAGTGTCAGAGAGTGTCAGAGAGTGTCAGAGAGTGATAGAGAGTTTCAGAGAGTTTCAGAGAGTGTCAGAGAGTGTCTGAGAGTGTCAGAGAGTGATAGCGAGTGATAGAGAGTGTCAGAGAGTGTCAGAGAGTGCTAGAGAGTTATAGAGAGTTTCAGAGAGTGTCAGAGAGTGTCTGAGAGTGTCAGAGAGTGATAGAGAGTGATAGAGAGTTTCCGAGAGTGTCAGAGAGTGTCAGAGAGTGATAGCGAGTGATAGAGAGTGTCAGAGAGTGTCAGAGAGTGTCAGAGAGTGATAGAGAGTGATAGAGAGTTTCAGAGAGTTTCAGAGAGTGTCTGAGAGTGTCAGAGAGTGATAGAGAGTGATAGAGTGTTTCAGAGTGTGTCAGAGAGTGTCTGAGAGTGTCAGAGAGTGATAGCGAGTGATAGAGAGTGTCAGAGAGTGTCAGAGAGTGTCAGAGAGTGATAGAGAGTGTCAGAGAGTGTCAGCCAGTGTCAGAGAGTGATAGAGAGTTTCAGAGAGTGTCAGAGAGTGTCTGAGAGTGTCAGAGAGTGATAGAGAGTGATAGAGAGTGTCAGAGAGTGTCAGCCAGTGTCAGAGAGTTTCAGAGAGTGTCAGAGAGTGTCTGAGAGTGTCAGAGAGTGATAGCAAGTGATAGAGAGTGTCAGAGAGTGTCAGAGAGTGTCAGAGAGTGATAGAGAGTGTCAGAGAGTGTCAGCCAGTGTCAGAGAGTGATAGAGAGTTTCAGAGAGTGTCAGAGAGTGTCTGAGAGTGTCAGAGAGTGATAGAGAGTGATAGAGAGTGTCAGAGAGTGTCAGCCAGTGTCAGAGAGTGATAGAGAGTGTCAGAGAGTGTCAGACAGTGTCAGAGAGTGATAGTGAGTGTCTGAGAGTGTCAGAAAGTGACAGAGAGTGTCTGAGAGTGATAGAGAGTTTCAGAGATTGACAGATTATGTCTGAGAGTGTCAGAGACTGATAGAGAGAGATAGAGAGTGTCAGAGAGTTTCAGAGAGTGTCAGAGAGTGTCAGAGAGTGTCAGAGAGTGTCAGAGAGGGATAGAGAGTGTCTGAGAGTGATAGAGAGTTTCAGAGAGTGTCAGATTATGTCTGAGAGTGTCAGAGACTGATAGAGAGTGATAGAGAGTGTCAGAGAGTTTCAGAGAGTGTCAGAGAGTGTCAGAGAGTGTCTGAGAGTGTCAGAGAGGGATAGAGAGTGTTAGAGAGTTTCAGAGAGTGTCAGAGAGTGTCTGAGCGTGTCAGAGAGTGATAGAGAGTGTCAGAGAGTGTCAGACAGTGTCAGAGAGTGATAGCGAGTGATAGAGAGTGTCAGAGAGTGTCAGAGAGTGTCAGAGAGTGACAGAGAGTGTCAGAGAGTGATAGAGAGTGCTAGAGAGTTTCAGAGAGTGTCAGAGAGTGTCTGAGAGTGTCAGAGAGTGATAGAGAGTGAAAGAGAGTGTCAGAGAGTGTCAGACAGTGTCAGAGAGTGATAGAGAGTGTCAGAGAGTGTCAGACAGTGTCAGAGAGTGATAGTGAGTGTCTGAGAGTGTCAGAGAGTGTCAGAGAGTGTCTGAGAGTGGTATAGAGTTTCAGAGAGTGTCAGATTATGTCTGAGTGTGTCAGAGACTGATAGAGAGTGATAGAGAGTGTCAGAGAGTTTCAGAGAGTGTCAGAGAGTGTCAGAGAGTGTCTGAGAGTGTCAGAGAGTGATAGCGAGTGATAGAGAGTGTCAGAGAGTGTCAGAGAGTGATAGAGAGTGATAGAGAGTGTCAGAGTGTCAGACAGTGTCAGAGAGTGATAGCGAGTGATAGAGAGTGTCAGAGAGTGTCAGAGAGTGATAGAGAGTGATAGAGAGTGTCAGAGTTTCAGACAGTGTCAGAGAGTGATAGTGAGTGTCTGAGAGTGTCAGAGAGTGTCTGAGAGTGTCAGAGAGTGATAGAGAGTGATAGAGAGTGTCAGAGAGTGTCAGAGAGTGATAGAGAGTGTCAGAGAGTGTCAGACAGTGTCAGAGAGTGATAGTGAGTGTCTGAGAGTGTCAGACAGTGTCAGAGAGTGATAGCGAGTGATAGAGAGTGTCAGAGAGAGTCAGAGAGTGATAGAGAGTGATAGAGAGTGTCAGAGTGTCAGACAGTGTCAGAGAGTGATAGTGAGTGTCTGAGAGTGTCAGAGAGTGTCTGAGAGTGTCAGAGAGTGATAGAGAGTGATAGAGAGTGTCAGAGAGTGTCAGAGAGTGATAGAGAGTGTCAGAGAGTGTCAGACAGTGTCAGAGAGTGATAGTGAGTGTCTGAGAGTGTCAGAGAGTGATAGAGAGTGATAGAGAGTGTCAGAGAGTGTCAGAGAGTGATAGAGAGTGTCAGAGAGTGTCAGACAGTGTCAGAGAGTGATAGTGAGTGTCTGAGAGTGTCAGACAGTGTCAGAGAGTGATAGCGAGTGATAGAGAGTGTCAGAGAGTGTCAGAGAGTGATAGAGAGTGATAGAGAGTGTCAGAGTGTCAGACAGTGTCAGAGAGTGATAGCGAGTGATAGAGAGTGTCAGAGAGTGTCAGAGAGTGATAGAGAGTGATAGAGAGTGTCAGAGTGTCAGACAGTGTCAGAGAGTGATAGCGAGTGATAGAGAGTGTCAGAGAGTGTCAGAGAGTGATAGAGAGTGATAGAGAGTGTCAGAGTTTCAGACAGTGTCAGAGAGTGATAGTGAGTGTCTGAGAGTGTCAGAGAGTGTCTGAGAGTGTCAGAGAGTGATAGAGAGTGATAGAGAGTGTCAGAGAGTGTCAGAGAGTGATAGAGAGTGTCAGAGAGTGTCAGACAGTGTCAGAGAGTGATAGTGAGTGTCTGAGAGTGTCAGACAGTGTCAGAGAGTGATAGCGAGTGATATAGAGTGTCAGAGAGAGTCAGAGAGTGATAGAGAGTGTCAGAGTGTCAGACAGTGTCAGAGAGTGATAGTGAGTGTCTGAGAGTGTCAGAGAGTGTCTGAGAGTGTCAGAGAGTGATAGAGAGTGATAGAGAGTGTCAGAGAGTGTCAGAGAGTGATAGAGAGTGTCAGAGAGTGTCAGACAGTGTCAGAGAGTGATAGTGAGTGTCTGAGAGTGTCAGAGAGTGATAGAGAGTGATAGAGAGTGTCAGAGAGTGTCAGAGAGTGATAGAGAGTGTCAGAGAGTGTCAGACAGTGTCAGAGAGTGATAGTGAGTGTCTGAGAGTGTCAGACAGTGTCAGAGAGTGATAGCGAGTGATAGAGAGTGTCAGAGAGTGTCAGAGAGTGATAGAGAGTGATAGAGAGTGTCAGAGTGTCAGACAGTGTCAGAGAGTGATAGTGAGTGTCTGAGAGTGTCAGAGAGTGTCTGAGAGTGATAGAGAGTGATAGAGAGTGATAGAGAGTGTCAGAGAGTGTCAGAGAGTGATAGAGAGTGTCAGAGAGTGTCAGACAGTGTCAGAGAGTGATAGTGAGTGTCTGAGAGTGTCAGACAGTGTCAGAGAGTGATAGTGAGTGATAGAGAGTGTCAGAGAGTGTCAGAGAGTGATAGAGAGTGATAGAGAGTGTCAGAGTGTCAGACAGTGTCAGAGAGTGATAGTGCGTGTCTGAGAGTGTCAGAGAGTGTCTGAGAGTGTCAGAGAGTGATAGAGAGTGATAGAGAGTGTCAGAGAGTGTCAGAGAGTGATAGAGAGTGTCAGAGAGTGTCAGACAGTGTCAGAGAGTGATAGTGAGTGTCTGAGAGTGTCAGAGAGTGTCAGAGAGTGATAGAGAGTGATAGAGAGTGTCAGAGAGTGTCAGAGAGTGATAGAGAGTGTCAGAGAGTGTCAGAGAGTGATAGAGAGTGTCAGAGAGTGTCAGACAGTGTCAGAGAGTGATAGTGAGTGTCTGAGAGTGTCAACGAGTGTCAGAGAGTGATAGAGAGTGATAGAGAGTGTCAGAGAGTGTCAGACAGTGTCAGAGAGTGATAGTGAGTGTCTGAGAGTGTCAGAGAGTGTCAGAGAGTGATAGAGAGTGATAGAGAGTGTCAGAGAGTGTCTGCGAGTGTCAGAGAGTGATAGAGAGTGTCAGAGAGTGATAGAGAGTGTCAGTGAGTGTCTGAGAGTGTCAGACAGTGTCAGAGAGTGATAGTGAGTGTCTGAGAGTGTCTGAGAGTGTCAGAGAGTGTCAATGAGTGATAGAGAGTGATAGAGAGTGTCAGAGAGTGTCTGCGAGTGTCAGAGAGTGATAGAGAGTGTCAGAGAGTGATAGAGAGTGTCAGTGAGTGTCTGAGAGTGTCAGACAGTGTCAGAGAGTGATAGTGAGTGTCTGAGAGTGTCAGAGAGTGTCAGAGAGTGATAGAGAGTGATAGAGAGTGTCAGAGAGTGTCTGAGAGTGTCAGAGAGTGATAGAGTGTGTCAGAGAGTGATAGAGAGTGTCAGTGAGTGTCTGAGAGTGTCAGAGAGTGATAGAGAGTGATAGAGAGTGTCAGAGAGTGTCAGACAGTGTCAGAGAGTGATAGAGAGTGTCAGAGAGTGTCAGACAGTGTCAGCGAGTGATAGAGAGTGATAGAGAGTTTCAGAGAGTGTCAGAGAGTGTCAGAGAGTGATAGAGTGTGATGGAGAGTTTCAGAGAGTGTCAGAGAGTGTCAGAGAGTGTCAGAGAGTGTCAGAGAGTGATAGCGAGTGATAGAGAGTGTCAGAGTGTGTCAGAGAGAGTCAGAGAGTGATAGAGAGTGATAGAGAGTGTCAGAGAGTGTCAGACAGTGTCAGAGAGTGTCAGAGAGTGTCAGAGAGTGATAGCGAGTGACAGAGAGTGTCAGAGAGTGTCAGAGAGTGATAGAGAGTGATAGAGAGTTTCAGAGAGTGTCAGAGAGTGTCTGAGAGTGTCAGAGAGTGATAGAGAGTGATAGAGAGTTTCAGAGAGTGTCAGAGAGTGTCTGAGAGTGTCAGAGAGTGTCAGAGAGTGATAGAGAGTGATAGAGAGTTTCTGAGAGTGTCAGAGAGTGTCAGAGAGTGTCAGACAGTGGCAGAGAGTGTCAGAGAGTGTCAGAGAGTGATAGCGAGTGATAGAGAGTGTCAGAGAGTGTCAGACAGTGTCAGAGAGTGATAGAGAGTGATAGAGAGTTTCAGAGAGTGTCAGAGAGTGTCTGAGAGTGTCAGAGAGTGATAGAGAGTGATAGAGAGTTTCAGAGAGTGTCAGAGAGTGTCTGAGAGTGTCAGAGAGTGATAGAGAGTTTCAGAGAGTGTCAGAGAGTGTCTGAGAGTGTCAGAGAGTGATAGAGAGTTTCAGAGAGTGTCAGAGAGTGTCTGAGAGTGTCAGAGAGTGATAGAGAGTGATAGAGAGTGTCAGAGAGTGTCAGACAGTGTCAGAGAGTGTCTGAGAGTGTCAGAGAGTGTCAGAGAGTGATAGCGAGTGATAGAGAGTGTCAGAGAGTGATAGAGAGTGATAGAGAGTTTCAGAGAGTGTCAGAGAGTGTCAGAGAGTCATAGGGAGTGATAGAGAGTGTCAGAGAGTAATAGAGAGTGATAGAGAGTTTCAGAGAGTGTCAGAGAGTATCAGAGAGTGTCAGACAGTGTCAGAGAGTGATAGAGAGTGTCAGAGAGTGTCAGACAGTGTCAGAGAGTGATACTGAGTGTCTGAGAGTGTCTGAGAGTGTCAGAGACTGATAGAGAGTGATAGAGAGTGTCAGAGAGTGATAGAGAGTGTCAGAGAGTGATAGAGAGTGTCAGAGAGTGCCAGAGAGTGATAGTGAGTGTCTGAGAGTGTCTGAGAGTGTCAGAGAGTGATAGAGAGTGTCAGAGAGTTTCAGAGAGTGTCAGAGAGTGTCAGAGAGTGTCTGAGAATGTCAGAGAGTGTCAGAGAGTGATAGCGAGTGATAGAGAGTGTCAGAGAGTGTCAGAGCGTGTCAGAGAGGGATAGAGAGTGATAGAGAGTTTCAGAGAGTGTCAGAGAGTGTCTGAGAGTGTCAGAGAGTGATAGAGAGTGTCAGAGAGTGATAGAGAGTGTCAGAGAGTGTCAGAGAGTGATAGAGAGTGTCAGAGAGTGTCAGAGAGTGATAGAGAGTTTCAGAGAGTGTCAGAGAGTGTCTGAGAGTGTCAGAGAGTGATAGAGAGTGATAGAGAGTTTCAGAGAGTGTCAGAGAGTGTCTGAGAGTGTCAGAGAGTGATAGAGAGTGATAGAGAGTGCCAGAGAGTGTCAGACAGTGTCAGAGAGTGTCTGAGAGTGTCAGAGAGTGTCAGAGAGTGATAGCGAGTGATAGAGAGTGTCAGAGAGTGATAGAGAGTGATAGAGAGTTTCAGAGAGTGTCAGAGAGTATCAGAGAGTGTCAGACAGTGTCAGAGAGTGATAGAGAGTGTCAGAGAGTGTCAGACAGTGTCAGAGAGTGATAGTGAGTGTCTGAGAGTGTCTGAGAGTGTCAGAGACTGATAGAGAGTGATAGAGAGTGTCAGAGAGTGATAGAGAGTGTCAGAGAGTGATAGAGAGTGTCAGAGAGTGTCAGAGAGTGATAGTGAGTGTCTGAGAGTGTCTGAGAGTGTCAGAGAGTGATAGAGAGTGATAGAGAGTGTCAGAGAGTTTCAGAGAGTGTCAGAGAGTGTCAGAGAGTGTCTGAGAATGTCAGAGAGTGTCAGAGAGTGATAGCGAGTGATAGAGAGTGTCAGAGAGTGTCAGAGCGTGTCAGAGAGGGATAGAGAGTGATAGAGAGTTTCAGAGAGTGTCAGAGAGTGTCTGAGAGTGTCAGAGAGTGATAGAGAGTGTCAGAGAGTGATAGAGAGTGTCAGAGAGTGTCAGAGAGTGATAGAGAGTGTCAGAGAGTGATAGCGAGTGATAGTGAGTGTCTGAGAGTGTCAGAGCGTGTCAGAGAGGGATAGAGAGTGATAGAGAGTTTCAGAGAGTGTCAGAGAGTGTCTGAGAGTGTCAGAGAGTGATAGAGAGTGTCAGAGAGTGATAGAGAGTGTCAGAGAGTGTCAGAGAGTGATAGAGAGTGTCAGAGAGTGTCAGAGAGTGATAGTGAGTGTCTGAGAGTGTCAGAGAGTGTCAGAAAGTGACAGAGAGTGATAGAGAGTGATAGAGAGTGATAGAGAGTTTCAGAGAGTGTCAGAGAGTGTCTGAGAGTGTCAGAGAGTGATAGAGAGTGATAGAGAGTGTCAGAGAGTGATAGAGAGTGTCAGAGAGTGTCTGAGAGTGTCAGAGAGTGTCAGAGAGTGATAGCGAGTGATAGAGAGTGTCAGAGAGTGATAGAGAGTGATAGAGAGTGTCAGAGTGTGTCAGAGAGTGATAGCGAGTGATAGAGAGTGTCAGAGAGTGATAGAGAGTGTCAGAGAGTGTCAGAGAGTGATAGAGAGTGTCAGAGAGTGTCAGAGAGTGATAGTGAGTGTCTGAGAGTGTCAGAGAGTGTCAGAAAGTGTCAGAGAGTGATAGAGAGTGATAGAGAGTGATAGAGAGTTTCAGAGAGTGTCAGAGAGTGTCTGAGAGTGTCAGAGAGTGATAGAGAGTGATAGAGAGTGTCAGAGAGTGATAGAGAGTGTCAGAGAGTGTCTGAGAGTGTCAGAGAGTGTCAGAGAGTGATAGCGAGTGATAGAGAGTGTCAGAGAGTGATAGAGAGTGATAGAGAGTTTCAGAGAGTGTCAGAGAGTGTCAGAGAGTGATAGAGAGTGATAGAGAGTGTCAGAGAGTGATAGAGAGTGATAGAGAGTTTCAGAGAGTGTCAGAGAGTGTCTGAGAGTGTCAGAGAGTGATAGAGAGTGATAGACAGTATCAGAGAGTGTCAGACAGTGTCAGAGAGTGATAGAGAGTGTCAGAGAGTGTCAGACAGTGTCAGAGCGTGATAGTGAGTGTCTGAGAGTGTCTGAGAGTGTCAGAGACTGATAGAGAGTGATAGAGAGTGTCAGAGAGTGATAGAGAGTGTCAGAGAGTGATAGAGAGTGTCAGAGAGTGATAGTGAGTGTCTGAGAGTGTCTGAGAGTGTCAGAGAGTGATAGAGAGTGATAGAGAGTGTCAGAGAGTTTCAGAGAGTGTCAGAGAGTGTCAGAGAGTGTCTGAGATTGTCAGAGAGTGTCAGAGAGTGATAGCGAGTGATAGAGAGTTTCAGAGAGTGTCAGAGAGTGTCAGAGAGGGATAGAGAGTGATAGAGAGTTTCAGAGAGTGTCAGAGAGTGTCTGAGAGTGTCAGAGAGTGATAGAGAGTGTCAGAGAGTGATAGAGAGTGTCAGAGAGTGTCAGAGAGTGATAGAGAGTGTCAGAGAGTGATAGAGAGTGTCAGAGAGTGTCAGAGAGTGATAGAGAGTGTCTGAGAGTGTCAGAGAGTGATAGAGAGTGTCAGAGAGTGATAGAGAGTGTCAGAGAGTGTCAGAGAGTGTCAGAGAGTGTCTGAGAGTGTCAGAGAGTGTCAGAGAGTGATAGCGAGTGATAGAGAGTGTCAGAGAGTGTCAGAGAGAGTCAGAGAGGGATAGAGAGTGATAGAGAGTTTCAGAGAGTGTCAGAGAGTGTCTGAGAGTGTCAGAGAGTGATAGAGAGTGTCAGAGAGTGATAGAGAGTGTCAGAGAGTGTCAGAGAGTGATAGAGAGTTTCAGAGAGTGTCAGAGAGTGTCTGAGAGTGTCAGAGAGTGTCTGAGAGTGTCAGAGAGTGATAGAGAGTGTCAGAGAGTGATAGAGAGTGTCAGAGAGTGTCAGAGAGTGATAGAGAGTGTCAGAGAGTGATAGAGAGTGTCAGAGAGTGTCAGAGAGTGATAGAGAGTGTCAGAGAGTGTCAGAGAGTGATAGTGAGTGTCTGAGAGTGTCAGTGAGTGTCAGAAAGTGACAGAGAGTGATAGAGAGTGTCAGAGAGTGTCAGACAGTGTCAGAGAGTGATAGTGAGTGTCTGAGAGTGTCAGAGAGTGTCAGAGAGTGTCTGAGAGTGATAGAGAGTTTCAGAGAGTGTCAGATTATGTCTGAGTGTGTCAGAGACTGATAGAGAGTGATAGAGAGTGTCAGAGAGTTTCAGAGAGTGTCAGAGAGTGTCTGAGAGTGTCAGAGAGTGATAGCGAGTGCTAGAGAGTGTCAGAGAGTGTCAGAGAGTGATAGAGAGTGTCAGAGTGTCAGACAGTGTCAGAGAGTGATAGTGAGTCTCTGAGAGTGTCAGAGAGTGTCTGAGAGTGTCAGAGAGTGATAGAGAGTGATAGAGAGTGTCAGAGAGTGTCAGAGAGTGATAGAGAGTGTCAGAGAGTGTCAGACAGTGTCAGAGAGTGATAGTGAGTGTCTGAGAGTGTCAGAGAGTGTCAGAGAGTGATAGAGAGTGATAGAGAGTGATAGAGAGTGTCAGAGAGTGTCAGAGAGTGATCGAGAGTGTCAGAGAGTGTCAGAGAGTGATAGAGAGTGTCAGAGAGTGTCAGACAGTGTCAGAGAGTGATAGCGAGTGCTAGAGAGTGTCAGAGAGTGTCAGAGAGTGATAGAGAGTGTCAGAGTGTCAGACAGTGTCAGAGAGTGATAGTGAGTGTCTGAGAGTGTCAGAGAGTGTCTGAGAGTGTCAGAGAGTGATAGAGAGTGATAGAGAGTGTCAGAGAGTGTCAGAGAGTGATAGAGAGTGTCAGAGAGTGTCAGACAGTGTCAGAGAGTGATAGTGAGTGTCTGAGAGTGTCAGAGAGTGTCAGAGAGTGATAGAGAGTGATAGAGAGTGATAGAGAGTGTCAGAGAGTGTCAGAGAGTGATCGAGAGTGTCAGAGAGTGTCAGAGAGTGATAGAGAGTGTCAGAGAGTGTCAGACAGTGTCAGAGAGTGATAGTGAGTGTCTGAGAGTGTCAGAGAGTGTCAGAGAGTGATAGCGAGTGATAGAGAGTGTCAGAGAGTGTCAGGGAGTGATAGCGAGTGATAGAGAGTGTCAGAGAGTGTCAGAGAGTGATAGAGAGTGTCAGAGTGTCAGACAGTGTCAGAGAGTGATAGTGAGTGTCTGAGAGTGTCAGAGAGTGTCTGAGAGTGTCAGAGAGTGATAGAGAGTGATAGAGAGTGTCAGAGAGTGTCAGAGAGTGATAGAGAATGTCAGAGAGTGTCAGACAGTGTCAGAGAGTGATAGTGAGTGTCTGAGAGTGACAGAGAGTGTCAGAGAGTGATAGAGAGTGATAGAGAGTGTCAGAGAGTGTCAGAGAGTGATCGAGAGTGATAGAGAGTGTCAGAGAGTGTCAGAGAGTGATAGAGAGTGTCAGAGAGTGTCAGACAGTGTCAGAGAGTGATAGTGAGTGTCTGAGAGTGTCAGAGAGTGTCAGAGAGTGATAGAGAGTGATAGAGAGTGTCAGAGAGTGTCAGACAGTGTCAGAGAGTGATAGTGAGTGTCTGAGAGTGTCAGAGAGTGTCAGAGAGTGATAGAGAGTGATAGAGAGTGTCAGAGAGTGTCTGCGAGTGTCAGAGAGTGATAGAGAGTGATAGAGAGTGTCAGAGAGTGATAGAGAGTGTCAGTGAGTGTCTGAGAGTGTCAGACAGTGTCAGAGAGTCATAGTGAGTGTCTGAGAGTGTCAGAGAGTGTCAGAGAGTGATAGAGAGTGATAGAGAGTGTCAGAGAGTGTCTGAGAGTGTCAGAGAGTGATAGAGAGTGTCAGAGAGTGATAGAGAGTGTCAGTGAGTGTCTGAGAGTGTCAGAGAGTGATAGAGAGTGATAGAGAGTGTCAGAGAGTGTCAGACAGTGTCAGAGAGTGATAGAGAGCGTCAGAGTGTGTCAGAGAGTGTCAGCGAGTGATAGAGAGTGATAGAGAGTTTCAGAGAGTGTCAGAGAGTGTCAGAGAGTGATAGAGTGTGATAGAGAGTTTCAGAGAGTGTCAGAGAGTGTCAGAGAGTGTCAGAGAGTGTCAGAGTGTGATAGCGAGTGATAGAGAGTGTCAGAGTGTGTCAGAGAGAGTCAGAGAGTGATAGAGAGTGATAGAGAGTGTCAGAGAGTGTCAGACAGTGTCAGAGAGTGTCAGAGAGTGATAGCGAGTGACAGAGAGTGTCAGAGAGTGTCAGAGAGTGTCAGAGAGTGATAGCAAGTGATAGAGAGTTTCAGAGAGTGTCAGAGAGTGTCTGAGAGTGTCAGAGAGTGATAGAGAGTGATAGAGAGTTTCAGAGAGTGTCAGAGAGTGTCTGAGAGTGTCAGAGAGTGTCAGAGAGTGATAGAGAGTGATAGAGAGTTTCTGAGAGTGTCAGAGAGTGTCAGAGAGTGTCAGACAGTGGCAGAGAGTGTCAGAGAGTGTCAGAGAGTGATAGCGAGTGATAGAGAGTGTCAGAGAGTGTCAGACAGTGTCAGACAGTGTCAGAGAGTGATAGAGAGTTTCAGAGAGTGTCAGAGAGTGTCAGAGAGTGTCTGAGAGTGTCAGAGAGTGATAGAGAGTGTCAGAGAGTGTCTGAGAGTGTCAGAGAGTGATAGAGAGTTTCAGAGAGTGTCAGAGAGTGTCTGAGAGTGTCAGAGAGTGATAGAGAGTGATAGAGAGTTTCAGAGAGTGTCAGAGAGTGTCTGAGAGTGTCAGAGAGTGATAGAGAGTGATAGAGAGTGTCAGAGAGTGTCAGACAGTGTCAGACAGTGTCAGAGAGTGATTGAGAGTGTCAGAGAGTGTCAGAGAGTGATAGCAAGTGATAGAGAGTGTCAGAGAGTGATAGAGAGTGATAGAGAGTGTCAGAGAGTGTCAGAGAGTGTCAGAGAGTGATAGAGAGTGATAGAGAGTGTCAGAGAGTGATTGAGAGTTATAGAGAGTTTCAGAGAGTGTCAGAGAGTGTCTGAGAGTGTCAGAGAGTGATAGAGAGTGATAGAGAGTGTCAGAGAGTGTCAGGCAGTGTCAGAGAGTGATAGAGAGTGTCAGAGAGTGTCAGACAGTGTCAGAGAGTGATAGTGAGTGTCTGAGAGTGTCTGAGAGTGTCAGAGAGTGATCGAGAGTGTCTGAGAGTGATAGAGAGTGATAGAGAGTTTCAGAGAGTGTCAGAGAGTGTCTGAGAGTGTCAGAGAGTGATAGAGAGTGATAGACAGTATCAGAGAGTGTCAGACAGTGTCAGAGAGTGATAGAGAGTGTCAGAGAGTGTCAGACAGTGTCAGAGCGTGATAGTGAGTGTCTGAGAGTGTCTGAGAGTGTCAGAGACTGATAGAGAGTGATAGAGAGTGTCAGAGAGTGATAGAGAGTGTCAGAGAGTGATAGAGAGTGTCAGAGAGTGATAGTGAGTGTCTGAGAGTGTCTGAGAGTGTCAGAGAGTGATAGAGAGTGATAGAGAGTGTCAGAGAGTTTCAGAGAGTGTCAGAGAGTGTCAGAGAGTGTCTGAGATTGTCAGAGAGTGTCAGAGAGTGATAGCGAGTGATAGAGAGTTTCAGAGAGTGTCAGAGAGTGTCAGAGAGGGATAGAGAGTGATAGAGAGTTTCAGAGAGTGTCAGAGAGTGTCTGAGAGTGTCAGAGAGTGATAGAGAGTGTCAGAGAGTGATAGAGAGTGTCAGAGAGTGTCAGAGAGTGATAGAGAGTGTCAGAGAGTGATAGAGAGTGTCAGAGAGTGTCAGAGAGTGATAGAGAGTGTCTGAGAGTGTCAGAGAGTGATAGAGAGTGTCAGAGAGTGATAGAGAGTGTCAGAGAGTGTCAGAGAGTGTCAGAGAGTGTCTGAGAGTGTCAGAGAGTGTCAGAGAGTGATAGCGAGTGATAGAGAGTGTCAGAGAGTGTCAGAGAGAGTCAGAGAGGGATAGAGAGTGATAGAGAGTTTCAGAGAGTGTCAGAGAGTGTCTGAGAGTGTCAGAGAGTGATAGAGAGTGTCAGAGAGTGATAGAGAGTGTCAGAGAGTGTCAGAGAGTGATAGAGAGTTTCAGAGAGTGTCAGAGAGTGTCTGAGAGTGTCAGAGAGTGTCTGAGAGTGTCAGAGAGTGATAGAGAGTGTCAGAGAGTGATAGAGAGTGTCAGAGAGTGTCAGAGAGTGATAGAGAGTGTCAGAGAGTGATAGAGAGTGTCAGAGAGTGTCAGAGAGTGATAGAGAGTGTCAGAGAGTGTCAGAGAGTGATAGTGAGTGTCTGAGAGTGTCAGTGAGTGTCAGAAAGTGACAGAGAGTGATAGAGAGTGTCAGAGAGTGTCAGACAGTGTCAGAGAGTGATAGTGAGTGTCTGAGAGTGTCAGAGAGTGTCAGAGAGTGTCTGAGAGTGATAGAGAGTTTCAGAGAGTGTCAGATTATGTCTGAGTGTGTCAGAGACTGATAGAGAGTGATAGAGAGTGTCAGAGAGTTTCAGAGAGTGTCAGAGAGTGTCTGAGAGTGTCAGAGAGTGATAGCGAGTGCTAGAGAGTGTCAGAGAGTGTCAGAGAGTGATAGAGAGTGTCAGAGTGTCAGACAGTGTCAGAGAGTGATAGTGAGTCTCTGAGAGTGTCAGAGAGTGTCTGAGAGTGTCAGAGAGTGATAGAGAGTGATAGAGAGTGTCAGAGAGTGTCAGAGAGTGATAGAGAGTGTCAGAGAGTGTCAGACAGTGTCAGAGAGTGATAGTGAGTGTCTGAGAGTGTCAGAGAGTGTCAGAGAGTGATAGAGAGTGATAGAGAGTGATAGAGAGTGTCAGAGAGTGTCAGAGAGTGATCGAGAGTGTCAGAGAGTGTCAGAGAGTGATAGAGAGTGTCAGAGAGTGTCAGACAGTGTCAGAGAGTGATAGCGAGTGCTAGAGAGTGTCAGAGAGTGTCAGAGAGTGATAGAGAGTGTCAGAGTGTCAGACAGTGTCAGAGAGTGATAGTGAGTGTCTGAGAGTGTCAGAGAGTGTCTGAGAGTGTCAGAGAGTGATAGAGAGTGATAGAGAGTGTCAGAGAGTGTCAGAGAGTGATAGAGAGTGTCAGAGAGTGTCAGACAGTGTCAGAGAGTGATAGTGAGTGTCTGAGAGTGTCAGAGAGTGTCAGAGAGTGATAGAGAGTGATAGAGAGTGATAGAGAGTGTCAGAGAGTGTCAGAGAGTGATCGAGAGTGTCAGAGAGTGTCAGAGAGTGATAGAGAGTGTCAGAGAGTGTCAGACAGTGTCAGAGAGTGATAGTGAGTGTCTGAGAGTGTCAGAGAGTGTCAGAGAGTGATAGCGAGTGATAGAGAGTGTCAGAGAGTGTCAGGGAGTGATAGCGAGTGATAGAGAGTGTCAGAGAGTGTCAGAGAGTGATAGAGAGTGTCAGAGTGTCAGACAGTGTCAGAGAGTGATAGTGAGTGTCTGAGAGTGTCAGAGAGTGTCTGAGAGTGTCAGAGAGTGATAGAGAGTGATAGAGAGTGTCAGAGAGTGTCAGAGAGTGATAGAGAATGTCAGAGAGTGTCAGACAGTGTCAGAGAGTGATAGTGAGTGTCTGAGAGTGACAGAGAGTGTCAGAGAGTGATAGAGAGTGATAGAGAGTGTCAGAGAGTGTCAGAGAGTGATCGAGAGTGATAGAGAGTGTCAGAGAGTGTCAGAGAGTGATAGAGAGTGTCAGAGAGTGTCAGACAGTGTCAGAGAGTGATAGTGAGTGTCTGAGAGTGTCAGAGAGTGTCAGAGAGTGATAGAGAGTGATAGAGAGTGTCAGAGAGTGTCAGACAGTGTCAGAGAGTGATAGTGAGTGTCTGAGAGTGTCAGAGAGTGTCAGAGAGTGATAGAGAGTGATAGAGAGTGTCAGAGAGTGTCTGCGAGTGTCAGAGAGTGATAGAGAGTGATAGAGAGTGTCAGAGAGTGATAGAGAGTGTCAGTGAGTGTCTGAGAGTGTCAGACAGTGTCAGAGAGTCATAGTGAGTGTCTGAGAGTGTCAGAGAGTGTCAGAGAGTGATAGAGAGTGATAGAGAGTGTCAGAGAGTGTCTGAGAGTGTCAGAGAGTGATAGAGAGTGTCAGAGAGTGATAGAGAGTGTCAGTGAGTGTCTGAGAGTGTCAGAGAGTGATAGAGAGTGATAGAGAGTGTCAGAGAGTGTCAGACAGTGTCAGAGAGTGATAGAGAGCGTCAGAGTGTGTCAGAGAGTGTCAGCGAGTGATAGAGAGTGATAGAGAGTTTCAGAGAGTGTCAGAGAGTGTCAGAGAGTGATAGAGTGTGATAGAGAGTTTCAGAGAGTGTCAGAGAGTGTCAGAGAGTGTCAGAGAGTGTCAGAGTGTGATAGCGAGTGATAGAGAGTGTCAGAGTGTGTCAGAGAGAGTCAGAGAGTGATAGAGAGTGATAGAGAGTGTCAGAGAGTGTCAGACAGTGTCAGAGAGTGTCAGAGAGTGATAGCGAGTGACAGAGAGTGTCAGAGAGTGTCAGAGAGTGTCAGAGAGTGATAGCAAGTGATAGAGAGTTTCAGAGAGTGTCAGAGAGTGTCTGAGAGTGTCAGAGAGTGATAGAGAGTGATAGAGAGTTTCAGAGAGTGTCAGAGAGTGTCTGAGAGTGTCAGAGAGTGTCAGAGAGTGATAGAGAGTGATAGAGAGTTTCTGAGAGTGTCAGAGAGTGTCAGAGAGTGTCAGACAGTGGCAGAGAGTGTCAGAGAGTGTCAGAGAGTGATAGCGAGTGATAGAGAGTGTCAGAGAGTGTCAGACAGTGTCAGACAGTGTCAGAGAGTGATAGAGAGTTTCAGAGAGTGTCAGAGAGTGTCAGAGAGTGTCTGAGAGTGTCAGAGAGTGATAGAGAGTGTCAGAGAGTGTCTGAGAGTGTCAGAGAGTGATAGAGAGTTTCAGAGAGTGTCAGAGAGTGTCTGAGAGTGTCAGAGAGTGATAGAGAGTGATAGAGAGTTTCAGAGAGTGTCAGAGAGTGTCTGAGAGTGTCAGAGAGTGATAGAGAGTGATAGAGAGTGTCAGAGAGTGTCAGACAGTGTCAGACAGTGTCAGAGAGTGATTGAGAGTGTCAGAGAGTGTCAGAGAGTGATAGCAAGTGATAGAGAGTGTCAGAGAGTGATAGAGAGTGATAGAGAGTGTCAGAGAGTGTCAGAGAGTGTCAGAGAGTGATAGAGAGTGATAGAGAGTGTCAGAGAGTGATTGAGAGTTATAGAGAGTTTCAGAGAGTGTCAGAGAGTGTCTGAGAGTGTCAGAGAGTGATAGAGAGTGATAGAGAGTGTCAGAGAGTGTCAGGCAGTGTCAGAGAGTGATAGAGAGTGTCAGAGAGTGTCAGACAGTGTCAGAGAGTGATAGTGAGTGTCTGAGAGTGTCTGAGAGTGTCAGAGACTGATAGAGAGTGATAGAGAGTGTCAGAGAGTTTCAGAGAGTGTCAGAGAGTGTCAGAGAGTGTCTGAGAGTGTCAGAGAGTGATAGCGAGTGATAGAGATTGTCAGAGAGTGTCAGAGAGTGTCAGAGAGGGATAGAGAGTGATAGAGAGTTTCAGAGAGTGTCAGAGAGTGATAGAGAGTGTCAGAGAGTGATAGAGAGCGTCAGAGAGTGATAGAGAGTGTCAGAGAGTGTCAGAGAGTGATAGTGAGTGTCTGAGAGTGTCTGAGAGTGTCAGAGAGTGATAGAGAGTGATAGAGAGTGTCAGAGAGTTTCAGAGAGTGTCAGAGAGTGTCAGAGAGTGTCTGAGAGTGTCAGAGAGTGACAGAGAGTGATAGCGAGTGATAGAGAGTGTCAGAGAGTGTCAGAGAGGGATAGAGAGTGATAGAGAGTTTCAGAGAGTGTCTGAGAGTGTCAGAGAGTGATAGAGAGTGTCAGAGAGTGATAGAGAGTGTCAGAGAGTGATAGAGAGTGTCAGAGAGTGTCAGAGAGTGATAGAGAGTGTCAGAGAGTGTCAGAGAGTGATAGTGAGTGTCTGAGAGTGTCAGAGAGTGATAGAGAGTGATAGAGAGTGTCAGAGAGTGTCAGACAGTGTCAGAGAGTGATTGAGAGTGTCAGAGAGTGTCAGAGAGTGATAGCAAGTGATAGAGAGTGTCAGAGAGTGATAGAGAGTGATAGAGAGTTTCAGAGAGTGTCAGAGAGTGTCAGAGAGTGATAGAGAGTGATAGAGAGTGTCAGAGAGTGATAGAGAGTGATAGAGAGTGTCAGAGAGTTTCAGAGAGTGTCAGAGAGTGTCAGAGAGTGTCAGAGACTGATAGAGAGTGATAGAGAGTGTCAGAGAGTTTCAGAGAGTGTCAGAGAGTGTCAGAGAGTGTCTGAGAGTGTCAGAGAGTGATAGCGAGTGATAGAGAGTGTCAGAGAGTGTCAGAGAGTGTCAGAGAGGGATAGAGAGTGATAGAGAGTTTCAGAGAGTGTCAGAGAGTGATGGAGAGTGTCAGAGAGTGATAGAGAGTGTCAGAGAGTGATAGAGAGTGTCAGAGAGTGTCAGAGAGTGATAGTGAGTGTCTGAGAGTGTCTGAGAGTGTCAGAGAGTGATAGAGAGTGATAGAGAGTGTCAGAGAGTTTCAGAGAGTGTCAGAGAGTGTCAGAGAGTGTCTGAGAGTGTCAGAGAGTGTCAGAGAGTGATAGCGAGTGATAGAGAGTGCCAGAGAGTGTCAGAGAGTGTCAGAGAGGGATAGAGAGTGATAGAGAGTTTCAGAGAGTGTCTGAGAGTGTCAGAGAGTGATAGAGAGTGATAGCGAGTGATAGAGAGTGTCAGAGAGTGTCAGAGAGTGATTGAGAGTGTCAGAGTGTCAGACAGTGTCAGAGAGTGATAGTGAGTGTCTGAGAGTGTCAGAGAGTGTCTGAGAGTGATCGAGAGTGATAGAGAGTGTCAGAGAGTGATCGAGAGTGATAGAGAGTGTCAGAGAGTGTCAGAGAGTGATCGAGAGTGATAGAGAGTGTCAGAGAGTGTCAGAGAGTGATAGAGAGTGTCAGAGAGTGTCAGAAAGTGTCAGAGAGTGATAGTGAGTGTCTGAGAGTGTCAGAGAGTGATAGAGAGTGATAGAGAGTGTCAGAGAGTGTCAGACAGTGTCAGAGAGTGATTGAGAGTGTCAGAGAGTGTCAGAGAGTGATAGCAAGTGATAGAGAGTGTCAGAGAATGATAGAGAGTGATAGAGAGTTTCAGAGAGTGTCAGAGAGTGTCAGAGAGTGATAGAGAGTGATAGAGAGTGTCAGAGAGTGATAGAGAGTGATAGAGAGTGTCAGAGAGTTTCAGAGAGTGTCAGAGAGTGTCAGAGAGTGTCTGAGAGTGTCAGAGACTGATAGAGAGTGATAGAGAGTGTCAGAGAGTTTCAGAGAGTGTCAGAGAGTGTCAGAGAGTGTCTGAGAGTGTCAGAGAGTGATAGCGAGTGATAGAGAGTGTCAGAGAGTGTCAGAGAGTGTCAGAGAGGGATAGAGAGTGATAGAGAGTTTCAGAGAGTGTCAGAGAGTGATAGAGAGTGTCAGAGAGTGATAGAGAGTGTCAGAGAGTGTCAGAGAGTGATAGTGAGTGTCTGAGAGTGTCTGAGAGTGTCAGAGAGTGATAGAGAGTGATAGAGAGTGTCAGAGAGTTTCAGAGAGTGTCAGAGAGTGTCAGAGAGTGTCTGAGAGTGTCAGAGAGTGTCAGAGAGTGATAGCGAGTGATAGAGAGTGCAAGAGAGTGTCAGAGAGTGTCAGAGAGGGATAGAGAGTGATAGAGAGTTTCAGAGAGTGTCTGAGAGTGTCAGAGAGTGATAGAGAGTGATAGCGAGTGATAGAGAGTGTCAGAGAGTGTCAGAGAGTGATAGAGAGTGTCAGAGTGTCAGACAGTGTCAGAGAGTGATAGTGAGTGTCTGAGAGTGTCAGAGAGTGTCTGAGAGTGATCGAGAGTGATAGAGAGTGTGAGAGAGTGATCGAGAGTGATAGAGAGTGTCAGAGAGTGTCAGAGAGTGATCGAGAGTGATAGAGAGTGTCAGAGAGTGTCAGAGAGTGATAGAGAGTGTCAGAGAGTGTCAGACAGTGTCAGAGAGTGATAGTGAGTGTCTGAGAGTGTCAGAGAGTGTCAGAGAGTGATAGAGAGTGATAGAGAGTGTCAGAGAGTGTCAGACAGTGTCAGAGAGTGATAGTGAGTGTCTGAGAGTGTCAGAGAGTGTCAGAGAGTGATAGAGAGTGATAGAGAGTGTCAGAGAGTGTCTGCAAGTGTCAGAGAGTGATAGAGAGTGATAGAGAGTGTCAGAGAGTGATAGAGAGTGTCAGTGAGTGTCTGAGAGTGTCAGACAGTGTCAGAGAGTGATAGTGAGTGTCTGAGAGTGTCAGAGAGTGTCAGAGAGGGATAGAGAGTGATAGAGAGTTTCAGAGAGTGTCTGAGAGTGTCAGAGAGTGATAGCGAGTGATAGAGAGTGTCAGAGAGTGTCAGAGAGTGTCAGAGAGGGATAGAGAGTGATAGAGAGTTTCAGAGAGTGTCAGAGAGTGATAGAGAGTGTCAGAGAGTGATAGAGAGTGTCAGAGAGTGTCAGAGAGTGATAGTGAGTGTCTGAGAGTGTCTGAGAGAGTCAGAGAGTGATAGAGAGTGATAGAGAGTGTCAGAGAGTTTCAGAGAGTGTCAGAGAGTGTCAGAGAGTGTCTGAGAGTGTCAGAGAGTGTCAGAGAGTGATAGCGAGTGATAGAGAGTGCCAGAGAGTGTCAGAGAGTGTCAGAGAGGGATAGAGAGTGATAGAGAGTTTCAGAGAGTGTCTGAGAGTGTCAGAGAGTGATAGAGAGTGATAGCGAGTGATAGAGAGTGTCAGAGAGTGTCAGAGAGTGATAGAGAGTGTCAGAGTGTCAGACAGTGTCAGAGAGTGATAGTGAGTGTCTGAGTGTGTCAGAGAGTGTCTGAGAGTGATCGAGAGTGATAGAGAGTGTGAGAGAGTGATCGAGAGTGATAGAGAGTGTCAGAGAGTGTCAGAGAGTGATCGAGAGTGATAGAGAGTGTCAGAGAGTGTCAGAGAGTGATAGAGAGTGTCAGAGAGTGTCAGACAGTGTCAGAGAGTGATAGTGAGTGTCTGAGAGTGTCAGAGAGTGTCAGAGAGTGATAGAGAGTGATAGAGAGTGTCAGAGAGTGTCAGACAGTGTCAGAGAGTGATAGTGAGTGTCTGAGAGTGTCAGAGAGTGTCAGAGAGTGATAGAGAGTGATAGAGAGTGTCAGAGAGTGTCTGCAAGTGTCAGAGAGTGATAGAGAGTGATAGAGAGTGTCAGAGAGTGATAGAGAGTGTCAGTGAGTGTCTGAGAGTGTCAGACAGTGTCAGAGAGTGATAGTGAGTGTCTGAGAGTGTCAGAGAGTGTCAGAGAGGGATAGAGAGTGATAGAGAGTTTCAGAGAGTGTCTGAGAGTGTCAGAGAGTGATAGAGAGTGATAGCGAGTGATAGAGAGTGTCAGAGAGTGTCAGAGAGTGATAGAGAGTGTCAGAGTGTCAGACAGTGTCAGAGAGTGATAGTGAGTGTCTGAGAGTGTCAGAGAGTGTCTGAGAGTGATCGAGAGTGATAGAGAGTGTCAGAGAGTGATCGAGAGTGATAGAGAGTGTCAGAGAGTGTCAGAGAGTGATCGAGAGTGATAGAGAGTGTCAGAGAGTGTCAGAGAGTGATAGAGGGTGTCAGAGAGTGTCAGACAGTGTCAGAGACTGATAGTGAGTGTCTGAGAGTGTCAGAGAGTGTCAGAGAGTGATAGAGAGTGATAGAGAGTGTCAGAGAGTGTCAGACAGTGTCAGAGAGTGATAGTGAGTGTCTGAGAGTGTCAGAGAGTGTCAGAAAGTGATAGAGAGTGATAGAGAGTGTCAGAGAGTGTCTGCGAGTGTCAGAGAGTGATAGAGAGTGATAGAGAGTGTCAGAGAGTGATAGAGAGTGTCAGTGAGAGTCTGAGAGTGTCAGACAGTGTCAGAGAGTGATAGTGAGTGTCTGAGAGTGTCAGAGAGTGTCAGAGAGTGATAGAGAGTGATAGAGAGTGATAGAGAGTGTCAGAGAGTGTCTGCGAGTGTCAGAGAGTGATAGAGAGTGATAGAGAGTGTCAGAGAGTGATAGAGAGTGTCAGTGAGTGTCTGAGAGTGTCAGACAGTGTCAGAGAGTGATAGTGAGTGTCTGAGAGTGTCAGAGAGTGTCAGAGAGTGATAGAGAGTGATAGAGAGTGTCAGAGAGTGTCTGAGAGTGATAGAGAGTGATAGAGAGTGTCAGAGAGTGTCTGCGAGTGTCAGAGAGTGATAGAGAGTGATAGAGAGTTTCAGAGAGTGTCATAGAGTGTCTGAGAGTGTTAGAGAGTGTCAGAGAGTGATAGAGAGTGATAGAGAGTTTCTGAGAGTGTCAGAGAGTGTCAGAGAGTGTCAGACAGTGGCAGAGAGTGTCAGAGAGTGTCAGAGAGTGATAGCGAGTGATAGAGAGTGTTAGAGAGTGTCAGACAGTGTCAGAGAGTGATAGAGAGTGATAGAGAGTTTCAGAGAGTGTCAGAGAGTGTCTGAGAGTGTCAGAGAGTGATAGAGAGTGATAGAGAGTTTCAGAGAGTGTCAGAGAGTGTCTGAGAGTGTCAGAGAGTGATAGAGAGTTTCAGAGAGTGTCAGAGTGTGATAGAGAGTGTCAGAGAGTGATAGAGAGTGATAGAGAGTTTCAGAGAGTGTCAGAGAGTGTCTGAGAGTGTCAGAGAGTGATTGAGGGTGATAGAGAGTGTCAGAGAGTGTCAGACAGTGTCAGAGAGTGATTGAGAGTGTCAGAGAGTGTCAGAGAGTGATAGCAAGTGATAGAGAGTGTCAGAGAGTGATAGAGAGTGATAGAGAGTTTCAGAGAGTGTCAGAGAGTGTCAGAGAGTGATAGAGAGTGATAGAGAGTGTCAGAGAGTGATAGAGAGTGATAGAGAGTTTCAGAGAGTGTCAGAGAGTGTCTGAGAGTGTCAGAGAGTGATAGAGAGTGATAGAGAGTGTCAGAGAGTGTCAGACAGTGTCAGAGAGTGATAGAGAGTGTCAGAGAGTGTCAGACAGTGTCAGAGAGTGATAGTGAGTTTCTGAGAGTGTCAGAGAGTGTCAGAGACTGATAGAGAGTGATAGAGAGTGTCAGAGAGTGTCAGAGAGTTTCAGAGAGTGTCAGAGAGTGTCAGAGAGTGATAGCGAGTGATAGAGATTGTCAGAGAGTGTCAGAGAGTGTCAGAGAGGGATAGAGAGTGATAGAGAGTTTCAGAGAGTGTCAGAGAGTGATAGAGAGTGTCTGAGAGTGATAGAGAGTGTCAGAGAGTGATAGAGAGTGTCAGAGAGTGTCAGAGAGAGATAGCGAGTGATAGAGATTGTCAGAGAGTGTCAGAGAGTGTCAGAGAGGGATAGAGAGTGATAGAGAGTTTCAGAGAGTGTCAGAGAGTGATAGAGAGTGTCAGAGAGTGATAGAGAGTGTCAGAGAGTGATAGAGAGTGTCAGAGAGTGTCAGAGAGTGATAGTGAGTGTCTGAGAGTGTCTGAGAGTGTCAGAGAGTGATAGAGAGTGATAGAGAGTGTCAGAGAATTTCAGAGAGTGTCAGAGAGTGTCAGAGAGTGTCTGAGAGTGTCAGAGAGTGACAGAGAGTGATAGCGAGTGATAGAGAGTGTCAGAGAGTGTCAGAGAGCGTCAGAGAGGGATAGAGAGTGATAGAGAGTTTCATAGAGTGTCTGAGAGTGTCAGAGAGTGATAGAGAGTGTCAGAGAGTGATAGAGAGTGTCAGAGAGTGTCAGAGAGTGATAGTGAGTGTCTGAGAGTGTCTGAGAGTGTCAGAGAGTGATAGAGAGTGATAGAGAGTGTCAGAGAATTTCAGAGAGTGTCAGAGAGTGTCAGAGAGTGTCTGAGAGTGTCAGAGAGTGACAGAGAGTGATAGCGAGTGATAGAGAGTGTCAGAGAGTGTCAGAGAGCGTCAGAGAGGGATAGAGAGTGATAGAGAGTTTCATAGAGTGTCTGAGAGTGTCAGAGAGTGATAGAGAGTGTCAGAGAGTGATAGAGAGTGTCAGAGAGTGATAGAGAGTGTCAGAGAGTGTCAGAGAGTGATAGAGAGTGTCAGAGAGTGTCAGAGAGTGATAGTGAGTGTCTCAGAGTGTCAGAGAGTGATAGAGAGTGATAGAGAGTGTCAGACAGTGTCAGACAGTGTCAGAGAGTGATTGAGAGTGTCAGAGAGTGTCAGAGAGAGATAGCAAGTGATAGAGAGTGTCAGAGAGTGATAGAGAGTGATAGAGAGTTTCAGAGAGTGTCAGAGAGTGTCAGAGAGTGATAGAGAGTGATAGAGAGTGTCAGAGAGTGTTAGAGAGTGATAGAGAGTTTCAGAGAGTGTCAGAGAGTGTCTGAGAGTGTCAGAGAGTGATAGAGAGTGTCAGAGAGTGTCAGACAGTGTCAGAGAGTGATAGAGAGTGTCAGAGAGTGTCAGACAGTGTCAGAGAGTGATAGTGAGTGTCTGAGAGTGTCAGAGACTGATAGAGAGTGATAGAGAGTGTCAGAGAGTTTCAGAGAGTGTCAGAGAGTGTCAGAGAGTGTCTGAGAGTGTCAGAGAGTGATAGCGAGTGATAGAGAGTGTCATAGAGTGTCAGAGAGGGATAGAGAGTGATAGAGAGTTTAAGAGAGTGTCAGAGAGTGATAGAGAGTGTCAGAGAGTGATAGAGAGTGTCAGAGAGTGATAGAGAGTGTCAGAGAGTGTCAGAGAGTGATAGAGAGTGATAGAGAGTGATAGAGAGTGTCAGAGAGTGTCAGAGAGTGATAGAGAGTGATAGAGAGTGTCAGAGAGAGTCAGACAGTGTCAGAGAGTGATAGAGAGTGTCAGAGAGTGTCAGACAGTGTCAGCGAGTGATAGAGAGTGATAGAGAGTTTCAGAGAGTGTCAGAGAGTGTCAGAGAGTGATAGAGTGTGATAGAGAGTTTCAGAGAGTGTCAGAGAGTGTCAGAGAGTGTCAGAGAGTGATAGCGAGTGATAGAGAGTGTCAGAGTGTGTCAGAGAGAGTCAGAGAGTGATAGAGAGTGATAGAGAGTGTCAGAGAGTGTCAGACAGTGTCAGAGAGTGTCAGAGAGTGTCAGAGAGTGATAGCGAGTGACAGAGAGTGTCAGAGAGTGTCAGAGAGTGTCAGAGAGTGATAGAGAGTTTCAGAGAGTGTCAGAGAGTGTCTGAGAGTGTCAGAGAGTGATAGAGAGTGATAGAGAGTTTCAGAGAGTGTCAGAGAGTGTCTGAGAGTGTCAGAGAGTGTCAGAGAGTGATAGAGAGTGATAGAGAGTTTCTGAGAGTGTCAGAGAGTGTCAGAGAGTGTCAGACAGTGGCAGAGAGTGTCAGAGAGTGTCAGAGGGTGATAGCGAGTGATAGAGAGTGTCAGAGAGTGTCAGACAGTGTCAGAGAGTGATAGAGAGTGATAGAGAGTTTCAGAGAGTGTCTGAGAGTGTCAGAGAGTGATAGAGAGTGATAGAGAGTTTCAGAGAGTGTCAGAGAGTGTCTGAGAGTGTCAGAGAGTGATAGAGAGTTTCAGAGAGTGTCAGAGAGTGTCTGAGAGTTTCAGAGAGTGATAGAGAGTGATAGAGAGTTTCAGAGAGTGTCAGAGAGTGTCTGAGAGTCTCAGAGAGTGATAGAGAGTGATAGAGAGTGTCAGAGAGTGTCAGACAGTGTCAGAGAGTGATTGAGAGTGTCAGAGAGTGTCAGAGAGTGATAGCGAGTGATAGAGAGTGTCAGAGAGTGACAGAGAGTGATAGAGAGTTTCAGAGAGTGTCAGAGAGTGTCAGAGAGTGATAGAGAGTGATAGAGAGTGTCAGAGAGTGATAGAGAGTGATAGAGAGTTTCAGAGAGTGTCAGAGAGTGTCTGAGAGTGTCAGAGAGTGATAGAGAGTGATAGAGAGTGTCAGAGAGTGTCAGAAAGTGTCAGAGAGTGATAGAGAGTGTCAGAGAGTGTCAGAGAGTGTCAGACAGTGTCAGAGAGTGATAGGGAGTGTCTGAGAGTGTCTGAGAGTGTCAGAAACTGATAGAGAGTGATAGAGAGTGTCAGAGAGTTTCAGAGAGTGTCAGAGAGTGTCAGAGATTGTCTGAGAGTGTCAGAGAGTGATAGCGAGTGATCGAGAGTGTCAGAGAGTGTCAGAGAGTGTCAGAGAGGGATAGAGAGTGTCAGAGACTGATAGAGAGTGTCAGAGAGTGATAGAGAGTGTCAGAGAGTGTCAGAGAGTGATAGTGAGTGTCTGAGAGTGTCTGAGAGTGTCAGAGAGTGATAGAGAGTGATAGAGAGTGTCAGAGAGTTTCAGAGAGTGTCAGAGAGTGTCAGAGAGTGTCTGAGAGTGTCAGAGAGTGTCAGAGAGTGATAGCGAGTGATAGAGAGTGTCAGAGAGTGTCAGAGAGTGATAGAGAGTGATAGAGAGTTTCAGAGAGTGTCAGAGAGTGTCTGAGAGTGTCAGAGAGTGATAGAGAGTGTCAGAGAGTGTCAGACAGTGTCAGAGAGTGATAGAGAGTGTCAGAGAGTGTCAGACAGTGTCAGAGAGTGATAGTGAGTGTCTGAGAGTGTCAGAGACTGATAGAGAGTGATAGAGAGTGTCAGAGAGTTTCAGAGAGTGTCAGAGAGTGTCAGAGAGTGTCTGAGAGTGTCAGAGAGTGATAGCGAGTGATAGAGAGTGTCACAGAGTGTCAGAGAGGGATAGAGAGTGATAGAGAGTTTAAGAGAGTGTCAGAGAGTGATAGAGAGTGTCAGAGAGTGATAGAGAGTGTCAGAGAGTGATAGAGAGTGTCAGAGAGTGTCAGAGAGTGATAGAGAGTGATAGAGAGTGATAGAGAGTGTCAGAGAGTGTCAGAGAGTGATAGAGAGTGTCAGAGAGTGATAGAGAGTGTCAGTGAGTGTCTGAGAGTGTCAGATAGTGTCAGAGAGTGATAGAGAGTGTCTGAGAGTGTCAGAGAGTGATAGAGAGTGATAGAGAGTGTCAGAGAGTGTCAGACAGTGTCAGAGAGTGATAGAGAGTGTCAGAGAGTGTCAGACAGTGTCAGCGAGTGATAGTGAGTGATAGAGAGTTTCAGAGAGTGTCAGACAGTGTCAGAGAGTGATAGAGAGTGTCAGAGAGTGTCGGACAGTGTCAGAGATTGTCAGAGAGTGATAGAGAGTGATAGAGAGTGTCAGAGAGTGTCAGAGAGTGATAGAGAGTGTCAGAGAGTGTCAGACAGTGTCAGAGAGTGATAGTGAGTGTCTGAGAGTGTCAGAGAGTGATAGAGAGTGATAGAGAGTGATAGAGAGTGTCAGAGAGTGTCAGAGAGTGATAGAGAGTGTCAGAGAGTGTCAGTGAGTGTCTGAGAGTGTCAGACAGTGTCAGAGAGTGATAGTGAGTGTCTGAGAGTGTCGGACAGTGTCAGAGATTGTCAGAGAGTGATAGAGAGTGATAGAGAGTGTCAGAGAGTGTCAGAGAGTGATAGAGAGTGTCAGAGAGTGTCAGACAGTGTCAGAGAGTGATAGTGAGTGTCTGAGAGTGTCAGAGAGTGATAGAGAGTGATAGAGAGTGTCAGAGAGTGTCAGAGAGTGATAGAGAGTGTCAGAGAGTGTCAGAGAGTGTCAGTGAGTGTCTGAGAGTGTCAGACAGTGTCAGAGAGTGATAGTGAGTGTCTGAGAGTGTCAGAGAGTGTCAGAGAGTGATAGAGAGTGATAGAGAGTGTCAGAGAGTGTCTGAGAGTGTCAGAGAGTGATAGAGAGTGTCAGAGAGTGATAGAGAGTGTCAGTGAGTGTCTGAGAGTGTCAGAGAGTGATAGAGAGTGATAGAGAGTGTCAGAGAAGTCAGACAGTGTCAGAGAGTGATAGAGAGTGTCAGAGAGTGTCAGACAGTGTCAGCGAGTGATAGAGAGTGATAGAGAGTTTCAGAGAGTGTCAGAGAGTGTCAGAGAGTGATAGAGTGTGATAGAGAGTTTCAGAGAGTGTCAGAGAGTGTCAGAGAGTGTCAGAGAGTGATAGCGAGTGATAGAGAGTGTCAGAGTGTGTCAGAGAGAGTCAGAGAGTGATAGAGAGTTATAGAGAGTGTCAGAGAGTGTCAGACAGTGTCAGAGAGTGTCAGAGAGTGTCAGAGAGTAATAGCGAGTGACAGAGAGTGTCAGAGAGTGTCAGAGAGTGTCAGAGAGTGATAGAGAGTTTCAGAAAGTGTCAGAGAGTGTCTGAGAGTGTCAGAGAGTGATAGAGAGTGATAGAGAGTTTCAGAGAGTGTCAGAGAGTGTCTGAGAGTGTCAGAGAGTGTCAGAGAGTGATAGAGAGTGATAGAGAGTTTCTGAGAGTGTCAGAGAGTGTCAGAGAGTGTCAGACAGTGGCAGAGAGTGTCAGAGAGTGTCAGAGGGTGATAGCGAGTGATAGAGAGTGTCAGAGAGTGTCAGACAGTGTCAGAGAGTGATAGAGAGTGATAGAGAGTTTCAGAGAGTGTCTGAGAGTGTCAGAGAGTGATAGAGAGTGATAGAGAGTTTCAGAGAGTGTCAGAGAGTGTCTGAGAGTGTCAGAGAGTGATAGAGAGTTTCAGAGACTGTCAGAGAGTGTCTGAGAGTTTCAGAGAGTGATAGAGAGTGATAGAGAGTTTCAGAGAGTGTCAGAGAGTGTCTGAGAGTCTCAGAGAGTGATAGAGAGTGATAGAGAGTGTCAGAGAGTGTCAGACAGTGTCAGAGAGTGATTGAGAGTGTCAGAGAGTGTCAGAGAGTGATAGCGAGTGATAGAGAGTGTCAGAGAGTGACAGAGAGTGATAGAGAGTTTCAGAGAGTGTCAGAGAGTGTCAGAGAGTGATAGAGAGTGATAGAGAGTGTCAGAGAGTGATAGAGAGTGATAGAGAGTTTCAGAGAGTGTCAGAGAGTGTCTGAGAGTGTCAGAGAGTGATAGAGAGTGATAGAGAGTGTCAGAGAGTGTCAGAAAGTGTCAGAGAGTGATAGAGAGTGTCAGAGAGTGTCAGAGAGTGTCAGACAGTGTCAGAGAGTGATAGGGAGTGTCTGAGAGTGTCTGAGAGTGTCAGAGACTGATAGAGAGTGATAGAGAGTGTCAGAGAGTTTCAGAGAGTGTCAGAGAGTGTCAGAGAGTGTCTGAGAGTGTCAGAGAGTGATAGCGAGTGATCGAGAGTGTCAGAGAGTGTCAGAGAGTGTCAGAGAGGGATAGAGAGTGTCAGAGACTGATAGAGAGTGTCAGAGAGTGATAGTGAGTGTCTGAGAGTGTCTGAGAGTGTCAGAGAGTGATAGAGAGTGATAGAGAGTGTCAGAGAGTTTCAGAGAGTGTCAGAGAGTTTCAGAGAGTGTCAGAGAGTGTCTGAGAGTGTCAGAGAGTGATAGAGAGTGATAGAGAGTTTCAGAGAGTGTCAGAGAGTGTCTGAGAGTGTCAGAGAGTGATAGAGAGTTTCAGAGAGTGTCAGAGAGTGTCTGAGAGTGTCAGAGAGTGATAGCGAGTGATAGGGAGTTTCAGAGAGTGTCAGAGAGTGTCTGAGAGTGTCAGAGAGTGATAGAGAGTGTCAGAGAGTGTCAGACAGTGTCAGAGAGTGATTGAGAGTGTCAGAGAGTGTCAGAGAGTGATAGCGAGTGATAGAGAGTGTCAGAGAATGATAGAGAGTGATAGAGAGTTTCAGAGAGTGTCATAGAGTGTCAGAGAGTGATAGAGAGTGATAGAGAGTTTCAGAGAGTGTCAGAGAGTGTCTGAGAGTGTCAGAGAGTGATAGAGAGTGATAGAGAGTGTCAGAGAGTGTCAGAAAGTGTCAGAGAGTGATAGAGAGTGTCAGAGAGTGTCAGACAGTGTCAGAGAGTGATAGTGAGTGTCTGAGAGTGTCTGAGAGTGTCAGAGACTGATAGAGAGTGATAGAGAGTGTCAGAGAGTTTCAGAGAGTGTCAGAGAGTGTCAGAGAGTGTCTGAGAGTGTCAGAGAGTGATAGCGAGTGATAGAGAGTGTCAGAGAGTGTCAGAGAGTGTCAGAGAGGGATAGAGAGTGATAGAGAGTTTCAGAGAGATTCAGAGAGTGATAGAGAGTGTCAGAGAGTGATAGAGAGTGTCAGAGAGTGTCAGAGAGTGATAGTGAGTGTCTGAGAGTGTCTGAGAGTGTCAGAGAGTGATAGAGAGTGATAGAGAGTGTCAGAGAGTGATAGAGAGTGTCAGAGAGTGTCAGAGAGTGATAGAGAGTGTCAGAGAGTGTCAGAGAGTGATAGTGAGTGTCTGAGAGTGTCAGAGAGTGTCAGAAAGTGTTAGAGAGTGTCAGAGAGTGTCAGACAGAGTCAGAGAGTGATAGAGAGTGTCTGAGAGTGTCAGAGAGTGTCAGAGAGTGTCAGAGAGTGTCAGAGAGTGATAGAGAGTGTCAGAGAGTGACAGAGAGTGTCAGAGAGTGTAGAGAGTGTCACAGAGTGTCAGAGAGTGATAGAGAGTGTCAGAGAGTGATAGAGAGTGTCAGAGACTGTCTGAGAGTGTCAGAGAGTGATAGAGAGTGATAGTGATTGTCAGAGAGTGTCAGACAGTGTCAGAGAGTGATAGAGAGTGTCAGAGAGTGTCAGAGTGTGTCAGAGAGTGATAGTGAGTGTCTGAGAGTGTCAGATAGTGTCAGAGAGTGTCAGAGAGTGATAGCGAGTGATAGAGAGTTTCAGAGAGTGTCAGAGAGTGTCTGAGAGTGTCAGAGAGTGATAGAGAGTGATAGAGAGTGTCAGAGAGTGTCAGACAGTGTCAGAGAGTGATTGAGAGTGTCAGAGAGTGTCAGAGAGTGATAGCGAGTGATAGAGAGTGTCAGAGAATGATAGAGAGTGATAGAGAGTTTCAGAGAGTGTCATAGAGTGTCAGAGAGTGATAGAGAGTGATAGAGAGTGTCAGAGAGTGATAGAGAGTGATAGAGAGTTTCAGAGAGTGTCAGAGAGTGTCTGAGAGTGTCAGAGAGTGATAGAGAGTGATAGAGAGTGTCAGAGAGTGTCAGAAAGTGTCAGAGAGTGATAGAGAGTGTCAGAGAGTGTCAGACAGTGTCAGAGAGTGATAGTGAGTGTCTGAGAGTGTCTGAGAGTGTCAGAGACTGATAGAGAGTGTCAGAGAGTGTCAGAGAGTTTCAGAGAGTGTCAGAGAGTGTCAGAGAGTGTCTGAGAGTGTCAGAGAGTGATAGCGAGTGATAGAGAGTGTCAGAGAGTGTCAGAGAGTGTCAGAGAGGGATAGAGAGTGATAGAGAGTTTCAGAGAGATTCAGAGAGTGATAGAGAGTGTCAGAGAGTGATAGAGAGTGTCAGAGAGTGTCAGAGAGTGATAGTGAGTGTCAGAGAGTGATAGAGAGTGTCAGAGAGTGATAGCGAGTGATAGAGAGTGTCAGAGAGTGTCAGAGAGTGTCAGAGAGGGATAGAGAGTGATAGAGAGTTTCAGAGAGATTCAGAGAGTGATAGAGAGTGTCAGAGAGTGATAGAGAGTGTCAGAGAGTGTCAGAGAGTGATAGTGAGTGTCTGAGAGTGTCTGAGAGTGTCAGAGAGTGATAGAGAGTGATAGAGAGTGTCAGAGAGTGATAGAGAGTGTCAGAGAGTGTCAGAGAGTGATAGAGAGTGTCAGAGAGTGTCAGAGAGTGATAGTGAGTGTCTGAGAGTGTCAGAGAGTGTCAGAAAGTGTTAGAGAGTGTCAGAGAGTGTCAGACAGAGTCAGAGAGTGATAGAGAGTGTCTGAGAGTGTCAGAGAGTGTCAGAGAGTGTCAGAGAGTGTCAGAGAGTGATAGAGAGTGTCAGAGAGTGACAGAGAGTGTCAGAGAGTGTAGAGAGTGTCACAGAGTGTCAGAGAGTGATAGAGAGTGTCAGAGAGTGATAGAGAGTGTCAGAGACTGTCTGAGAGTGTCAGAGAGTGATAGAGAGTGATAGTGATTGTCAGAGAGTGTCAGACAGTGTCAGAGAGTGATAGAGAGTGTCAGAGAGTGTCAGAGTGTGTCAGAGAGTGATAGTGAGTGTCTGAGAGTGTCAGATAGTGTCAGAGAGTGTCAGAGAGTGATAGCGAGTGATAGAGAGTGTCAGAGAGTGTCAGAGAGTGTCAGAGAGTGATAGAGAGTGATAGAGAGTTTCAGAGAGTGTCTGAGAGTTTGAGAGAGTGATAGAGAGTGATAGAGAGTGATTGAGAGTGATAGAGAGTTTCAGAGAGTGTCTGAGAGTGATAGAGAGTTTCAGAGAGTGTCAGAGAGTGTCTGAGAGTGTCAGAGAGTGATAGAGAGTGATAGAGAGTGTCAGAGAGTGTCAGACAGTGTCAGAGAGTGATAGAGAGTGTCAGAGAGTGATAGCGAGTGATAGAGAGTGTCAGAGAGTGTCAGAGAGTGTCTGAGATTGTCAGAGAGTGATAGACAGTGTCAGAGAGTGATAGAGAGTTTCAGAGAGTGTCAGAGAGTGTCTGAGAGTGTCAGAGAGTGATAGAGAGTGATAGAGAGTGTCAGAGAGTGTCAGAAAGTGTCAGAGAGTGATAGAGAGTGTCAGAGAGTGTCAGAGAGTGATAGCGAGTGATAGAGAGTGTCAGAGAGTGTCAGAGAGTGTCTGAGATTGTCAGAGAGTGATAGACAGTGTCAGAGAGTGATAGAGAGTGTCAGAGAGTGTCTGAGAGTGATAGAGAGTGTCAGAGAGTGTCAGAGAGTGATAGTGAGTGTCTGAGAGTGTCAGAGAGTGTCAGAAAGTGATAGAGAGTGATAGAGAGTGTCAGAGAGTGTCAGACAGTGTCAGAGAGTGATAGAGAGTTTCAGAGAGTTTCAGAGAGTGTCAGAGAGTGTCAGAGAGTGATAGAGAGAGATAGAGAGTGTCAGAGAGTGATAGAGAGTGATAGAGAGTTTCAGAGAGTGTCAGAGAGTGTCTGAGAGTGTCAGAGAGTGATAGTGAGTGATAGAGAGTGTCAGAGAGTGTCAGAGAGTGTCAGAGAGTGATAGAGTGTGATAGAGAGTTTCAGAGAGTGCCAGAGAGTGTCTGAGAGTGTCAGAGAGTGATAGAGAGTGATAGAGAGTTTCAGAGAGTGTCAGAGAGTGTCAGAGAGTGATAGCGAGTGATAGAGAGTGTCAGAGAGTGTCAGAGAGTGATAGAGAGTGATAGAGAGTTTCAGAGAGTGTCAGAGAGTGTCTGAGAGTGTCAGAGAGTGATAGAGAGTGATAGAGAGTTTCAGAGAGTGTCAGAGAGTGTCTGAGAGTGTCAGAGAGTGATAGAGAGTGATAGAGAGTTTCAGAGAGTGTCAGAGAGTGTCAGAGAGTGATAGCGAGTGATAGAGAGTGTCAGAGAGTGTCAGAGAGTGATAGAGAGTGATAGAGAGTGTCAGAGAGTGTCAGAAAGTGTCAGAGAGTGATAGAGAGTGTCAGAGAGTGTCAGACAGTGTCAGAGAGTGATAGTGAGTGTCTGAGAGTGTCTGAGAGTGTCAGAGACTGATAGAGAGTGATAGAGAGTGTCAGAGAGTTTCAGAGAGTGTCAGAGAGTGTCAGAGAGTGTCTGAGAGTGTCAGAGAGTGATAGAGAGTGTCAGAGAGTGTCAGAGAGGGATAGAGAGTGATAGAGAGTTTCAGAGAGATTCAGAGAGTGATAGAGAGTGTCAGAGAGTGATAGAGAGTGTCAGAGAGTGTCAGAGAGTGATAGTGAGTGTCTGAGAGTGTCTGAGAGTGTCAGAGAGTGATAGAGAGTGATAGAGAGTGTCAGAGAGTGATAGAGAGTGTCAGAGAGTGTCAGAGAGTGATAGAGAGTGTCAGAGAGTGTCAGAGAGTGATAGTGAGTGTCTGAGAGTGTCAGAGAGTGTCAGAAAGTGATAGAGAGTGTCAGAGAGTGTCAGACAGAGTCAGAGAGTGATAGAGAGTGTCTGAGAGTGTCAGAGAGTGTCAGAGAGTGTCAGAGAGTGTCAGAGAGTGATAGAGAGTGTCAGAGAGTGACAGAGAGTGTCAGAGAGTGTAGAGAGTGTCACAGAGTGTCAGAGAGTGATAGAGAGTGTCAGAGAGTGATAGAGAGTGTCAGAGACTGTCTGAGAGTGTCAGAGAGTGATAGAGAGTGATAGTGATTGTCAGAGAGTGTCAGACAGTGTCAGAGAGTGATAGAGAGTGTCAGAGAGTGTCAGAGTGTGTCAGAGAGTGATAGTGAGTGTCTGAGAGTGTCAGATAGTGTCAGAGAGTGTCAGAGAGTGATAGCGAGTGATAGAGAGTGTCAGAGAGTGTCAGAGAGTGTCAGAGAGTGATAGAGAGTGATAGAGAGTTTCAGAGAGTGTCTGAGAGTGTGAGAGAGTGATAGAGAGTGATAGAGAGTGATTGAGAGTGATAGAGAGTTTCAGAGAGTGTCAGAGAGTGTCTGAGAGTGATAGAGAGTTTCAGAGAGTGTCAGAGAGTGTCTGAGAGTGTCAGAGAGTGATAGAGAGTGATAGAGAGTGTCAGAGAGTGTCAGACAGTGTCAGAGTGTGATAGAGAGTGTCAGAGAGTGTCAGAGAGTGATAGCGAGTGATAGAGAGTGTCAGAGAGTGTCAGAGAGTGTCTGAGATTGTCAGAGAGTGATAGACAGTGTCAGAGAGTGATAGAGAGTGTCAGAGAGTGTCTGAGAGTGATAGAGAGTGTCAGAGAGTGTCAGAGAGTGATAGTGAGTGTCTGAGAGTGTCAGAGAGTGTCAGAAAGTGATAGAGAGTGATAGAGAGTGTCAGAGAGTGTCAGACAGTGTCAGAGAGTGATAGAGAGTTTCAGAGAGTTTCAGAGAGTGTCAGAGAGTGTCAGAGAGTGATAGAGAGAGATAGAGAGTGTCAGAGAGTGATAGAGAGTGATAGAGAGTTTCAGAGAGTGTCAGAGAGTGTCTGAGAGTGTCAGAGAGTGATAGTGAGTGATAGAGAGTGTCAGAGAGTGTCAGAGAGTGTCAGAGAGTGATAGAGTGTGATAGAGAGTTTCAGAGAGTGTCAGAGAGTGTCTGAGAGTGTCAGAGAGTGATAGAGAGTGATAGAGAGTTTCAGAGAGTGTCAGAGAGTGTCAGAGAGTGATAGCGAGTGATAGAGAGTGTCAGAGAGTGTCAGAGAGTGATAGAGAGTGATAGAGAGTTTCAGAGAGTGTCAGAGAGTGTCTGAGAGTGTCAGAGAGTGATAGAGAGTGATAGAGAGTTTCAGAGAGTGTCAGAGAGTGTCTGAGAGTGTCAGAGAGTGATCGCGAGTGATAGAGAGTGTCAGAGAGTGTCAGAGAGTGTCAGAGAGTGATAGAGAGTGATAGAGAGTTTCAGAGAGTGTCAGAGAGTGTCTGAGAGTGTCAGAGAGTGATAGAGAGTTTCAGAGAGTGTCAGAGAGTGTCTGAGAGTGTCAGAGAGTGATAGAGAGTGATAGAGAGTGTCAGAGAGTGTCAGACAGTGTCAGAGAGTGATAGAGAGTGTCAGAGAGTGTCAGAGAGTGATAGCGAGTGATAGAGAGTGTCAGAGAGTGTCAGAGAGTGTCTGAGATTGTCAGAGAGTGATAGACAGTGTCAGAGAGTGATAGAGAGTGTCAGAGAGTGTCTGAGAGTGATAGAGAGTGATAGACAGTGTCAGAGAGTGATAGAGAGTGTCAGAGAGTGTCTGAGAGTGATAGAGAGTGTCAGAGAGTGTCAGAGAGTGATAGTGAGTGTCTGAGAGTGTCAGAGAGTGTCAGAAAGTGATAGAGAGTGATAGAGAGTGTCAGAGATTGTCAGACAGTGTCAGAGAGTGATAGAGAGTGTCAGAGAGTGTCAGAGAGTGATAGCGAGTGATAGAGAGTGATAGAGAGTTTCAGAGAGTGTCAGAGAGTGTCAGAGAGTGTCAGAGAGTGATAGAGAGTGATAGAGAGTGTCAGGGAGTGATAGAGAGTGATAGAGAGTTTCAGAGAGTGTCAGAGAGTGTCAGAGAGTGATAGAGAGTGATAGAGAGTTTCAGAGAGTGTCAGAGAGTGTCTGAGAGTGTCAGAGAGTGATAGAGAGTGATAGAGAGTTTCAGAGAGTGTCAGAGAGTGTCAGAGAGTGTCTGAGAGTGTCAGAGAGTGATAGAGAGTGATAGAGAGTTTCAGAGAGTGTCAGAGAGTGTCTGAGAGTGTCAGAGAGTGATAGAGAGTGATAGAGAGTGTCAGAGAGTGTCAGAAAGTGTCAGAGAGTGATAGAGAGTGTCAGAGAGTGTCAGATAGTGTCAGAGAGTGATAGTGAGTGTCTGAGAGTGTCTGAGAGTTTCAGAGACTGATAGAGAGTGATAGAGAGTGTCAGAGAGTTTCAGAGAGTGTCAGAGATTGTCTGAGAGTGTCAGAGAGAGATAGCGAGTGATAGAGAGTGTCAGAGAGTGTCAGAGAGTGTCAGAGAGGGATAGAGAGTGATAGAGAGTTTCAGAGAGTGTCAGAGAGTGTCTGAGAGTGTCAGAGAGTGATAGAGAGTGTCAGAGAGTGATAGAGAGTGTCAGAGAGTGTCAGAGAGTGATAGTGAGTGTCTGAGAGTGTCTGAGAGTGTCAGAGAGTGATAGAGAGTGATAGAGAGTGTCAGAGAGTTTCAGAGAGTGTCAGAGAGTGTCAGAGAGTGTCTGAGAGTGTCAGAGAGTGATAGCGAGTGATAGAGAGTGTCAGAGAGTGTCAGAGAGGGATAGAGAGTGATAGAGTGTGTCAGAGAGTGTCAGAGAGTGTCTGAGAGTGTCAGAGAGTGATAGACAGTGTCAGAGAGTGATAGAGAGTGTCAGAGAGTGTCAGAGAGTGATAGAGAGTGTCAGAGAGTGTCAGAGAGTGATAGTGAGTGTCTGAGAGTGATAGAGAGTGATAGAGAGTGATAGAGAGTGATAGAGAGTGTCAGAGAGTGTCAGACAGTGTCAGAGAGTGATAGTGAGTGTCTGAAAGTGTCAGAGAGTGATAGCGCGTGATAGAGAGTGTCAGAGAGTGTCAGAGAGTGTCAGAGAGGGATAGAGAGTGATAGAGAGTGTCAGAGAGTGTCAGAGAGTGTCTGAGAGTGTCAGAGAGTGATAGACAGTGTCAGAGAGTGATAGAGAGTGTCAGAGAGTGTCAGAGAGTGATAGAGAGTGTCAGAGAGTGTCAGAGAGTGTTAGCGAGTGATAGAGAGTGTCAGAGAGTGTCAGAGAGGGATAGAGAGTGATAGAGTGTGTCAGAGAGTGTCAGAGAGTGTCTGAGAGTGTCAGAGAGTGATAGACAGTGTCAGAGAGTGATAGAGAGTGTCAGAGAGTGTCAGAGAGTGATAGAGAGTGTCAGAGAGTGTCAGAGAGTGATAGTGAGTGTCTGAGAGTGATAGAGAGTGATAGAGAGTGATAGAGAGTGATAGAGAGTGTCAGAGAGTATCAGACAGTGTCAGAGAGTGATAGTGAGTGTCTGAAAGTGTCAGAGAGTGATAGCGCGTGATAGAGAGTGTCAGAGAGTGTCAGAGAGTGTCAGAGAGGGATAGAGAGTGATAGAGAGTGTCAGAGAGTGTCAGAGAGTGTCTGAGAGTGTCAGAGAGTGATAGACAGTGTCAGAGAGTGATAGAGAGTGTCAGAGAGTGTCAGAGAGTGATAGAGAGTGTCAGAGAGTGTCAGAGAGTGATAGTGAGTGTCTGAGAGTGATAGAGAGTGATAGAGAGTGATAGAGAGTGATAGAGAGTGTCAGAGAGTGTCAGACAGTGTCAGAGAGTGATAGTGAGTGTCTGAAAGTGTCAGAGAGTGATAGCGCGTGATAGAGAGTGTCAGAGAGTGTCAGAGAGTGTCAGAGAGGGATAGAGAGTGATAGAGAGTGTCAGAGAGTGTCAGAGAGTGTCTGAGAGTGTCAGAGAGTGATAGACAGTGTCAGAGAGTGATAGAGAGTGTCAGAGAGTGTCAGAGAGTGATAGAGAGTGTCAGAGAGTGTCAGAGAGTGTTAGCGAGTGATAGAGAGTGTCAGAGAGTGTCAGAGAGGGATAGAGAGTGATAGAGTGTGTCAGAGAGTGTCAGAGAGTGTCTGAGAGTGTCAGAGAGTGATAGACAGTGTCAGAGAGTGATAGAGAGTGTCAGAGAGTGTCAGAGAGTGATAGAGAGTGTCAGAGAGTGTCAGAGAGTGATAGTGAGTGTCTGAGAGTGATAGAGAGTGATAGAGAGTGATAGAGAGTGATAGAGAGTGTCAGAGAGTATCAGACAGTGTCAGAGAGTGATAGTGAGTGTCTGAAAGTGTCAGAGAGTGATAGCGCGTGATAGAGAGTGTCAGAGAGTGTCAGAGAGTGTCAGAGAGGGATAGAGAGTGATAGAGAGTGTCAGAGAGTGTCAGAGAGTGTCTGAGAGTGTCAGAGAGTGATAGACAGTGTCAGAGAGTGATAGAGAGTGTCAGAGAGTGTCAGAGAGTGATAGAGAGTGTCAGAGAGTGTCAGAGAGTGATAGCGAGTGATAGAGAGTGTCAGAGAGTGTCAGAGAGGGATAGAGAGTGATAGAGTGTGTCAGAGAGTTTCAGAGAGTGTCTGAGAGTGTCAGAGAGTGATAGACAGTGTCAGAGAGTGATAGAGAGTGTCAGAGAGTGTCAGAGAGTGATAGAGAGTGTCAGAGAGTGTCAGAGAGTGATAGTGAGTGTCTGAGAGTGATAGAGAATGATAGAGAGTGATAGAGAGTGATAGAGAGTGTCAGAGAGTGTCAGACAGTGTCAGAGAGTGATAGTGAGTGTCTGAAAGTGTCAGAGAGTGATAGCGCGTGATAGAGAGTGTCAGAGAGTGTCAGAGAGTGTCAGAGAGGGATAGAGAGTGATAGAGAGTGTCAGAGAGTGTCAGAGAGTGTCTGAGAGTGTCAGAGAGTGATAGACAGTGTCAGAGAGTGATAGAGAGTGTCAGAGAGTGTCAGAGAGTGATAGAGAGTGTCAGAGAGGGTCAGAGAGTGATAGACAGTGTCAGAGAGTGATAGAGAGTGTCAGAGAGTGTCAGAGAGTGATAGAGAGTGTCAGAGAGGGTCAGAGAGTGAAAGTGAGTGTCTGAGAGTGTCAGAGAGTGTCAGAAAGTGATAGAGAGTGATAGAGAGTGTCAGAGAGTGTCAGACAGTGTCAGAGAGTGATAGTGAGTGTCTGAGAGTGTCAGAGAGTGTCAGAGAGTTTCAGAGAGTGTCAGAGAGTGATAGAGAGTGTCAGAGAGTGATAGAGAGTGTCAGAGAGTGTCAGAGAGTGATAGAGAGTGTCAGAGAGTGATAGAGAGTGTCAGAGAGTGATAGAGAGTGTCACAGAGTGTCTGAGAGTGTCAGAGAGTGATAGAGAGTGATAGAGATTGTCAGAGAGTGTCAGACAGTGTCAGAGAGTGATAGAGAGTGTCAGAGAGTGTCAGACAGTGTCAGAGAGTGATAGTGAGTGTCTGAGAGTGTCAGATAGTGTCAGAGAGTGTCAGAGAGTGATAGAGAGTGATAGAGAGTTTCAGAGAGTGTCAGAGAGTTTCAGAGAGTGATAGAGAGTGATAGAGACTTTCAGAGAGTGTCAGAGAGTGTCTGAGAGTGTCAGAGAGTGATAGCGAGTGATAGAGAGTGTCAGAGAGTGTCAGAGAGTGTCAGAGAGGGATAGAGAGTGATAGAGAGTTTCAGAGAGTGTCAGAGAGTGTCTGAGAGTGTCAGAGAGTGATAGAGAGTGTCAGAGAGTGATAGAGAGTGATAGAGAGTGTCAGAGAGTGTCAGAGAGTGATAGTGAGTGTCTGAGAGTGTCTGAGAGTGTCAGAGAGTGATAGAGAGTGATACAGAGTGTCAGAGAGTTTCAGAGAGTGTCAGAGAGTGTCAGAGAGTGTCTGAGAGTGTCAGAGAGTGATAGCGAGTGATAGAGAGTGTCAGAGAGTGTCAGAGAGGGATAGAGAGTGATAGAGAGTGTCAGAGAGTGTCAGAGAGTGTCTGAGAGTGTCAGAGAGTGATAGACAGTGTCAGAGAGTGATAGACAGTGTCAGAGAGTGATAGAGAGTGTCAGAGAGTGTCAGAGAGTGATAGAGAGTGTCAGAGAGTGTCAGAGAGTGATAGTGAGTGTCTGAGAGTGTCAGAGAGTGTCAGAAAGTGATAGAGAGTGATAGAGAGTGTCAGAGAGTGTCAGACAGTGTCAGAGAGTGATAGACAGTGTCAGAGAGTGATAGAGAGTGTCAGAGAGTGTCAGAGAGTGATAGAGAGTGTCAGAGAGTGTCAGAGAGTGATAGTGAGTGTCTGAGAGTGTCAGAGAGTGTCAGAAAGTGATAGAGAGTGATAGAGAGTGTCAGAGAGTGTCAGACAGTGTCAGAGAGTGATAGTGAGTGTCTGAGAGTGTCAGAGAGTGATAGCGAGTGATAGAGAGTGTCAGAGAGTGTCAGAGAGTGTCAGAGAGGGATAGAGAGTGATAGAGAGTGTCAGAGAGTGTCAGAGAGTGTCTGAGAGTGTCAGAGAGTGATAGACAGTGTCAGAGAGTGATAGAGAGTGTCAGAGAGTGTCAGAGAGTGATAGAGAGTGTCAGAGAGTGTCAGAGAGTGTCAGAGAGGGATAGAGAGTGATAGAGAGTGTCAGAGAGTGTCAGAGAGTGTCTGAGAGTGTCAGAGAGTGATAGACAGTGTCAGAGAGTGATAGAGAGTGTCAGAGAGTGTCAGAGAGTGATAGAGAGTGTCAGAGAGGGTCAGAGAGTGATAGACAGTGTCAGAGAGTGATAGAGAGTGTCAGAGAGTGTCAGAGAGTGATAGAGAGTGTCAGAGAGGGTCAGAGAGTGAAAGTGAGTGTCTGAGAGTGTCAGAGAGTGTCAGAAAGTGATAGAGAGTGATAGAGAGTGTCAGACAGTGTCAGAGAGTGATAGTGAGTGTCTGAGAGTGTCAGAGAGTGTCAGAGAGTTTCAGAGAGTGTCAGAGAGTGATAGAGAGTGTCAGAGAGTGATAGAGAGTGTCAGAGAGTGTCAGAGAGTGATAGAGAGTGTCAGAGAGTGATAGAGAGTGTCAGAGAGTGATAGAGAGTGTCACAGAGTGTCTGAGAGTGTCAGAGAGTGATAGAGAGTGATAGAGATTGTCAGAGAGTGTCAGACAGTGTCAGAGAGTGATAGAGAGTGTCAGAGAGTGTCAGACAGTGTCAGAGAGTGATAGTGAGTGTCTGAGAGTGTCAGATAGTGTCAGAGAGTGTCAGAGAGTGATAGAGAGTGATAGAGAGTTTCAGAGAGTGTCAGAGAGTTTCAGAGAGTGATAGAGAGTGATAGAGACTTTCAGAGAGTGTCAGAGAGTGTCTGAGAGTGTCAGAGAGTGATAGCGAGTGATAGAGAGTGTCAGAGAGTGTCAGAGAGTGTCAGAGAGGGATAGAGAGTGATAGAGAGTTTCAGAGAGTGTCAGAGAGTGTCTGAGAGTGTCAGAGAGTGATAGAGAGTGTCAGAGAGTGATAGAGAGTGTCAGAGAGTGTCAGAGAGTGATAGTGAGTGTCTGAGAGTGTCTGAGAGTGTCAGAGAGTGATAGAGAGTGATACAGAGTGTCAGAGAGTTTCAGAGAGTGTCAGAGAGTGTCAGAGAGTGTCTGAGAGTGTCAGAGAGTGATAGCGAGTGATAGAGAGTGTCAGAGAGTGTCAGAGAGGGATAGAGAGTGATAGAGAGTGTCAGAGAGTGTCAGAGAGTGTCTGAGAGTGTCAGAGAGTGATAGACAGTGTCAGAGAGTGATAGACAGTGTCAGAGAGTGATAGAGAGTGTCAGAGAGTGTCAGAGAGTGATAGAGAGTGTCAGAGAGTGTCAGAGAGTGATAGTGAGTGTCTGAGAGTGTCAGAGAGTGTCAGAAAGTGATAGAGAGTGATAGAGAGTGTCAGAGAGTGTCAGACAGTGTCAGAGAGTGATAGACAGTGTCAGAGAGTGATAGAGAGTGTCAGAGAGTGTCAGAGAGTGATAGAGAGTGTCAGAGAGTGTCAGAGAGTGATAGTGAGTGTCTGAGAGTGTCAGAGAGTGTCAGAAAGTGATAGAGAGTGATAGAGAGTGTCAGAGAGTGTCAGACAGTGTCAGAGAGTGATAGTGAGTGTCTGAGAGTGTCAGAGAGTGATAGCGAGTGATAGAGAGTGTCAGAGAGTGTCAGAGAGTGTCAGAGAGGGATAGAGAGTGATAGAGAGTGTCAGAGAGTGTCAGAGAGTGTCTGAGAGTGTCAGAGAGTGATAGACAGTGTCAGAGAGTGATAGAGAGTGTCAGAGAGTGTCAGAGAGTGATAGAGAGTGTCAGAGAGTGTCAGAGAGTGATAGACAGTGTCAGAGAGTGATAGAGAGTGTCAGAGAGTGTCAGAGAGTGATAGAGAGTGTCAGAGAGTGTCAGAGAGTGATAGTGAGTGTCTGAGAGTGATAGAGAGTGTCAGAGAGTGTCAGAGAGTGATAGAGAGTGTCAGAGAGTGTCAGAGAGTGATAGTGAGTGTCTGAGAGTGTCAGACAGTGTCAGAGAGTGACAGTGAGTGTCTGAGAGTGTCTGAGAGTGTCAGAGAGTGATAGCGAGTGATAGAGAGTGTCAGAGAGTGTCAGAGAGTGTCAGAGAGGGATAGAGAGTGATAGAGAGTGTCAGAGAGTGTCAGAGAGTGTCTGAGAGTGTCAGAGAGTGATAGACAGTGTCAGAGAGTGATAGAGAGTGTCAGAGAGTGTCAGAGAGTGAGAGAGAGTGTCAGAGAGTGTCAGAGAGTGATAGACAGTGTCAGAGAGTGATAGAGAGTGTCAGAGAGTGTCAGAGAGTGATAGAGAGTGTCAGAGAGTGTCAGAGAGTGATAGTGAGTGTCTGAGAGTGATAGAGAGTGTCAGAGAGTGATAGACAGTGTCAGAGAGTGATAGAGAGTGTCAGAGAGTTTCAGAGAGTGATAGAGAGTGTCAGAGAGTGTCCGAGAGTGATAGACAGTGTCAGAGAGTGATAGAGAGTGTCAGAGAGTGTCAGAGAGTGATAGAGAGTGTCAGAGAGTGTCAGAGAGTGATAGTGAGTGTCTGAGAGTGATAGAGAGTGTCAGAGAGTGTCAGAGAGTGATAGAGAGTGTCAGAGAGTGTCAGAGAGTGATAGTGAGTGTCTGAGAGTGTCAGAGAGTGTCAGAAAGTGATAGAGAGTGATAGAGAGGGTCAGAGAGTGATAGAGAGTGTCAGAGAGTGTCAGAGAGTGTCTGAGAGTGTCAGAGAGTGATAGACAGTGTCAGAGAGTGATAGACAGTGTCAGAGAGTGATAGACAGTGTCAGAGAGTGATAGAGAGTGACAGAGAGTGTCAGAGAGTGATAGAGAGTGTCAGAGAGTGTCAGAGAGTGAAAGTGAGCGTCTGAGAGTGTCAGAGAGTGTCAGAAAGTGATAGAGAGTGATAGAGAGTGTCAGAGACTGTCAGACAGTGTCAGAGAGTGATAGTGAGTGTCTGAGAGTGTCAGAGAGTGTCAGAGAGTTTCAGAGAGTGTCAGAGAGTGATAGAGAGTGTCAGAGAGTGATAGAGAGTGTCAGAGAGTGTCAGAGAGTGATAGAGAGTGTCAGAGAGTGATAGAGAGTGTCAGAGAGTGATAGAGAGTGTCACAGAGTGTCTGAGAGTGTCAGAGAGTGATAGAGAGTGATAGAGATTGTCAGAGAGTGTCAGACAGTGTCAGAGAGTGATAGAGAGTGTCAGAGAGTGTCAGACAGTGTCAGAGAGTGATAGTGAGTGTCTGAGAGTGTCAGATAGTGTCAGAGATTGTCAGAGAGTGATAGAGAGTGATAGAGAGTTTCAGAGAGTGTCAGAGAGTTTCAGAGAGTGATAGAGAGTGATAGAGAGTTTCAGAGAGTGTCAGAGAGTGTCTGAGAGTGTCAGAGAGTGATAGCGAGTGATAGAGAGTGTCAGAGAGTGTCAGAGAGTGTCAGAGAGGGATAGAGAGTGATAGAGAGTTTCAGAGAGTGTCAGAGAGTATCTGAGAGTGTCAGAGAGTGATAGAGAGTGTCAGAGAGTGATAGAGAGTGTCAGAGAGTGTCAGAGAGTGATAGTGAGTGTCTGAGAGTGTCTGAGAGTGTCAGAGAGTGATAGAGAGTGATACAGAGTGTCAGAGAGTTTCAGAGAGTGTCAGAGAGTGTCAGAGAGTGTCTGAGAGTGTCAGAGAGTGATAGCGAGTGATAGAGAGTGTCAGAGAGTGTCAGAGAGGGATAGAGAGTGATAGAGAGTGTCAGAGAGTGTCAGAGAGTGTCTGAGAGTGTCAGAGAGTGATAGACAGTGTCAGAGAGTGATAGACAGTGTCAGAGAGTGATAGAGAGTGTCAGAGAGTGTCAGAGAGTGATAGAGAGTGTCAGAGAGTGTCAGAGAGTGATAGAGAGTGTCACAGAGTGTCTGAGAGTGTCAGAGAGTGATAGAGAGTGATAGAGATTGTCAGAGAGTGTCAGACAGTGTCAGAGAGTGATAGAGAGTGTCAGAGAGTGTCAGACAGTGTCAGAGAGTGATAGTGAGTGTCTGAGAGTGTCAGAGAGTGATAGTGAGTGATAGAGAGTGTCAGAGAGTGTCAGAGAGTGTCAGAGAGGGATAGAGAGTGATAGAGAGTGTCAGAGAGTGTCAGAGAGTGTCTGAGAGTGTCAGAGAGTGATAGACAGTGTCAGAGAGTGATAGAGAGTGTCAGAGAGTGTCAGAGAGTGATAGAGAGTGTCAGAGAGTGTCAGAGAGTGATAGACAGTGTCAGAGAGTGATAGAGAGTGTCAGAGAGTGTCAGAGAGTGATAGAGAGTGTCAGAGAGTGTCAGAGAGTGATAGTGAGTGTCTGAGAGTGATAGAGAGTGTCAGAGAGTGTCAGAGAGTGATAGAGAGTGTCAGAGAGTGTCAGAGAGTGATAGTGAGTGTCTGAGAGTGTCAGAGAGTGTCAGAAAGTGATAGAGAGTGATAGAGAGTGTCAGAGAGTGTCAGACAGTGTCAGAGAGTGATAGTGAGTGTCTGAGATAGTCAGAGAGTGTCTGAGAGTGTCAGAGAGTGATAGACAGTGTCAGAGAGTGATAGAGAGTGTCAGAGAGTGTCAGAGAGTGATAGAGAGTGTCAGAGAGTGTCAGAGAGTGATAGACAGTGTCAGAGAGTGATAGAGAGTGTCAGAGAGTGTCAGAGAGTGATAGAGAGTGTCAGAGAGTGTCAGAGAGTGATAGTGAGTGTCTGAGAGTGATAGAGAGTGTCAGAGAGTGTCAGAGAGTGATAGAGAGTGTCAGAGAGTGTCAGAGAGTGATAGTGAGTGTCTGAGAGTGTCAGACAGTGTCAGAGAGTGATAGTGAGTGTCTGAGAGTGTCTGAGAGTGTCAGAGAGTGATAGCGAGTGATAGAGAGTGTCAGAGAGTGTCAGAGAGTGTCAGAGAGTGATAGAGAGTGTCAGAGAGTGTCAGAGAGTGATAGAGAGTGTCAGAGAGTGTCAGAGAGTGGTAGACAGTGTCAGAGAGTGATAGAGAGTGTCAGAGAGTGTCAGAGAGTGATAGAGAGTGTCAGAGAGTGTCAGAGAGTGATAGTGAGTGTCTGAGAGTGATAGAGAGTGTCAGAGAGTGTCAGAGAGTGATAGAGAGTGTCAGAGAGTGTCAGAGAGTGATAGTGAGTGTCTGAGAGTGTCAGAGAGTGTCAGAAAGTGATAGAGAGTGATAGAGAGTGTCAGAGAGTAATAGAGAGTGTCAGAGAGTGTCAGAGAGTGTCTGAGAGTGTCAGAGAGTGATAGACAGTGTCAGAGAGTGATAGACAGTGTCAGAGAGTGATAGAGAGTGTCAGAGAGTGTCAGAGAGTGATAGAGAGTGTCAGAGACTGTCAGAGAGTGAAAGTGAGTGTCTGAGAGTGTCAGAGAGTGTCAGAAAGTGATAGAGAGTGATAGAGAGTGATAGAGAGTTTCAGAGAGTGTCAGAGAGTTTCAGAGAGTGATAGAGAGTGATAGAGAGTTTCAGAGAGTGTCAGAGAGTGTCTGAGAGTGTCAGAGAGTGATAGCGAGTGATAGAGAGTGTCAGAGAGTGTCAGAGAGTGTCAGAGAGTGATAGAGAGTGATAGAGAGTTTCAGAGAGTGTCAGAGAGTGTCTGAGAGTGTCAGAGAGTGATAGAGAGTGTCAGAGAGTGATAGAGAGTGTCAGAGAGTGTCAGAGAGTGATAGTGAGTGTCTGAGAGTGTCTGAGAGTGTCAGAGAGTGATAGAGAGTGATACAGAGTGTCAGAGAGTTTCAGAGAGTGTCAGAGAGTGTCAGAGAGTGTCTGAGAGTGTCAGAGAGTGATAGCGAGTGATAGAGAGTGTCAGAGAGTGTCAGAGAGGGATAGAGAGTGATAGAGAGTGTCAGAGAGTGTCAGAGAGTGTCTGAGAGTGTCAGAGAGTGATAGACAGTGTCAGAGAGTGATAGACAGTGTCAGAGAGTGATAGAGAGTGTCAGAGAGTGTCAGAGAGTGTCAGAGAGTGTCAGAGAGTGATAGACAGTGTCAGAGAGTGATAGACAGTGTCAGAGAGTGATAGAGAGTGTCAGAGAGTGTCAGAGAGTGATAGAGAGTGTCAGAGAGTGTCAGAGAGTGATAGTGAGTGTCTGAGAGTGTCAGAGAGTGTCAGAAAGTGATAGAGAGTGATAGAGAGTGTCAGAGAGTGTCAGACAGTGTCAGAGAGTGATAGTGAGTGTCTGAGAGTGTCAGAGAGTGATAGAGAGTGATAGCGAGTGATAGAGAGTGTCAGAGAGTGTCAGAGAGTGTCAGAGAGTGATAGTGAGTGTCTGAGAGTGATAGAGAGTGTCAGAGAGTGTCAGAGAGTGATAGAGAGTGTCAGAGAGTGTCAGAGAGTGATAGTGAGTGTCTGAGAGTGTCAGACAGTGTCAGAGAGTGATAGTGAGTGTCTGAGAGTGTCTGAGAGTGTCAGAGAGTGATAGCGAGTGATAGAGAGTGTCAGAGAGTGTCAGAGAGTGTCAGAGAGTGATAGAGAGTGTCAGAGAGTGTCAGAGAGTGATAGAGAGTGTCAGAGAGTGTCAGAGAGTGGTAGACAGTGTCAGAGAGTGATAGAGAGTGTCAGAGAGTGTCAGAGAGTGATAGAGAGTGTCAGAGAGTGTCAGAGAGTGATAGTGAGTGTCTGAGAGTGATAGAGAGTGTCAGAGAGTGTCAGAGAGTGATAGAGAGTGTCAGAGAGTGTCAGAGAGTGATAGTGAGTGTCTGAGAGTGTCAGAGAGTGTCAGAAAGTGATAGAGAGTGATAGAGAGTGTCAGAGAGTAATAGAGAGTGTCAGAGAGTGTCAGAGAGTGTCTGAGAGTGTCAGAGAGTGATAGACAGTGTCAGAGAGTGATAGACAGTGTCAGAGAGTGATAGAGAGTGTCAGAGAGTGTCAGAGAGTGATAGAGAGTGTCAGAGAGTGTCAGAGAGTGAAAGTGAGTGTCTGAGAGTGTCAGAGAGTGTCAGAAAGTGATAGAGAGTGATAGAGAGTGATAGAGAGTTTCAGAGAGTGTCAGAGAGTTTCAGAGAGTGATAGAGAGTGATAGAGAGTTTCAGAGAGTGTCAGAGAGTGTCTGAGAGTGTCAGAGAGTGATAGCGAGTGATAGAGAGTGTCAGAGAGTGTCAGAGAGTGTCAGAGAGTGATAGAGAGTGATAGAGAGTTTCAGAGAGTGTCAGAGAGTGTCTGAGAGTGTCAGAGAGTGATAGAGAGTGTCAGAGAGTGATAGAGAGTGTCAGAGAGTGTCAGAGAGTGATAGTGAGTGTCTGAGAGTGTCTGAGAGTGTCAGAGAGTGATAGAGAGTGATACAGAGTGTCAGAGAGTTTCAGAGAGTGTCAGAGAGTGTCAGAGAGTGTCTGAGAGTGTCAGAGAGTGATAGCGAGTGATAGAGAGTGTCAGAGAGTGTCAGAGAGGGATAGAGAGTGATAGAGAGTGTCAGAGAGTGTCAGAGAGTGTCTGAGAGTGTCAGAGAGTGATAGACAGTGTCAGAGAGTGATAGACAGTGTCAGAGAGTGATAGAGAGTGTCAGAGAGTGTCAGAGAGTGTCAGAGAGTGATAGACAGTGTCAGAGAGTGATAGACAGTGTCAGAGAGTGATAGAGAGTGTCAGAGAGTGTCAGAGAGTGATAGAGAGTGTCAGAGAGTGTCAGAGAGTGATAGTGAGTGTCTGAGAGTGTCAGAGAGTGTCAGAAAGTGATAGAGAGTGATAGAGAGTGTCAGAGAGTGTCAGACAGTGTCAGAGAGTGATAGTGAGTGTCTGAGAGTGTCAGAGAGTGATAGCGAGTGATAGAGAGTGTCAGAGAGTGATAGACAGTGTCAGAGAGTGATAGAGAGTGTCAGAGAGTGTCAGAGATTGATAGAGAGTGTCAGAGAGTGTCAGAGAGTGAAAGTGAGTGTCTGAGAGTGTCAGAGAGTGTCAGAAAGTGATAGAGAGTGATAGAGAGTGATAGAGAGTTTCAGAGAGTGTCAGAGAGTTTCAGAGAGTGATAGAGAGTGATAGAGAGTTTCAGAGAGTGTCAGAGAGTGTCTGAGAGTGTCAGAGAGTGATAGCGAGTGATAGAGAGTGTCAGAGAGTGTCAGAGAGTGTCAGAGAGGGATAGAGAGTGATAGAGAGTTTCAGAGAGTGTCAGAGAGTGTCTGAGAGTGTCAGAGAGTGATAGAGAGTGTCAGAGAGTGATAGAGAGTGTCAGAGAGTGTCAGAGAGTGATAGTGAGTGTCTGAGAGTGTCTGAGAGTGTCAGAGAGTGATAGAGAGTGATACAGAGTGTCAGAGAGTTTCAGAGAGTGTCAGAGAGTGTCAGAGAGTGTCTGAGAGTGTCAGAGAGTGATAGCGAGTGATAGAGAGTGTCAGAGAGTGTCAGAGAGGGATAGAGAGTGATAGAGAGTGTCAGAGAGTGTCAGAGAGTGTCTGAGAGTGTCAGAGAGTGATAGACAGTGTCAGAGAGTGATAGACAGTGTCAGAGAGTGATAGAGAGTGTCAGAGAGTGTCAGAGAGTGATAGAGAGTGTCAGAGAGTGTCAGAGAGTGATAGTGAGTGTCTGAGAGTGTCAGAGAGTGTCAGAAAGTGATAGAGAGTGATAGAGAGTGTCAGAGAGTGTCAGACAGTGTCAGAGAGTGATAGTGAGTGTCTGAGAGTGTCAGAGAGTGATAGCGAGTGATAGAGAGTGTCAGAGAGTGTCAGAGAGTGTCAGAGAGGGATAGAGATTGATAGAGAGTGTCAGAGAGTGTCAGAGAGTGTCTGAGAGTGTCAGAGAGTGATAGACAGTGTCAGAGAGTGATAGAGAGTGTCAGAGAGTGTCAGAGAGTGATAGAGAGTGTCAGAGAGTGTCAGAGAGTGATAGACAGTGTCAGAGAGTGATAGAGAGTGTCAGAGAGTGTCAGAGAGTGATAGAGAGTGTCAGAGAGTGTCAGAGAGTGATAGTGAGTGTCTGAGAGTGATAGAGAGTGTCAGAGAGTGTCAGAGAGTGTTAGAGAGTGTCAGAGAGTGTCAGAGAGTGATAGTGAGTGTCTGAGAGTGTCAGAGAGTGTCAGAAAGTGATAGAGAGTGATAGAGAGTGTCAGAGAGTGTCAGACAGTGTCAGAGAGTGATAGTGAGTGTCTGAGAGTTTCAGAGAGTGTCAGAGAGTTTCAGAGAGTGTCAGAGAGTGATAGAGAGTGTCAGAGAGTGATAGAGAGTGTCAGAGAGTGTCAGAGAGTGATAGAGAGTGTCACAGAGTGTCTGAGAGTGTCAGAGAGTGATAGAGAGTGATAGAGATTGTCAGAGAGTGTCAGACAGTGTCAGAGAGTGATAGAGAGTGTCAGAGAGTGTCAGACAGTGTCAGAGAGTGATAGTGAGTGTCTGAGAGTGTCAGATAGTGTCAGAGAGTGTCAGAGAGTGATAGAGAGTGATAGAGAGTTTCAGAGAGTGTCAGAGAGTTTCAGAGAGTGATAGAGAGTGATAGAGAGTTTCAGAGAGTGTCAGAGAGTGTCTGAGAGTGTCAGAGAGTGTCAGAGAGTGTCAGAGAGTGATAGAGAGTGATAGAGAGTGTCAGAGAGTGTCAGAGAGTGTCAGAGAGTGATAGAGCGTGATAGAGAGTTTCAGAGAGTGTCAGAGATTGTCAGAGAGTGTCAGAGAGTGATAGAGAGTGATAGAGAGTGTCAGAGAGTGTCAGAGAGTGTCAGAGAGTGATAGAGAGTGATAGAGAGTGCCAGAGAGTGTCAGAGAGTGATAGAGAGTGATAGAGAGTTTCAGAGATTGTCAGAGAGTGTCTTAGAGTGTCAGAGAGTGATAGAGAGTGACAGAGAGTTTCAGAGAGTGTCAGAGAGTGTCTGAGAGTGTCAGAGAGTGATAGAGAGTGATAGAGAGTGTCAGAGAGTGTCATAGAGTGATAGTGAGTGTCTGAGAGTGTCAGAGAGTGTCAGAAAGTGATAGAGAGTGTCAGAGAGTGTCAGACAGAGTCAGAGAGTGATAGAGAGTGTCTGAGAGTGTCAGAGAGTGTCAGAGAGTGTCAGAGAGTGTCAGAGAGTGATAGAGAGTGTCAGAGAGTGACAGAGAGTGTCAGAGAGTGATAGTGTCACAGAGTGTCAAGAGTGATAGAGAGTGTCAGAGAGTGATAGAGAGTGTCAGAGACTGTCTGAGAGTGTCAGAGAGTGATAGAGAGTGATAGTGATTGTCAGAGAGTGTCAGACAGTGTCAGAGAGTGATAGAGAGTGTCAGAGAGTGTCAGAGTGTGTCAGAGAGTGATAGTGAGTGTCTGAGAGTGTCAGATAGTGTCAGAGAGTGTCAGAGAGTGTCAGAGAGTGATAGCGAGTGATAGAGAGTGTCAGAGAGTGTCAGAGAGTGTCAGAGAGTGATAGAGAGTGATAGAGAGTGTCTGAGAGTGTGAGAGAGTGATAGAGAGTGATAGAGAGTGATTGAGAGTTTCAGAGAGTGTCAGAGAGTGTCTGAGAGTGTCAGAGAGTGATAGCGAGTGATAGAGAATGTCAGAGAGTGTCAGAGAGTGATCGCGAGTGATAGAGTGTATCAGAGAGTGTCAGAGAGTGTCAGAGAGTGATAGAGAGTGATAGAGAGTGATAGAGAGTTTCAGAGAGTGTCAGAGAGTGTCTGAGAGTGATAGAGAGTTTCAGAGAGTGTCAGAGAGTGTCTGAGAGTGTCAGAGAGTGATAGAGAGTGATAGAGAGTGTCAGAGAGTGTCAGACAGTGTCAGAGAGTGATAGAGAGTGTCAGAGAGTGTCAGAGAGTGATAGCGAGTGATAGAGAGTGTCAGAGAGTGTCAGAGAGTGTCTGAGATTGTCAGAGAGTGATAGACAGTGTCAGAGAGTGATAGAGAGTGTCAGAGAGTGTCTGAGAGTGATAGAGAGTGTCAGAGAGTGTCAGAGAGTGATAGTGAGTGTCTGAGAGTGTCAGAGAGTGTCAGAAAGTGATAGAGAGTGATAGAGAGTGTCAGAGAGTGTCAGACAGTGTCAGAGAGTGATAGAGAGTGTCAGAGAGTGTCAGAGAGTGATAGCGAGTGATAGAGAGTGATAGAGAGTTTCAGAGAGTTTCAGAGAGTGTCAGAGAGTGTCAGAGAGTGATAGAGAGTGATAGAGAGTGTCAGAGATTGATAGAGAGTGATAGAGAGTTTCAGAGAGTGTCAGAGAGTGTCTGAGAGTGTCAGAGAGTGATAGTGAGTGATAGAGAGTGTCAGAGAGTGTCAGAGAGTGATAGAGAGTGATAGAGAGTTTCAGAGAGTGTCAGAGAGTGTCTGAGAGTGTCAGAGAGTGATAGAGAGTGATAGAGAGTTTCAGAGAGTGTCAGAGAGTGTCAGAGAGTGATAGCGAGTGATAGAGAGTGTCAGAGAGTGTCAGAGAGTGATAGAGAGTGATAGAGAGTTTCAGAGAGTGTCAGAGAGTGTCTGAGAGTGTCAGAGAGTGATAGCGAGTGATAGAGAGTGTCAGAGAGTGTCAGAGAGTGTCAGAGAGGGATAGAGAGTGATAGAGAGTTTCAGAGAGTGTCAGAGAGTGTCTGAGAGTGTCAGAGAGTGATAGAGAGTGTCAGAGAGTGATAGAGAGTGTCAGAGAGTGTCAGAGAGTGATAGTGAGTGTCTGAGAGTGTCTGAGAGTGTCAGAGAGTGATAGAGAGTGATACAGAGTGTCAGAGAGTTTCAGAGAGTGTCAGAGAGTGTCAGAGAGTGTCTGAGAGTGTCAGAGTGTGATAGCGAGTGATAAAGAGTGTCAGAGAGTGTCAGAGAGGGATAGAGAGTGATAGAGAGTGTCAGAGAGTGTCAGAGAGTGTCTGAGAGTGTCAGAGAGTGATAGACAGTGTCAGAGAGTGATAGAGAGTGTCAGAGAGTGATAGAGAGTGTCAGAGAGTGTCAGAGAGTGATAGAGAGTGTCAGAGAGTGTCAGAGAGTGATAGTGAGTGTCAGAGAGTGTCTGAGAGTGTCAGAGAGTGATAGTGAGTGATAGAGAGTGTCAGAGAGTGTCAGAGAGTGATAGAGAGTGATAGAGAGTTTCAGAGAGTGTCAGAGAGTGTCTGAGAGTGTCAGAGAGTGATAGAGAGTGATAGAGAGTTTCAGAGAGTGTCAGAGAGTGTCAGAGAGTGATAGCGAGTGATAGAGAGTGTCAGAGAGTGTCAGAGAGTGATAGAGAGTGATAGAGAGTTTCAGAGAGTGTCAGAGAGTGTCTGAGAGTGTCAGAGAGTGATAGCGAGTGATAGAGAGTGTCAGAGAGTGTCAGAGAGTGTCAGAGAGGGATAGAGAGTGATAGAGAGTTTCAGAGAGTGTCAGAGAGTGTCTGAGAGTGTCAGAGAGTGATAGAGAGTGTCAGAGAGTGATAGAGAGTGTCAGAGAGTGTCAGAGAGTGATAGTGAGTGTCTGAGAGTGTCTGAGAGTGTCAGAGAGTGATAGAGAGTGATACAGAGTGTCAGAGAGTTTCAGAGAGTGTCAGAGAGTGTCAGAGAGTGTCTGAGAGTGTCAGAGTGTGATAGCGAGTGATAAAGAGTGTCAGAGAGTGTCAGAGAGGGATAGAGAGTGATAGAGAGTGTCAGAGAGTGTCAGAGAGTGTCTGAGAGTGTCAGAGAGTGATAGACAGTGTCAGAGAGTGATAGAGAGTGTCAGAGAGTGATAGAGAGTGTCAGAGAGTGTCAGAGAGTGATAGAGAGTGTCAGAGAGTGTCAGAGAGTGATAGTGAGTGTCTGAGAGTGTCAGAGAGTGTCAGAAAGTGATAGAGAGTGATAGAGAGTGTCAGAGAGTGTCAGACAGTGTCAGAGAGTGATAGTGAGTGTCTGAGAGTGTCAGAGAGTGATAGCGAGTGATAGAGAGTGTCAGAGAGTGTCAGAGAGTGTCAGAGAGGGATAGAGAGTGATAGAGAGTTTCAGAGAGTGTCAGAGAGTGTCTGAGAGTGTCAGAGAGTGATAGACAGTGTCAGAGAGTGATAGAGAGTGTCAGAGAGTGTCAGAGAGTGATAGAGAGTGTCAGAGAGTGTCAGAGAGTGATAGACAGTGTCAGAGAGTGATAGAGAGTGTCAGAGAGTGTCAGAGAGTGATAGAGTGTGTCAGAGAGTGTCAGAGAGTGATAGTGAGTGTCTGAGAGTGATAGAGAGTGTCGGAGAGTGTCAGAGAGTGATAGAGAGTGTCAGAGAGTGTCAGAGAGTGATAGTGAGTGTCTGAGAGTGTCAGAGAGTGTCAGAAAGTGATAGAGAGTGATAGAGAGTGTCAGAGAGTGATAGAGAGTGTCAGAGAGTGTCAGAGAGTGTCAGAGAGTGATAGACAGTGTCAGAGAGTGATAGACAGTGTCAGAGAGTGATAGACAGTGTCAGAGAGTGATAGAGAGTGTCAGAGAGAGTCAGAGAGTGATAGAGAGTGTCAGAGAGTGTCAGAGAGTGAAAGTGAGTGTCTGAGAGTGTCAGAGAGTGTCAGAAAGTGATAGAGAGTGATAGAGAGTGTCAGACAGTGTCAGAGAGTGATAGTGAGTGTCTGAGAGTGTCAGAGAGTGTCAGAGAGTTTCAGAGAGTGTCAGAGAGTGATAGAGAGTGTCAGAGAGTGATAGAGAGTGTCAGAGAGTGTCAGAGAGTGATAGAGAGTGTCAGAGAGTGATAGAGAGTGTCAGAGAGTGATAGAGAGTGTCACAGAGTGTCTGAGAGTGTCAGAGAGTGATAGAGATTGTCAGAGAGTGTCAGACAGTGTCAGAGAGTGATAGAGAGTGTCAGAGAGTGTCAGACAGTGTCAGAGAGTGAAAGTGAGTGTCTGAGAGTGTCAGAGAGTGTCAGAAAGTGATAGAGAGTGATAGAGAGTGTCAGACAGTGTCAGAGAGTGATAGTGAGTGTCTGAGAGTGTCAGAGAGTGTCAGAGAGTTTCAGAGAGTGTCAGAGAGTGATAGAGAGTGTCAGAGAGTGATAGAGAGTGTCAGAGAGTGTCAGAGAGTGATAGAGAGTGTCAGAGAGTGATAGAGAGTGTCAGAGAGTGATAGAGAGTGTCACAGAGTGTCTGAGAGTGTCAGAGAGTGATAGAGATTGTCAGAGAGTGTCAGACAGTGTCAGAGAGTGATAGAGAGTGTCAGAGAGTGTCAGACAGTGTCAGAGAGTGATAGTGAGTGTCTGAGAGTGTCAGATAGTGTCAGAGAGTGTCAGAGAGTGATAGAGAGTGATAGAGAGTTTCAGAGAGTGTCAGAGAGTTTCAGAGAGTGATAGAGAGTGATAGAGAGTTTCAGAGAGTGTCAGAGAGTGTCTGAGAGTGTCAGAGAGTGATAGCGAGTGATAGAGAGTGTCAGAGAGTGTCAGAGAGTGTCAGAGAGGGATAGAGAGTGATAGAGAGTTTCAGAGAGTGTCAGAGAGTGTCTGAGAGTGTCAGAGAGTGATAGAGAGTGTCAGAGAGTGATAGAGAGTGTCAGAGAGTGATAGTGAGTGTCTGAGAGTGTCTGAGAGTGTCAGAGAGTGATAGAGAGTGATACAGAGTGTCAGAGAGTTTCAGAGAGTGTCAGAGAGTGTCAGAGAGTGTCTGAGAGTGTCAGAGAGTGATAGCGAGTGATAGAGAGTGTCAGAGAGTGTCAGAGAGGGATAGAGAGTGATAGAGAGTGTCAGAGAGTGTCTGAGAGTGTCAGAGAGTGATAGACAGTGTCAGAGAGTGATAGACAGTGTCAGAGAGTGATAGAGAGTGTCAGAGAGTGTCAGAGAGTGATAGAGAGTGTCAGAGAGTGATAGCGAGTGATAGAGAGTGTCAGAGAGTGTCAGAGAGGGATAGAGAGTGATAGAGAGTGTCAGAGAGTGTCAGAGAGTGTCTGAGAGTGTCAGAGAGTGATAGACAGTGTCAGAGAGTGATAGACAGTGTCAGAGAGTGATAGAGAGTGTCAGAGAGTGTCAGAGAGTGATAGAGAGTGTCAGAGAGTGTCAGAGAGTGATAGTGAGTGTCTGAGAGTGTCAGAGAGTGTCAGAAAGGGATAGAGAGTGATAGAGAGTGTCAGAGAGTGTCAGACAGTGTCAGAGAGTGATAGTGAGTGTCTGAGAGTGTCAGAGAGTGATAGCGAGTGATAGAGAGTGTCAGAGAGTGTCAGAGAGTGTCAGAGAGGGATAGAGAGTGATAGAGAGTGTCAGAGAGTGTCAGAGAGTGTCTGAGAGTGTCAGAGAGTGATAGACAGTGTCAGAGAGTGATAGAGAGTGTCAGAGAGTGTCAGTGAGTGATAGAGAGTGTCAGAGAGTGTCAGAGAGTGATAGACAGTGTCAGAGAGTGATAGAGAGTGTCAGAGAGTGTCAGAGAGTGATAGAGAGTGTCAGAGAGTGTCAGAGAGTGATAGTGAGTGTCAGAGAGTGTCAGAGAGTGTCTGAGAGTGATAGAGAGTGATAGACAGTGTCAGAGAGTGTCTGAGAGTGTCAGAGAGTGATAGACAGTGTCAGAGAGTGATAGAGAGTGTCAGACAGTGTCAGAGAGTGATAGAGAGTGTCAGAGAGTGTCAGAGAGTGATAGAGAGTGTCAGAGAGTGTCAGAGAGTGATAGACAGTGTCAGAGAGTGATAGAGAGTGTCAGAGAGTGTCAGAGAGTGATAGAGAGTGTCAGAGAGTGTCAGAGAGTGATAGTGAGTGTCTGAGAGTGATAGAGAGTGTCAGAGAGTGTCAGAGAGTGATAGTGAGTGTCTGAGAGTGTCAGAGAGTGTCAGAAAGTGATAGAGAGTGATAGAGAGTGTCAGAGAGTGTCAGACAGTGTCAGAGAGTGATAGTGAGTGTCTGAGAGAGTCAGAGAGTGTCAGAGAGTTTCAGAGAGTGTCAGAGAGTGATAGAGAGTGTCAGAGAGTGATAGAGAGTGTCAGAGAGTGTCAGAGAGTGATAGAGAGTGTCAGAGAGTGTCAGAGAGTGATAGACAGTGTCAGAGAGTGATAGAGAGTGTCAGAGAGTGTCAGAGAGTGATAGAGAGTGTCAGAGAGTGTCAGAGAGTGATAGTGAGTGTCTGAGAGTGATAGAGAGTGTCATAGAGTGTCAGAGAGTGATAGAGAGTGTCAGAGAGTGTCAGAGAGTGATAGTGAGTGTCTGAGAGTGTCAGAGAGTGTCAGAAAGTGATAGAGAGTGATAGAGAGTGTCAGAGAGTGTCAGACAGTGTCAGAGAGTGATAGTGAGTGTCTGAGAGTGTCAGAGAGTGTCAGAGAGTTTCAGAGAGTGTCAGAGAGTGATAGAGAGTGTCAGAGAGTGATAGAGAGTGTCAGAGAGTGTCAGAGAGTGATAGAGAGTGTCACAGAGTGTCTGAGAGTGTCAGAGAGTGATAGAGAGTGATAGAGATTGTCAGAGAGTGTCAGACAGTGTCAGAGAGTGATAGAGAGTGTCAGAGAGTGTCAGACAGTGTCAGAGAGTGATAGTGAGTGTCTGAGAGTGTCAGATAGTGTCAGAGAGTGTCAGAGAGTGATAGAGAGTGATAGAGAGTTTCAGAAAGTGTCAGAGTGTTTCAGAGAGTGATAGAGAGTGATAGAGAGTTTCAGAGAGTGTCAGAGAGTGTCTGAGAGTGTCAGAGAGTGTCAGAGAGTGTCAGAGAGTGATAGAGAGTGATAGAGAGTGTCAGAGAGTGTCAGAGAGTGATAGAGAGTGATAGAGAGTTTCAGAGAGTGTCAGAGATTGTCAGAGAGTGTCAGAGAGTGATAGAGAGTGATAGAGAGTGTCAGAGAGTGTCAGAGAGTGATAGAGAGTGATAGAGAGTGCCAGAGAGTGTCAGAGAGTGATAGAGAGTGATAGAGAGTGTCAGAGAGTGTCTTAGAGTGTCAGAGAGTGATAGAGAGTGACAGAGAGTTTCAGAGAGTGTCAGAGAGTGTCTGAGAGTGTCAGAGAGTGATAGAGAGTGATAGAGAGTGTCAGAGAGTGTCAGACAGTGTCAGAGAGTGATAGAGATTGTCAGAGAGTGTCAGACAGTGTCAGAGAGTGATAGAGAGTGTCAGAGAGTGATAGAGTGTGTCAGAGAGTGTCTGAGAGTGTCAGAGAGTGATAGAGAGTTTCAGAGAGTGTCAGAGAGTGTCTGAGAGTGTCAGAGAGTGATAGAGAGTGATAGAGAGTGTCAGAGAGTGTCAGACATTGTCAGAGAGTGATAGAGAGTGTCAGAGTGTGTCAGACAGTGTCAGAGAGTGTCAGAGAGTGATAGAGAGTGTCAGAGAGTGTCTGAGAGTGACAGAGAGTGTCAGAGAGCGATAGAGAGTGACAGAGAGTGTCAGAGAGTGTCAGACTGTGTCAGAGAGTGATAGAGAGTGTCAGAGAGTGTCAGACAGTGTCAGAGAGTGATAGAGAGTGTCAGAGAGTGATAGAGAGTGTCAGAGAGTGTCTGAGAGTGTCAGAGAGTGTCTGAGAGTTTCAGAGAGTGATAGAGAGTGATAGAGAGTGTCAGAGAGTGTCAGAGAGTGATAGAGAGTGTCAGAGAGTGTCAGACAGTGTCAGAGAGTGATAGAGAGTTTCAGAGAGTGTCAGAGAGTGCCTGAGAGTGTCAGAGAGAGATAGAGGGTGATAGAGAGTGTCAGAGAGTGTCAGACAGTGTCAGAGAGTGATAGAGAGTGTCAGAGAGTGTCAGACAGTGTCAGAGAGTGATAGAGAGTATCAGAGAGTGATAGAGAGTGTCAGAGAGTGTCTGAGAGTGTCAGAGAGTGTCAGAGAGTGATAGAGAGCGATAGAGAGTGTCAGAGAGTGTCAGACAGTGTCAGAGAGTGATAGAGAGTGTCAGAGAGTGTCAGACAGTGTCAGAGAGTGATAGAGAGTGTCAGAGAGTGATAGGGAGTGTCAGAGAGTGTCTGAGAGTGTCAGAGAGTGATAGTGAGTTTCAGAGAGTGTCTGAGAGTGTCTGAGAGTGTCAGAGAGTGATAGAGAGTGATAGAGAGTGATAGAGAGTGTCAGACAGTGTCAGAGAGTGATAGAGAGTGTCAGAGAGTGTCAGACAGTGTCAGAGAGTGATAGAGAGTGTCAGAGAGTGATAGAGAGTGATAGAGAGTGTCAGAGAGTGTCAGAGAGTGATAGAGAGTGTCAGAGAGTGTCAGACAGTGTCAGAGAGTGATAGTGAGTGTCTGAGCGTGTCAGCGAGTGTTAGAGAGTGTCAGAGAGTGTCAGACAGTGTCAGAGAGTGATAGAGAGTTTCAGAGAGTGATAGAGAGTGTCAGAGAGTGTCTGAGAGTGTCACAGAGTGTCTGAGAGTGTCAGAGAGTGATAGAGAGTGATAGAGAGTGTCAGAGAGTGTCAGACAGTGTCAGAGAGTGATAGTGAGTGTCTGAGAGTGTCAGAGAGTGATAGAGAGTGTCAGAGAGTGATAGAGAGTTTCAGAGAGTGTCTGAGAGTGTCTGAGAGTGTCAGAGAGTGATAGAGAGTGATAGAGAGTGTCAGACAGTGTCAGAGAGTGATAGAGAGTGTCAGAGAGTGTCAGACAGTGTCAGAAAGTGATAGAGAGTGTCAGAGAGTGATAGAGAGTGATAGAGAGTGTCAGAGAGTGTCAGAGAGTGATAGAGAGTGTCAGAGAGTGTCAGACAGTGTCAGAGAGTGATAGTGAGTGTCTGAGAGTGTCAGAGAGTGATAGAGAGTGTCAGAGAGTGTCAGACAGTGTCAGAGAGTGATAGAGAGTGTCAGAGAGTGATAGAGAGTGTCAGAGAGTGTCTGAGAGTGTCACAGAGTGTCTGAGAGTGTCAGAGAGTGATAGAGAGTGATAGAGAGTGTCAGAGAGTGTCAGAGAGTGATAGAGAGTGTCAGAGAGTGTCAGAGAGTGTCTGAGAGTGTCAGAGAGTGATAGACAGTGTCAGAGAGTGATAGAGAGCGTCAGAGAGTGTCAGAGATTGATAGAGTATGTCAGAGAGTGTCAGAGAGTGATAGACAGTGTCAGAGAGTGATAGAGAGTGTCAGAGAGTGTCAGAGAGTGATAGAGAGTGTCAGAGAGTGTCAGAGAGTGATAGTGAGTGTCTGAGAGTGATAGAGAGTGTCAGAGAGTGTCAGAGAGTGATAGAGAGTGTCAGAGAGTGTCAGAGAGTGATAGTGAGTGTCTGAGAGTGTCAGAGAGTGTCAGAAAGTGATAGAGAGTGATAGAGAGTGTCAGAGAGTGATAGAGAGTGTCAGAGAGTGTCAGAGAGTGTCTGAGAGTGTCAGAGAGTGATAGACAGTGTCAGAGAGTGATAGACAGTGTCAGAGAGTGATAGAGAGTGTCAGAGAGTGTCAGAGAGTGATAGAGAGTGTCAGAGAGTGTCAGAGAGTGAAAGTGAGTGTCTGAGAGTGTCAGAGAGTGTCAGAGAGTGATAGAGAGTGTCAGAGAGTGATAGAGAGTGTCAGAGAGTGTCAGAGAGTGATAGTGAGTGTCTGAGAGTGTCTGAGAGTGTCAGAGAGTGATAGAGAGTGATACAGAGTGTCAGAGAGTTTCAGAGAGTGTCAGAGAGTGTCAGAGAGTGTCTGAGAGTGTCAGAGAGTGATAGCGAGTGATAGAGAGTGTCAGAGAGTGTCAGAGAGGGATAGAGAGTGATAGAGAGTGTCAGAGAGTGTCAGAGAGTGTCAGAGAGTGATAGACAGTGTCAGAGAGTGATAGACAGTGTCAGAGAGTGATAGAGAGTGTCAGAGAGTGATAGAGAGTGTCAGAGAGTGTCAGAGAGTGATAGTGAGTGTCTGAGAGTGTCAGAGAGTGTCAGAAAGTGATAGAGAGTGATAGAGAGTGTCAGAGAGTGTCAGACAGTGTCAGAGAGTGATAGTGAGTGTCAGAGAGTGTCAGAGAGTGTCAGAGAGTGATAGAGAGTGTCAGAGAGTGTCAGAGAGTGTCAGAGAGGGATAGAGAGTGATAGAGAGTGTCAGAGAGTGTCAGAGAGTGTCTGAGAGTGTCAGAGAGTGATAGACAGTGTCAGAGAGTGATAGAGAGTGTCAGAGAGTGTCAGAGAGTGATAGAGAGTGTCAGAGAGTGTCAGAGAGTGATAGACAGTGTCAGAGAGTGATAGAGAGTGTCAGAGAGTGTCAGAGAGTGATAGAGAGTGTCAGAGAGTGATAGACAGTGTCAGAGAGTGATAGAGAGTGTCAGAGAGTGTCAGAGAGTGATAGAGAGTGTCAGAGAGTGTCAGAGAGTGATAGACAGTGTCAGAGAGTGATAGAGAGTGTCAGAGAGTGTCAGAGAGTGATAGAGAGTGTCAGAGAGTGATAGAGAGTGTCAGAGAGTGTCAGAGAGTGATAGAGAGTGTCAGAGAGTGATAGACAGTGTCAGAGAGTGATAGAGAGTGTCAGAGAGTGTCAGAGAGTGATAGAGAGTGTCAGAGAGTGTCAGAGAGTGATAGACAGTGTCAGTGAGTGATAGAGAGTGTCAGAGAGTGTCAGAGAGTGTCAGAGAGTGTCAGAGAGTGATAGACAGTGTCAGAGAGTGATAGAGAGTGTCAGAGAGTGTCAGAGAGTGATAGAGAGTGTCAGAGAGTGATAGACAGTGTCAGAGAGTGATAGAGAGTGTCAGAGAGTGTCAGAGAGTGATAGAGAGTGTCAGAGAGTGTCAGAGAGTGATACACAGTGTCAGAGAGTGATAGAGAGTGTCAGAGAGTGTCAGAGAGTGATAGAGAGTGTCAGAGAGTGTCAGAGAGTGATAGTGAGTGTCTGAGAGTGTCAGAGAGTGTCAGAGAGTGATAGAGAGTGTCAGAGAGTGATAGACAGTGTCAGAGAGTGATAGAGAGTGTCAGAGAGTGTCAGAGAGTGATAGAGAGTGTCAGAGAGTGTCAGAGAGTGATAGACAGTGTCAGTGAGTGATAGAGAGTGTCAGAGAGTGTCAGAGAGTGTCAGAGAGTGTCAGAGAGTGATAGACAGTGTCAGAGAGTGATAGAGAGTGTCAGAGAGTGTCAGAGAGTGATAGAGAGTGTCAGAGAGTGATAGACAGTGTCAGAGAGTGATAGAGAGTGTCAGAGAGTGTCAGAGAGTGATAGAGAGTGTCAGAGAGTGTCAGAGAGTGATACACAGTGTCAGAGAGTGATAGAGAGTGTCAGAGAGTGTCAGAGAGTGATAGAGAGTGTCAGAGAGTGTCAGAGAGTGATAGTGAGTGTCTGAGAGTGATAGAGAGTGTCAGAGAGTGTCAGAGAGTGTCAGAGAGTGATAGAGAGTGTCAGAGAGTGTCAGAGAGTGATAGTGAGTGTCTGAGAGTGTCAGAGAGTGTCAGAAAGTGATAGAGAGTGATAGAGAGTGTCAGAGAGTGATAGAGAGTGTCAGAGAGTGTCAGAGAGTGTCTGAGAGTGTCAGAGAGTGATAGACAGTGTCAGAGAGTGATAGACAGTGTCAGAGAGTGATAGAGAGTGTCAGAGAGTGTCAGAGAGTGATAGAGAGTGTCAGAGAGTGTCAGAGAGTGAAAGTGAGTGTCTGAGAGTGTCAGAGAGTGTCAGAAAGTGATAGAGAGTGATAGAGAGTGTCAGAGAGTGTCAGACAGTGTCAGAGAGTGATAGTGAGTGTCTGAGAGTGTCAGAGAGTGTCAGAGAGTTTCAGAGAGTGTCAGAGATTGATAGAGAGTGTCAGAGAGTGATAGAGAGTGTCAGAGAGTGTCAGAGAGTGATAGAGAGTGTCAGAGAGTGTCAGAGAGTGATAGAGAGTGTCACAGAGTGTCTGAGAGTGTCAGAGAGTGATAGAGATTGTCAGAGAGTGTCAGACAGTGTCAGAGAGTGATAGAGAGTGTCAGAGAGTGTCAGACAGTGTCAGAGAGTGATAGTGAGTGTCTGAGAGTGTCAGATAGTGTCAGAGAGTGTCAGAGAGTGATAGAGAGTTTCAGAGAGTGTCAGAGAGTTTCAGAGAGTGATATAGAGTGATAGAGAGTTTCAGAGAGTGTCAGAGAGTTTCAGAGAGTGTCAGAGAGTGATAGAGAGTGTCAGAGAGTGATAGAGAGTGTCAGAGAGTGTCAGAGAGTGATAGAGAGTGTCAGAGAGTGATAGAGAGTGTCAGAGAGTGATAGAGAGTGTCACAGAGTGTCTGAGAGTGTCAGAGAGTGATAGAGATTGTCAGAGAGTGTCAGACAGTGTCAGAGAGTGATAGAGAGTGTCAGAGAGTGTCAGACAGTGTCAGAGAGTGATAGTGAGTGTCTGAGAGTGTCAGATAGTGTCAGAGAGTGTCAGAGATTGATAGAGAGTGATAGAGAGTTTCAGAGAGTGTCAGAGAGTTTCAGAGAGTGATAGAGAGTGATAGAGAGTTTCAGAGAGTGTCAGAGAGTGTCTGAGAGTGTCAGAGAGTGATAGCGAGTGATAGAGAGTGTCAGAGAGTGTCAGAGAGGGATAGAGAGTGTCAGAGAGGGAAAGTGAGTGTCTGAGAGTGTCAGAGAGTGTCAGAAAGTGATAGAGAGTGATAGAGAGTGTCAGAGAGTGTCAGACAGTGTCAGAGAGTGATAGTGAGTGTCTGAGAGTGTCAGAGAGTGTCAGAGAGTTTCAGAGAGTGTCAGAGAGTGATAGAGAGTGTCAGAGAGTGATAGAGAGTGTCAGAGAGTGTCAGAGAGTGATAGAGAGTGTCAGAGAGTGATAGAGAGTGTCAGAGAGTGATAGAGAGTGTCACAGAGTGTCTGAGAGTGTCAGAGAGTGATAGAGATTGTCAGAGAGTGTCAGACAGTGTCAGAGAGTGATAGAGAGTGTCAGAGAGTGTCAGACAGTGTCAGAGAGTGATAGTGAGTGTCTGAGAGTGTCAGATAGTGTCAGAGAGTGTCAGAGAGTGATAGAGAGTGATAGAGAGTTTCAGAGAGTGTCAGAGAGTTTCAGAGAGTGATAGAGAGTGATAGAGAGTTTCAGAGAGTGTCAGAGAGTGTCTGAGAGTGTCAGAGAGTGATAGCGAGTGATAGAGAGTGTCAGAGAGTGTCAGAGAGTGTCAGAGAGGGATAGAGAGTGATAGAGAGTTTCAGAGAGTGTCAGAGAGTGTCTGAGAGTGTCAGAGAGTGATAGAGAGTGTCAGAGAGTGATAGAGAGTGTCAGAGAGTGTCAGAGAGTGATAGTGAGTGTCTGAGAGTGTCTGAGAGTGTCAGAGAGTGATAGAGAGTGATACAGAGTGTCAGAGAGTTTCAGAGAGTGTCAGAGAGTGTCAGAGAGTGTCTGAGAGTGTCAGAGAGTGATAGCGAGTGATAGAGAGTGTCAGAGAGTGTCAGAGAGGGATAGAGAGTGATAGAGAGTGTCAGAGAGTGTCAGAGAGTGTCTGAGAGTGTCAGAGAGTGATAGACAGTGTCAGAGAGTGATAGACAGTGTCAGAGAGTGATAGAGAGTGTCAGAGAGTGTCAGAGAGTGATAGAGAGTGTCAGAGAGTGTCAGAGAGTGATAGTGAGTGTCTGAGAGTGTCAGAAAGTGATAGAGAGTGATAGAGAGTGTCAGAGAGTGTCAGACAGTGTCAGAGAGTGATAGTGAGTGTCTGAGAGTGTCAGAGAGTGATAGCGAGTGATAGAGAGTGTCAGAGAGTGTCAGAGAGTGTCAGAGAGGGATAGAGAGTGATAGAGAGTGTCAGAGAGTGTCAGAGAGTGTCTGAGAGTGTCAGAGAGTGATAGACAGTGTCAGAGAGTGATAGAGAGTGTCAGAGAGTGTCAGAGAGTGATAGAGAGTGTCAGAGAGTGTCAGAGAGTGATAGACAGTGTCAGAGAGTGATAGAGAGTGTCAGAGAGTGTCAGAGAGTGATAGAGAGTGTCAGAGAGTGTCAGAGAGTGATAGTGAGTGTCAGAGAGTGTCAGAGAGTGTCTGAGAGTGATAGAGAGTGATAGACAGTGTCAGAGAGTGTCTGAGAGTGTCAGAGAGTGATAGACAGTGTCAGAGAGTGATAGAGAGTGTCAGACAGTGTCAGAGAGTGATAGAGAGTGTCAGAGAGTGTCAGAGAGTGATAGAGAGTGTCAGAGAGTGTCAGAGAGTGATAGACAGTGTCAGAGAGTGATAGAGAGTGTCAGAGAGTGTCAGAGAGTGATAGAGAGTGTCAGAGAGTGTCAGAGAGTGATAGTGAGTGTCTGAGAGTGATAGAGAGTGTCAGAGAGTGTCAGAGAGTGATAGAGAGTGTCAGAGAGTGTCAGAGAGTGATCGTGAGTGTCTGAGAGTGTCAGAGAGTGTCAGAAAGTGATAGAGAGTGATAGAGAGTGTCAGAGAGTGTCAGACAGTGTCAGAGAGTGATAGTGAGTGTCTGAGAGTGTCAGAGAGTGTCAGAGAGTGTCAGAGAGTGATAGTGAGTGTCTGAGAGTGTCAGAAAGTGATAGAGAGTGATAGAGAGTGTCAGAGAGTGTCAGACAGTGTCAGAGAGTGATAGTGAGTGTCTGAGAGTGTCAGAGAGTGATAGCGAGTGATAGAGAGTGTCAGAGAGTGTCAGAGAGTGTCAGAGAGGGATAGAGAGTGATAGAGAGTGTCAGAGAGTGTCAGAGAGTGTCTGAGAGTGTCAGAGAGTGATAGACAGTGTCAGAGAGTGATAGAGAGTGTCAGAGAGTGTCAGAGAGTGATAGAGAGTGTCAGAGAGTGTCAGAGAGTGATAGACAGTGTCAGAGAGTGATAGAGAGTGTCAGAGAGTGTCAGAGAGTGATAGAGAGTGTCAGAGAGTGTCAGAGAGTGATAGTGAGTGTCAGAGAGTGTCAGAGAGTGTCTGAGAGTGATAGAGAGTGATAGACAGTGTCAGAGAGTGTCTGAGAGTGTCAGAGAGTGATAGACAGTGTCAGAGAGTGATAGAGAGTGTCAGACAGTGTCAGAGAGTGATAGAGAGTGTCAGAGAGTGTCAGAGAGTGATAGAGAGTGTCAGAGAGTGTCAGAGAGTGATAGACAGTGTCAGAGAGTGATAGAGAGTGTCAGAGAGTGTCAGAGAGTGATAGAGAGTGTCAGAGAGTGTCAGAGAGTGATAGTGAGTGTCTGAGAGTGATAGAGAGTGTCAGAGAGTGTCAGAGAGTGATAGAGAGTGTCAGAGAGTGTCAGAGAGTGATCGTGAGTGTCTGAGAGTGTCAGAGAGTGTCAGAAAGTGATAGAGAGTGATAGAGAGTGTCAGAGAGTGTCAGACAGTGTCAGAGAGTGATAGTGAGTGTCTGAGAGTGTCAGAGAGTGTCAGAGAGTTTCAGAGAGTGTCAGAGAGTGATAGAGAGTGTCAGAGAGTGATAGAGAGTGTCAGAGAGTGTCAGAGAGTGATAGAGAGTGTCAGAGAGTGTCAGAGAGTGATAGACAGTGTCAGAGAGTGATAGAGAGTGTCAGAGAGTGTCAGAGAGTGATAGAGAGTGTCAGAGAGTGTCAGAGAGTGATAGTGAGTGTCTGAGAGTGATAGAGAGTGTCATAGAGTGTCAGAGAGTGATAGAGAGTGTCAGAGAGTGTCAGAGAGTGATAGTGAGTGTCTGAGAGTGTCAGAGAGTGTCAGAAAGTGATGGAGAGTGATAGAGAGTGTCAGAGAGTGTCAGACAGTGTCAGAGAGTGATAGTGAGTGTCTGAGAGTGTCAGAGAGTGTCAGAGAGTTTCAGAGAGTGTCAGAGAGTGATAGAGAGTGTCAGAGAGTGATAGAGAGTGTCAGAGAGTGTCAGAGAGTGATAGAGAGTGTCACAGAGTGTCTGAGAGTGTCAGAGAGTGATAGAGAGTGATAGAGATTGTCAGAGAGTGTCAGACAGTGTCAGAGAGTGATAGAGAGTGTCAGAGAGTGTCAGAGAGTGATAGTGAGTGTCTGAGAGTGTCAGATAGTGTCAGAGAGTGTCAGAGAGTGATAGAGAGTGATAGAGAGTTTCAGAGAGTGTCAGAGAGTTTCAGAGAGTGATAGAGAGTGATAGAGAGTTTCAGAGAGTGTCAGAGAGTGTCTGAGAGTGTCAGAGAGTGTCAGAGAGTGTCAGAGAGTGATAGAGAGTGATAGAGAGTTTCAGAGAGTGTCAGAGATTGTCAGAGAGTGTCAGAGAGTGATAGAGAGTGATAGAGAGTGTCAGAGAGTGACAGAGAGTGATAGAGAGTGATAGAGAGTGCCAGAGAGTGTCAGAGAGTGATAGAGAGTGATAGAGATTTTCAGAGAGTGTCAGAGAGTGTCTTAGAGTGTCAGAGAGTGATAGAGAGTGACAGAGAGTTTCAGAGAGTGTCAGAGAGTGTCTGAGAGTGTCAGAGAGTGATAGAGAGTGATAGAGAGTGTCAGAGAGTGTCAGACAGTGTCAGAGAGTGATAGAGAGTGTCAGAGAGTGTCAGACAGTGTCAGAGAGTGATAGAGAGTGTCAGAGAGTGATAGAGAGTGTCAGAGAGTGTCTGAGAGTGTCAGAGAGTGATAGAGAGTTTCAGAGAGTGTCAGAGAGTGTCTGAGAGTGTCAGAGAGTGATAGAGAGTGATAGAGAGTGTCAGAGAGTGTCAGACATTGTCAGAGAGTGATAGAGAGTGTCAGAGTGTGTCAGACAGTGTCAGAGAGTGATAGTGAGTGTCAGAGAGTGATAGAGAGTGTCAGAGAGTGTCTGAGAGTGACAGAGAGTGTCAGAGAGTGTCAGACTGTGTCAGAGAGTGATAGAGAGTGTCAGAGAGTGTCAGACAGTGTCAGAGAGTGATAGAGAGTGTCAGGGAGTGATAGAGAGTGTCAGAGAGTGTCTGAGAGTGTCAGAGAGTGATAGAGAGTTTCAGAGAGTGTCAGAGAGTGTCTGAGAGTGTCAGAGAGTGATAGAGAGTGATAGAGAGTGTCAGAGAGTGTCAGACAGTGTCAGAGAGTGATAGAGAGTGTCAGAGAGTGTCAGACAGTGTCAGAGAGTGGTAGAGAGTGTCAGAGAGTGATAGAGAGTGTCAGAGAGTGTCTGAGAGTGTCAGAGAGTGTCTGAGAGTTTCAGAGAGTGATAGAGAGTGATAGAGAGTGTCAGAGAGTGTCAGAGAGTGATAGAGAGTGTCAGAGAGTGTCAGACAGTGTCAGAGAGTGATAGAGAGTTTCAGAGAGTGTCAGAGAGTGCCTGAGAGTGTCAGAGAGAGATAGAGGGTGATAGAGAGTGTCAGAGAGTGTCAGACAGTGTCAGAGAGTGATAGAGAGTGTCAGAGAGTGTCAGACAGTGTCAGAGAGTGATAGAGAGTATCAGAGAGTGATAGAGAGTGTCAGAGAGTGTCTGAGAGTGTCAGAGAGTGTCAGAGAGTGATAGAGAGCGATAGAGAGTGTCAGAGAGTGTCAGACAGTGTCAGAGAGTGATAGAGAGTGTCAGAGAGTGTCAGACAGTGTCAGAGAGTGATAGAGAGTGTCAGAGAGTGATAGGGAGTGTCAGAGAGTGTCTGAGAGTGTCAGAGAGTGATAGAGAGTTTCAGAGAGTGTCTGAGAGTGTCTGAGAGTGTGAGAGAGTGATAGAGAGTGATAGAGAGTGATAGAGAGTGTCAGACAGTGTCAGAGAGTGATAGAGAGTGTCAGAGAGTGTCAGACAGTGTCAGAGAGTGATAGAGAGTGTCAGAGAGTGATAGAGAGTGATAGAGAGTGTCAAAGAGTGTCAGAGAGTGATAGAGAGTGTCAGAGAGTGTCAGACAGTGTCAGAGAGTGATAGTGAGTGTCTGAGAGTGTCAGCGAGTGTTAGAGAGTGTCAGAGAGTGTCAGACAGTGTCAGAGAGTGATAGAGAGTGTCAGAGAGTGATAGAGAGTGTCAGAGAGTGTCTGAGAGTGTCACAGAGTGTCTGAGAGTGTCAGAGAGTGATAGAGAGTGATAGAGAGTGTCAGAGAGTGATAGAGAGTGATAGGGAGTGTCAGAGAGTGTCAGAGAGTGATAGGGAGTGTCAGAGAGTGTCTGAGAGTGTCAGAGAGTGATAGAGAGTTTCAGAGAGTGTCTGAGAGTGTCTGAGAGTGTCAGAGAGTGATAGAGAGTGATAGAGAGTGATAGAGAGTGTCAGACAGTGTCAGAGAGTGATAGAGAGTGTCAGAGAGTGTCAGACAGTGTCAGAGAGTGATAGAGAGTGTCAGAGAGTGATAGAGAGTGATAGAGAGTGTCAGAGAGTGTCAGAGAGTGATAGAGAGTGTCAGAGAGTGTCAGACAGTGTCAGAGAGTGATAGTGAGTGTCTGAGAGTGTCAGCGAGTGTTAGAGAGTGTCAGAGAGTGTCAGACAGTGTCAGAGAGTGATAGAGAGTGTCAGAGAGTGTCTGAGAGTGTCACAGAGTGTCTGAGAGTGTCAGAGAGTGATAGAGAGTGATAGAGAGTGTCAGAGAGTGATAGAGAGTGTCAGAGAGTGTCAGACAGTGTCAGAGAGTGATAGTGAGTGTCTGAGAGTGTCAGAGAGTGATAGAGAGTGTCAGAGAGTGATAGAGAGTTTCAGAGAGTGTCTGAGAGTGTCTGAGAGTGTCAGAGAGTGATAGAGAGTGATAGAGAGTGTCAGACAGTGTCAGAGAGTGATAGAGAGTGTCAGAGAGTGTCAGACAGTGTCAGAGAGTGATAGAGAGTGTCAGAGAGTGATAGAGATTGATAGAGAGTGTCAGAGAGTGTCAGAGAGTGATAGAGAGTGTCAGAGAGTGTCAGACAGTGTCAGAGAGTGATAGTGAGTGTCTGAGAGTGTCAGAGAGTGATAGAGAGTGTCAGAGAGTGTCAGACAGTGTCAGAGAGTGATAGAGAGTGTCAGAGAGTGATAGAGAGTGTCAGAGAGTGTCTGAGAGTGTCACAGAGTGTCTGAGAGTGTCAGAGAGTGATAGAGAGTGATAGAGAGTGTCAGAGAGTGTCAGAGAGTGATAGAGAGTGTCAGAGAGTGTCTGAGAGTGTCAGAGAGTGATAGACAGTGTCAGAGAGTGATAGAGAGTGTCAGAGAGTGTCAGAGAGTGATAGAGAGTGTCAGAGAGTGTCAGAGAGTGATAGACAGTGTCAGAGAGTGATAGAGAGTGTCAGAGAGTGTCAGAGAGTGATAGAGAGTGTCAGAGAGTGTCAGAGAGTGATAGTGAGTGTCTGAGAGTGATAGAGAGTGTCAGAGAGTGTCAGAGAGTGATAGAGAGTGTCAGAGAGTGTCAGAGAGTGATAGTGAGTGTCTGAGAGTGTCAGAGAGTGTCAGAAAGTGATAGAGAGTGATAGAGAGTGTCAGAGAGTGATAGAGAGTGTCAGAGAGTGTCAGAGAGTGTCTGAGAGTGTCAGAGAGTGATAGACAGTGTCAGAGAGTGATAGACAGTGTCAGAGAGTGATAGAGAGTGTCAGAGAGTGTCAGAGAGTGATAGAGAGTGTCAGAGAGTGTCAGAGAGTGAAAGTGAGTGTCTGAGAGTGTCAGAGAGTGATAGACAGTGTCAGAGAGTGATAGACAGTGTCAGAGAGTGATAGACAGTGTCAGAGAGTGATAGAGAGTGTCAGAGAGTGTCAGAGAGTGATAGAGAGTGTCAGAGAGTGTCAGAGAGTGAAAGTGAGTGTCTGAGAGTGTCAGAGAGTGTCAGAAAGTGATAGAGAGTGATAGAGAGTGTCAGAGAGTGTCAGACAGTGTCAGAGAGTGATAGTGAGTGTCTGAGACTGTCAGAGAGTGTCAGAGAGTTTCAGAGAGTGTCAGAGAGTGATAGAGAGTGTCAGAGAGTGATAGAGATACTCAGAGAGTGTCAGAGAGTGTCAGAGAGTGTCAGAGAGTGTCAGAGATTGATAGAGAGTGTCAGAGAGTGATAGAGAGTGTCACAGAGTGATAGAGATTGTCAGAGAGTGTCAGACAGTGTCAGAGAGTGATAGAGAGTGTCAGAGAGTGTCAGACAGTGTCAGAGAGTGATAGTGAGTGTCTGAGAGTGTCAGATAGTGTCAGAGAGTGTCAGAGAGTGATAGAGAGTGATAGAGAGTTTCAGAGAGTGTCAGAGAGTTTCAGAGAGTTTCAGAGAGTGATAGAGAGTTTCAGAGAGTGTCAGAGAGTGTCTGAGAGTGTCAGAGAGTGATAGCGAGTGATAGAGAGTGTCAGAGAGTGTCAGAGAGTGTCAGAGAGGGATAGAGAGTGATAGAGAGTTTCAGAGAGTGTAAGAGTGTGTCTGAGAGTGTCAGAGAGTGATAGAGAGTGTCAGAGAGTGATAGAGAGTGTCAGAGAGTGTCAGAGAGTGATAGTGAGTGTCTGAGAGTGTCTGAGAGTGTCAGAGAGTGATAGAGAGTGATACAGAGTGTCAGAGAGTTTCAGAGAGTGTCAGAGAGTGTCAGAGAGTGTCTGAGAGTGTCAGAGAGTGATAGCGAGTGATAGAGAGTGTCAGAGAGTGTCAGAGAGGGATAGAGAGTGATAGAGAGTGTCAGAGAGTGTCAGAGAGTGATAGACAGTGTCTGAGAGTGTCAGAGAGTGATAGACAGTGTCAGAGAGTGATAGACAGTGTCAGAGAGTGATAGAGAGTGTCAGAGAGTGTCAGAGAGTGATAGAGAGTGTCAGAGAGTGTCAGAGAGTGATAGTGAGTGTCTGAGAGTGTCAGAGAGTGTCAGAAAGTGATAGAGAGTGATAGAGAGTGTCAGAGAGTGTCAGACAGTGTCAGAGAGTGATAGTGAGTGTCTGAGAGTGTCAGAGAGTGATAGAGAGTGATAGAGAGTGTCAGAGAGTGTCAGAGAGTGTCTGAGAGTGTCAGAGAGTGATAGACAGTGTCAGAGAGTGATAGAGAGTGTCAGAGAGTGTCAGAGAGTGATAGAGAGTGTCAGAGAGTGTCAGAGAGTGATAGACAGTGTCAGAGAGTGATAGAGAGTGTCAGAGAGTGTCAGAGAGTGATAGAGAGTGTCAGAGAGTGTCAGAGAGTGATAGTGAGTGTCAGAGAGTGTCAGAGAGTGTCTGAGAGTGATAGAGAGTGATAGACAGTGTCAGAGAGTGTCTGAGAGTGTCAGAGAGTGATAGACAGTGTCAGAGAGTGATAGAGAGTGTCAGACAGTGTCAGAGAGTGATAGAGAGTGTCAGAGAGTGTCAGAGAGTGATAGAGAGTGTCAGAGAGTGTCAGAGAGTGATAGACAGTGTCAGAGAGTGATAGAGAGTGTCAGAGAGTGTCAGAGAGTGATAGAGAGTGTCAGAGAGTGTCAGAGAGTGATAGTGAGTGTCTGAGAGTGATAGAGAGTGTCAGAGAGTGTCAGAGAGTGATAGAGAGTGTCAGAGAGTGTCAGAGAGTGATAGTGAGTGTCTGAGAGTGTCAGAGAGTGTCAGAAAGTGATAGAGAGTGATAGAGAGTGTCAGAGAGTGTCAGACAGTGTCAGAGAGTGATAGTGAGTGTCTGAGAGTGTCAGAGAGTGTCAGAGAGTTTCAGAGAGTGTCAGAGAGTGATAGAGAGTGTCAGAGAGTGATAGAGAGTGTCAGAGAGTGTCAGAGAGTGATAGAGAGTGTCACAGAGTGTCTGAGAGTGTCAGAGAGTGATAGAGAGTGATAGAGATTGTCAGAGAGTGTCAGACAGTGTCAGAGAGTGATAGAGAGTGTCAGAGAGTGTCAGATAGTGTCAGAGAGTGATAGTGAGCGTCTGAGAGTGTCAGATAGTGTCAGAGAGTGTCAGAGAGTGATAGAGAGTGATAGAGAGTTTCAGAGAGTGTCAGAGAGTTTCAGAGAGTGATAGAGAGTGATAGAGAGTTTCAGAGAGTGTCAGAGAGTGTCTGAGAGTGTCAGAGAGTGTCAGAGAGTGTCAGAGAGTGATAGAGAGTGATAGAGAGTGTCAGAGAGTGTCAGAGAGTGATAGAGAGTGATAGAGAGTTTCAGAGAGTGTCAGAGATTGTCAGAGAGTGTCAGAGAGTGATAGAGAGTGATAGAGAGTGTCAGAGAGTGTCAGAGAGTGTCAGAGAGTGATAGAGAGTGATAGAGAGTGCCATGAGTGTCAGAGAGTGATAGAGAGTGATAGAGAGTTTCAGAGAGTGTCAGAGAGTGTCTTAGAGTGTCAGAGAGTGATAGAGAGTGACAGAGAGTTTCAGAGAGTGTCAGAGAGTGTCTGAGAGTGTCAGAGAGTGATAGAGAGTGATAGAGAGTGTCAGAGAGTGTCAGACAGTGTCAGAGAGTGATAGAGAGTGTCAGAGAGTGTCAGACAGTGTCAGAGAGTGATAGAGAGTGTCAGAGAGTGATAGAGAGTGTCAGAGAATGTCTGAGAGTGTCAGAGAGTGATAGAGAGTTTCAGAGAGTGTCAGAGAGTGTCTGAGAGTGTCAGAGAGTGATAGAGAGTGATAGAGAGTGTCAGAGAGTGTCAGACATTGTCAGAGAGTGATAGAGAGTGTCAGAGTGTGTCAGACAGTGTCAGAGAGTGATAGTGAGTGTCAGAGAGTGATAGAGAGTGTCAGAGAGTGTCTGAGAGTGACAGAGAGTGTCAGAGAGCGATAGAGAGTGATAGAGAGTGTCAGAGAGTGTCAGACTGTGTCAGAGAGTGATAGAGAGTGTCAGAGAGTGTCAGACAGTGTCAGAGAGTGATAGAGAGTGTCAGAGAGTGATAGAGAGTGTCAGAGAGTGATAGAGAGTGTCAGAGAGTGATAGAGAGTGATAGAGATTGTCAGAGAGTGTCAGACAGTGTCAGAGAGTGATAGAGAGTGTCAGAGAGTGTCAGATAGTGTCAGAGAGTGATAGTGAGCGTCTGAGAGTGTCAGATAGTGTCAGAGAGTGTCAGAGAGTGATAGAGAGTGATAGAGAGTTTCAGAGAGTGTCAGAGAGTTTCAGAGAGTGATAGAGAGTGATAGAGAGTTTCAGAGAGTGTCAGAGAGTGTCTGAGAGTGTCAGAGAGTGTCAGAGAGTGTCAGAGAGTGATAGAGAGTGATAGAGAGTGTCAGAGAGTGTCAGAGAGTGATAGAGAGTGATAGAGAGTTTCAGAGAGTGTCAGAGATTGTCAGAGAGTGTCAGAGAGTGATAGAGAGTGATAGAGAGTGTCAGAGAGTGTCAGAGAGTGTCAGAGAGTGATAGAGAGTGATAGAGAGTGCCATGAGTGTCAGAGAGTGATAGAGAGTGATAGAGAGTTTCAGAGAGTGTCAGAGAGTGTCTTAGAGTGTCAGAGAGTGATAGAGAGTGACAGAGAGTTTCAGAGAGTGTCAGAGAGTGTCTGAGAGTGTCAGAGAGTGATAGAGAGTGATAGAGAGTGTCAGAGAGTGTCAGACAGTGTCAGAGAGTGATAGAGAGTGTCAGAGAGTGTCAGACAGTGTCAGAGAGTGATAGAGAGTGTCAGAGAGTGATAGAGAGTGTCAGAGAATGTCTGAGAGTGTCAGAGAGTGATAGAGAGTTTCAGAGAGTGTCAGAGAGTGTCTGAGAGTGTCAGAGAGTGATAGAGAGTGATAGAGAGTGTCAGAGAGTGTCAGACATTGTCAGAGAGTGATAGAGAGTGTCAGAGTGTGTCAGACAGTGTCAGAGAGTGATAGTGAGTGTCAGAGAGTGATAGAGAGTGTCAGAGAGTGTCTGAGAGTGACAGAGAGTGTCAGAGAGCGATAGAGAGTGATAGAGAGTGTCAGAGAGTGTCAGACTGTGTCAGAGAGTGATAGAGAGTGTCAGAGAGTGTCAGACAGTGTCAGAGAGTGATAGAGAGTGTCAGAGAGTGATAGAGAGTGTCAGAGAGTGTCTGAGAGTGTCAGAGAGTGATAGAGAGTTTCAGAGAGTGTCAGAGAGTGTCTGAGAGTGTCGGAGAGTGATAGAGAGTGATAGAGAGTGTCAGAGAGTGTCAGACAGTGTCAGAGAGTGATAGAGAGTGTCAGAGAGTGTCAGACAGTGTCAGAGAGTGGTAGAGAGTGTCAGAGAGTGATAGAGAGTGTCAGAGAGTGTCTGAGAGTTTCAGAGAGTGATAGAGAGTGATAGAGAGTGTCAGAGAGTGTCAGAGAGTGATAGAGAGTGTCAGAGAGTGTCAGACAGTGTCAGAGAGTGATAGAGAGTTTCAGAGAGTGTCAGAGAGTGCCTGAGAGTGTCAGAGAGAGATAGAGGGTGATAGAGAGTGTCAGAGAGTGTCAGACAGTGTCAGAGAGTGACAGAGAGTGTCAGAGAGTGTCAGACAGTGTCAGAGAGTGATAGAGAGTGTCAGAGAGTGATAGAGAGTGTCAGAGAGTGTCTGAGAGTGTCAGAGAGTGTCAGAGAGTGATAGAGAGCGATAGAGAGTGTCAGAGAGTGTCAGACAGTGTCAGAGAGTGATAGAGAGTGTCAGAGAGTGTCAGACAGTGTCAGAGAGTGATAGAGAGTGTCAGAGAGTGATAAGGAGTGTCAGAGAGTGTCTGAGAGTGTCAGAGAGTGATAGAGAGTTTCAGAGAGTGTCTGAGAGTGTCTGAGAGTGTCAGAGAGTGATAGAGAGTGATAGAGAGTGATAGAGAGTGTCAGACAGTGTCAGAGAGTGATAGAGAGTGTCAGAGAGTGTCAGACAGTGTCAGAGAGTGATAGAGAGTGTCAGAGAGTGATAGAGAGTGATAGAGAGTGTCAGAGAGTGTCAGAGAGTGATAGAGAGTGTCAGAGAGTGTCAGACAGTGTCAGAGAGTGATAGTGAGTGTCTGAGAGTGTCAGCGAGTGTTAGAGAGTGTCAGAGAGTGTCAGACAGTGTCAGAGAGTGATAGAGAGTGTCAGAGAGTGATAGAGAGTGTCAGAGAGTGTCTGAGAGTGTCACAGAGTGTCTGAGAGTGTCAGAGAGTGATAGAGAGTGATAGAGAGTGTCAGAGAGTGATAGAGAGTGTCAGAGAGTGTAAGACAGTGTCAGAGAGTGATAGTGAGTGTCTGAGAGTGTCAGAGAGTGATAGAGAGTGTCAGAGAGTGATAGAGAGTTTCAGAGAGTGATTGAGAGTGTCTGAGAGTGTCAGAGAGTGATAGAGAGTGATAGAGAGTGTCAGACAGTGTCAGAGAGTGATAGAGAGTGTCAGAGAGTGTCAGACAGTGTCAGAGAGTGATAGAGAGTGTCAGAGAGTGATAGAGAGTGATAGAGAGTGTCAGAGAGTGTCAGAGAGTGATAGAGAGTGTCAGAGAGTGTCAGACAGTGTCAGAGTGTGATAGTGAGTGTCTGAGAGTGTCAGAGAGTGATAGAGAGTGTCAGAGAGTGTCAGACAGTGTCAGAGAGTGATAGAGAGTGTCAGAGAGTGATAGAGAGTGTCAGAGAGTGTCAGAGAGTGTCTGAGAGTGTCACAGAGTGTCTGAGAGTGTCAGAGAGTGATAGAGAGTGATAGAGAGTGTCAGAGAGTGTCAGAGAGTGATAGAGAGTGTCAGAGAGTGTCAGAGAGTGATAGTGAGTGTCTGAGAGTGTCAGAGAGTGATAGAGAGTGTCAGAGAGTGTCAGACAGTGTCAGAGAGTGATAGTGAGTGTCAGAGAGTGTCTGAGAGTGTCAGAGAGTGATAGAGAGTGATAGAGAGTGTCAGAGTGTCAGAGAGTGATAGAGAGTGTCAGAGAGTGTCAGACAGTGTCAGAGAGTGATAGAGAGTGATAGAGAGTGTCAGAGAGTGTCAGACAGTGTCAGAGAGTGATAGAGAGTGTCAGAGAGTGTCAGACAGTGTAAGAGAGTGATAGAGAGTGTCAGAGAGTGATAGAGAGAGTCAGAGAGTGTCTGAGAGTGTCAGAGTGTGTCTGAGAGTGCCAGAGAGTGATAGAGAGTGATAGAGAGTGTCAGAGAGTGTTAGAGAGTGGTAGAGTGTGTCCGAGAGTGTCAGACTGTGTCAGAGAGTGATAGTGAGTGTCTGAGAGTGTCAGAGAGTGTCAGAGAGTGATAGAGAGTGATAGAGAGTGTCAGAGAGTGTCAGACAGTGTCCGAGAGTGATAGAGAGTGTCAGAGAGTGATAGAGAGTGTCAGAGAGTGATAGAGAGGGTCAGTGAGTGTCAGAGAGTGTCAGAGAGTGATAGAGAGTGATAGAGAGTGTCAGAGAGTGTCAGACAGTGTCAGCGAGTGATAGAGAGTGATAGAGAGTTTCAGAGAGTGTCAGGGAGTGTCAGAGAGTGATAGAGTGTGATAGAGAGTTTCAGAGAGTGTCAGAGAATGTCAGAGAGTGTCAGAGAGTGATAGCGAGTGATAGAGAGTGTCAGAGAGTGTCAGAGAGTGTCAGAGAGTGATAGAGAGTGATAGAGAGTGTCAGAGAGTGTCAGAGAGTGTCAGAGAGTGTCAGAGAGTGTCAGAGAGTGATAGCGAGTGATAGAGAGTGTCAGAGAGTGTCAGACAGTGTCAGAGAGTGATAGAGAGTGTCAGAGAGTGTCAGACAGTGTCAGAGAGTGATAGAGAGTGTCAGAGAGTGATAGAGACTGTCAGAGAGTGTCTGAGAGTGTCAGAGAGTGTCAGAGAGTGATAGAGAGTGATAGAGAGTGTCAGACAGTGTCAGAGAGTGTCAGAGAGTGTCAGAGAGTGATAGAGAGTTTCAGAGAGTGTCAGAGAGTGTCTGAGAGTGTCAGAGAGTGTCAGAGAGTGATAGAGAGTGTCAGAGAGTGTCAGACAGTGTCAGAGAGTGATAGTGAGTGTCAGAGAGTGATAGAGAGTTTCAGAGAGTGTCAGAGATTGTCTGAGAGTGTCAGAGAGTGTCAGAGAGTGATAGAGAGTGTCAGAGAGTGTCAGACAGTGTCAGAGAGTGATAGTGAGTGTCTGAGAGTGTCAGAGAGTGTCAGAGAGTGATAGAGAGTGATAGAGAGTGTCAGAGAGTGTCAGACAGTGTCAGAGAGTGATAGAGAGTGTCAGAGAGTGTCAGACAGTGTCAGAGAGTGATAGAGAGTGTCAGAGAGTGTCTGAGAGTGTCAGAGAGTGATAGAGAGTTTCAGAGAGTGTCAGAGAGTGTCTGAGAGTGTCAGAGAGTGATAGAGAGTGATAGAGAGTGTCAGAGAGTGTCAGACAGTGTCAGAGAGTGATAGAGAGTGTCAGAGAGTGTCAGACAGTGTCAGAGAGTGATAGAGAGTGTCAGAGAGTGTCTGAGAGTGTCAGAGAGTGTCTGAGAGTGTCAGAGAGTGATAGAGAGTGATAGAGAGTGTCAGAGAGTGTCAGAGAGTGATAGAGTGTGTCAGAGAGTGTCAGACAGTGTCAGAGAGTGATAGTGAGTGCCAGAGAGTGATAGAGAGTGTCAGAGAGTGACAGAGAGTTTCAGAGAGTGTCAGAGAGTGTCTGAGAGTGTCAGAGAGTGATAGAGAGTGATAGAGAGTGTCAGAGAGTGTCAGACAGTGTCAGAGAGTGATAGACAGTGTCAGAGAGTGATAGAGAGTGTCAGAGAGTGTCTGAGAGTGTCAGAGAGTGTCTGAGAGTGTCAGAGAGTGATAGAGAGTGATAGAGAGTGTCAGAGAGTGTCAGAGAGTGATAGAGAGTGATAGAGAGTGTCAGAGAGTGATAGAGAGTGATAGAGAGTGTCAGAGAGTGTCAGACAGTGTCAGAGAGTGATAGAGAGTGTCAGAGAGTGATAGAGAGTGTCAGAGAGTGTCTGAGAGTGTCAGATAGTGTCTGAGAGTGTCAGAGAGTGACAGAGAGTGATAGAGAGTGTCAGAGAGTGTCAGAGAGTGTCAGGGAGTGATAGAGAGTGATAGAGAGTGTCAGGGAGTGATAGAGTGTGTCAGAGAGTGTCAGACAGTGTCAGAGAGTGATAGTGAGTGTCAGAGAGTGATAGAGAGTGTCAGAGAGTGATAGAGAGTTTCAGAGAGTGTCAGAGAGTCTCTGAGAGTGTCAGAGAGTGATAGAGAGTGGTAGAGAGTGTCAGAGAGTGTCAGACAGTGTCAGAGAGTGATAGACAGTGTCAGAGAGTAATAGAGAGTGTCAGAGAGTGATAGAGAGTGTCAGAGAGTGTCTGAGAGTGTCAGAGAGTATCTGAGAGTGTCAGAGAGTGATAGAGAGTGATAGAGAGTGTCAGAGAGTGTCAGAGAGTGTCAGAGAGTGATAGAGTGTGTCAGAGAGTGTCAGACAGTGTCAGAGAGTGATAGTGAGTGTCTGACAGTGTCAGAGAGTGTCAGAGAGTGATAGAGAGTGATAGAGAGTGTCAGAGAGTGTCAGACAGTGTCAGAGAGTGAGAGTGAGTGTCTGAGAGTGTCAGAGAGTGATAGAGAGTGTCAGAGAGTGATAGAGAGTGTCAGTGAGTGTCAGAGAGTGATAGAGAGTGATAGAGAGTGTCAGAAAGTGTCAGAGAGTGATAGAGTGTGATAGAGAGTTTCAGAGAGTGTCAGAGAGTGTCAGAGAGTGATAGCGAGTGATAGAGAGTGTCAGAGAGTGTCAGAGATTGTCAGAGAGTGATAGAGAGTGATAGAGAGTGTCAGAGAGTGTCAGACAGTGTCAGAGAGTGTCAGAGAGTGTCAGAGAGTGATAGCGAGTGATAGAGAGTGTCAGAGAGTGTCAGAGAGTGTCAGAGAGTGATAGAGAGTGATAGAGAGTTTCAGAGAGTGTCAGAGAGTGTCTGAGAGTGTCAGAGAGTGATAGAGAGTGTCAGAGAGTGTCAGAGAGTGTCTGAGAGTGTCAGAGAGTGATAGAGAGTGATGGAGAGTGTCAGAGAGTGATAGAGAGTGTCAGTGAGTGCCAGAGAGTGTCAGAGAGTGATAGAGAGTGATAGAGAGTGTCAGAGAGTGTCAGACAGTGTCAGCGAGTGATGAGAGTGATAGAGAGTTTCAGAGAGTGTCAGAGAGTGATAGAGTGTGATAGAGAGTTTCAGAGAGTGTCAGAGAGTGTCAGAGAGTGATAGCGAGTGATAGAGAGTGTCAGAGAGTGTCAGAGAGTGTCAGAGAGTAATAGAGAGTGATAGAGAGTGTCAGAGAGTGTCAGACAGTGTCAGAGAGTGTCAGAGAGTGTCAGAGAGTGATAGCGAGTGATAGAGAGTGTCAGAGAGTGTCAGACAGTGTCAGAGAGTGACAGAGAGTGTCTGAGAGTGATAGAGAGTGATAGAGAGTGTCAGAGAGTGTCTGAGAGTGTCAGAGAGTTTCAGAGAGTGTCAGAGAGTGCCTGAGAGTGTCAGAGAGTGATAGAGAGTGATAGAGAGTGTCAGAGAGTGCCAGACAGTGTCAGAGAGTGATAGAGAGTGTCAGAGAGTGTCAGACAGTGTCAGAGAGTGATAGAGAGTGTCAGAGTGTCAGAGAGTGATAGAGAGTGTCAGAGAGTGTCAGAGAGTGTCTGAGAGTGTCAGAGAGTGATAGAGAGTGTCAGAGAGTGATAGAGAGTGTCAGAGAGTGATAGAGAGTGTCAGTGAGTGTCAGAGAGTGTCAGAGAGTGATAGAGAGTGATAGAGAGTGTCAGAGAGTGTCAGACATTGTCAGCGAGTGATAGAGAGTGATACAGATTTTCAGAGAGTGTCAGAGAGTGATAGAGTGAGATAGAGAGTTTCAGAGAGTGTCAGAGGGTGTCAGAGAGTGATAGAGTGTGTCAGAGAGTGTCAGACAGTGTCAGAGAGTGATAGTGAGTGCCAGAGAGTGATAGAGAGTGTCAGAGAGTGACAGAGAGTTTCAGAGAGTGATAGAGAGTGTCAGAGAGTGTCAGACAGTGTCAGAGAGTGATAGACAGTGTCAGAGAGTGATAGAGAGTGTCAGAGAGTGATAGAGAGTGTCAGAGAGTGTCTGAGAGTGTCAGAGAGTGTCTGAGAGTGTCAGAGAGTGATAGAGAGTGATAGAGAGTGTCAGAGAGTGTCAGAGAGTGATAGAGAGTGATAGAGAGTGTCAGAGAGTGATAGAGAGTGATAGAGAGTGTCAGAGAGTGTCAGACAGTGTCAGAGAGTGATAGAGAGTGTCAGAGAGTGATAGAGAGTGTCAGAGAGTGTCTGAGAGTGTCAGAGAGTGTCTGAGAGTGTCAGAGAGTGATAGAGAGTGATAGAGAGTGTCAGAGAGTGTCAGAGAGTGATAGAGAGTGTCAGAGAGTGTCAGACAGTGTCAGAGAGTGATAGTGAGTGTCTGAGAGTGTCAGAAAGTGTCTGAGAGTGTCAGAGAGTGATAGAGAGTGATAGAGAGTGTCAGAGAGTGTCAGAGAGTGATAGAGTGTGTCAGAGAGTGTCAGACAGTGTCAGAGAGTGATAGTGAGTGTCAGAGAGTGATAGAGAGTGTCAGAGAGTGATAGAGAGTTTCAGAGAGTGTCAGAGAGTCTCGGAGATTGTCAGAGAGTGACAGAGAGTGTCAGAGAGTGTCAGACAGTGTCAGAGAGTGATAGACAGTGTCAGAGAGTAATAGAGAGTGTCAGAGAGTGATAGAGAGTGTCAGAGAGTGTCTGAGAGTGTCAGAGAGTGTCTGAGAGTGTCAGAGAGTGATAGAGAGTGATAGAGAGTGTCAGAGAGTGTCAGAGAGTGTCAGAGAGTGATAGAGTGTGTCAGAGAGTGTCAGACAGAGTCAGAGAGTGATAGTGAGTGTCTGAGAGTGTCAGAGAGTGTCAGAGAGTGATAGAGAGTGATAGAGAGTGTCAGAGAGTGTCAGACAGTGTCAGAGAGTGAGAGTGAGTGTCTGAGAGTGTCAGAGAGTGATAGAGAGTGATAGAGAGTGTCAGAGAGTGTCTGAGAGTGTCAGAGAGTGATAGAGAGTGTCAGAGAGTGTCAGAGAGTGTCTGAGAGTGTCAGAGAGTGATAGAGATTGTCAGAGAGTGATAGAGAGTGTCAGAGAGTGATAGGGAGTGTCAGTGAGTGTCAGAGAGTGATAGAGAGTGATAGAGAGTGTCAGAGAGTGTCAGAGAGTGTCAGAGAGTGATAGAGTGTGATAGAGAGTTTCAGAGAGTGTCAGAGAGTGTCAGAGAGTGATAGCGAGTGATAGAGAGTGTCAGAGAGTGTCAGAGAGTGTCAGAGAGTGTCAGAGAGTGATAGAGAGTGATAGCGAGTGTCAGAGAGTGTCAGACAGTGTCAGAGAGTGTCAGAGAGTGTCAGAGAGTGATAGCGAGTGATAGAGAGTGTCAGAGAGTGTCAGAGAGTGTCAGAGAGTGATAGAGAGTGATAGAGAGTTTCAGAGAGTGTCAGAGAGTGTCTGAGAGTGTCAGAGAGTGATAGAGAGTGTCAGAGAGTCTCAGAGAGTGTCTGAGAGTGTCAGAGAGTGATAGAGAGTGATGGAGAGTGTCAGAGAGTGATAGAGAGTGTCAGTGAGTGTCAGAGAGTGTCAGAGAGTGATAGAGAGTGATAGAGAGTGTCAGAGAGTGTCAGACAGTGTCAGCGAGTGATGAGAGTGATAGAGAGTTTCAGAGAGTGTCAGAGAGTGATAGAGTGTGATAGAGAGTTTCAGAGAGTGTCAGAGAGTGTCAGAGAGTAATAGAGAGTGATAGAGAGTGTCAGAGAGTGTCAGACAGTGTCAGAGAGTGTCAGAGAGTGTCAGAGAGTGATAGCGAGTGATAGAGAGTGTCAGAGAGTGTCAGACAGTGTCAGAGAGTGACAGAGAGTGTCTGAGAGTGTCAGACAGTGTCAGAGAGTGATAGAGAGTGTCAGAGAGTGATAGAGAGTGTCAGAGAGTGTCTGAGAGTGTCAGAGAGAGTCAGAGAGTGATAGAGAGTGATAGAGAGTGTCAGAGAGTGTCAGACAGTGTCAGAGAGTGATAGAGAGTGTCAGAGAGTGTCAGACAGTGTCAGAGAGTGATAGAGAGTGTCAGAGAGTGATAGAGAGTGTCAGAGAGTGTCTGAGAGTGTCAGAGAGTGATAGAGAGTTTCAGAGAGTGTCAGAGAGTGCCTGAGAGTGTCAGAGAGTGATAGAGAGTGATAGAGAGTGTCAGAGAGTGTCAGACAGTGTCAGAGAGTGATAGAGAGTGTCAGAGAGTGTCAGACAGTGTCAGAGAGTGATAGAGAGTGTCAGAGAGTGTCAGAGAGTGATAGAGAGTGTCAGAGAATGTCTGAGAGTGTCAGAGAGTGATAGAGAGTGTCAGAGAGTGATAGAGAGTGTCAGAGAGTTGTAGAGAGTGTCAGGGAGTGTCAGAGAGTGTCAGAGAGTGATAGAGAGTGATAGAGAGTGTCAGAGAGTGTCAGACAGTGTCAGCGAGTGATAGAGAGTGATAGAGATTTTCAGAGAGTGTCAGAGAGTGATAGAGTGTGATAGAGAGTTTCAGAGAGTGTCAGAGAGTGTCAGAGAGTGTCAGAGAGTGATAGCGAGTGATAGAGAGTGTCAGAGAGTGTCAGAGAGTGTCAGAGAGTGATAGAGAGTGATAGAGAGTGTCAATGAGTGTCAGACAGTGTCAGAGAGTGTCAGAGAGTGTCAGAGAGTGTCAGAGAGTGATAGCGAGTGATAGAGAGTGTCAGAGAGTGTCAGACAGTGTCAGAGAGTGATAGAGAGTGTCAGAGAGTGTCAGACAGTGTCAGAGAGTGATAGAGAGTGTCAGAGAGTGATAGAGAGTGTCAGAGAGTGTCTGAGAGTGTCAGAGAGTGTCAGAGAGTGATAGAGAGTGATAGAGAGTGTCAGAGAGTGTCAGACAGTGTCAGAGAGTGATGGAGAGTGTCAGAGAGTGTCAGACAGTGTCAGAGAGTGATAGAGAGTGTCAGAGAGTGATAGAGAGTGTCAGAGAGTGTCTGAGAGTGTCAGAGAGTGTCTGAGAGTGTCAGAGAGTGATAGAGAGTGATAGAGAGTGTCAGAGAGTGTCAGAGAGTGTCAGAGAGTGATAGAGAGTGTCAGAGAGTGTCAGACAGTGTCAGAGAGTGATAGAGAGTGTCAGAGAGTGTCAGACAGTGTCAGAGAGTGATAGAGAGTGTCAGAGAGTGTCGGACAGTGTCAGAGAGTGATAGAGAGTGTCAGAGAGTGATGGAGAGTGTCAGAGAGTGTCTGAGAGTGTCAGAGAGTGTCTGAGAGTGGCAGAGAGTGATATAGAGTGATAGAGAGTGTCAGAGAGTGTCAGAGAGTGATAGAGTGTGTCAGAGAGTGTCAGACAGTGTCAGAGAGTGATAGTGAGTGTCAGAGAGTGATAGAGAGTGTCAGAGAGTGATAGAGAGTTTCAGAGAGTGTCAGAGAGTGTCTGAGAGTGTCTGAGAGTGTCAGAGAGTGATAGAGAGTGATAGAGAGTGTCAGAGAGTGTCAGACAGTGTCAGAGAGTGATAGACAGTGTCAGAGAGTGATAGAGAGTGTCAGAGAGTGATAGAGAGTGTCAGAGAGTGTCTGAGAGTGTCCGAGAGTGTCTGAGAGTGTCAGAGAGTGATAGAGAGAGATAGAGAGTGTCAGAGAATGTCAGAGAGTGATAGAGTGTGTCAGAGAGAGTCAGACAGTGTCAGAGAGTGATAGTAAGTGTCTGAGAGTGTCAGAGAGTGATAGAGAGTGTCAGAGAGTGTCAGACAGTGTCAGAGAGTGATAGTGAGTGTCAGAGAGTGTCAGAGAGTGTCAGAAAGTGTCAGAGAGTGTCTGAGAGTGTCAGAGAGTGATAGAGAGTGTCAGAGAGTGATAGAGAGTGTCAGAGAGTTGTAGAGAGTGTCAGTGAGTGTCAGAGAGTGTCAGAGAGTGATAGAGAGTGATAGAGAGTGTCAGAGAGTGTCAGACAGTGTCAGCAAGTGATAGAGAGTGAAAGACAGTTTCAGAGAGTGTCAGAGAGTGTCTGAGAGTGTCAGAGAGTGATAGAGAGTGATAGAGAGTTCAGAGAGTTTCAGAGAGTGTCTGAGAGTGTCAGAGAGTGATAGAGAGTGTCAGAGAGTGTCAGACAGTGTCAGAGAGTGATAGAGAGTGTCAGAGAGTCTCAGACAGTGTCAGAGAGTGATAGTGAGTGTCTGAGAGTGATAGCGAGTGATAGAGAGTGTCAGAGAGTGTCAGAGAGTGTCAGAGAGTGATAGAGAGTAATAGAGAGTTTCAGAGAGTGTCAGAGAGTGTCTGAGAGTGTCAGAGAGTGATAGAGAGTGATAGAGAGTTTCAGAGAGTGTCAGAGAGTGATAGCAAGTGATAGAGAGTGTCAGAGAGTGATAGAGAGTGATAGCGAGTGATAGAGAGTGTCAGAGAGTGTCAGACAGTGTCAGAGAGTGTCAGAGAGTGATAGAGAGTGTCAGAGAGTGTCAGACATTGTCAGAGAGTGATAGAGAGTGTCAGAGAGTGATAGAGAGTGTCAGAGAGTGATAGAGAGTGTCAGAGAGTGTCTGAGAGTGTCAGAGAGTGATAGAGAGTTTCAGCGAGTGTCAGAGTGTCAGAGTGTCTGAGAGTGTCAGAGAGTGATAGAGAGTGTCAGAGAGTGTCAGACAGTGTCAGAGAGTGATAGAGAGTGTCAGAGAGTGTCAGACAGTGTCAGAGAGTGATAGAGAGTGTCAGAGAGTGATAGAGAGTGTCAGAGAGTGTCTGAGAGTGTCAGAGAGTGTCTGAGAGTGTCAGAGAGTGATAGAGAGTGTCAGAGAGTGTCAGAGAGTGATAGAGAGTGTCAGAGAGTGTCAGACTGTGTCAGAGAGTGATAGAGAGTGATAGAGAGTGTCAGAGAGTGTCAGAGAGTGATAGAGAGTGTCAGAGAGTGTCAGACAGTGTCAGAGAGTGATAGAGAGTGTCAGAGAGTGTCAGACAGTGTCAGAGAGTGTCAGAGAGTGTCTGAGAGTGTCAGAGAGTGATAGAGAGTGATAGAGAGTGTCAGAGAGTGTCAGAGAGTGATAGAGAGTGTCAGAGAGTGTCAGACAGTGTCAGAGAGTGATAGAGAGTGTCAGAGAGTGATAGAGAGTGTCAGAGAGTGTCTGAGAGTGTCAGAGAGTGATAGAGAGTTTCAGAGAGTGTCAGAGAGTGTCTGAGAGTGTCAGAGAGTGATAGAGAGTGATAGAGAGTGTCAGAGAGTGTCAGACAGTGTCAGAGAGTGATATAGAGTGTCAAGGAGTGTCAGACAGTGTCAGAGAGTGATAGAGAGTGTCAGAGAGTGATAGAGAGTGTCAGAGAGTGTCTGAGAGTGTCAGAGAGTGTCTGAGAGTGTCAGAGAGTGATAGAGAGTGATAGAGAGTGTCAGAGAGTGTCAGAGAGTGATAGAGAGTGTCAGAGAGTGTCAGACAGTGTCAGAGAGTGATAGAGAGTGTCAGAGAGTGATAGAGAGTGTCAGAGAGTGTCAGACAGTGATAGAGAGTGTCAGAGAGTGTCAGAGAGTGATAGAGAGTGTCAGAGAGTGTCAGACAGTGTCTGAGAGTGATAAAGAGTGTCAGAGAGTGTCAGAGAGTGATAGAGAGTGTCAGAGAGTGATAGAGAGTGTCAGAGAGTGTCTGAGAGTGTCAGAGAGTGTCTGAGAGTGTCAGAGAGTGATAGAGAGTGATAGAGAGTGTCAGAGAGTGTCAGAGAGTGTCAGACAGTGTCAGAGAGTGTCAGACAGTGTCAGAGAGTGATAGAGAGTGTCAGAGAGTGATAGAGAGTGTCAGAGAGTGTCAGAGAGTGATAGAGAGTGTCAGAGAGTGTCAGACAGTGTCAGAGAGTGATAGAGAGTTTCAGAGAGTGTCAGAGAGTGTCTGAGAGTGTCAGAGAGTGATAGAGAGTGATAGAGAGTATCAGAGAGTGTCAGACAGTGTCAGAGAGTGATAGAGAGTGTCAAGGAGTGTCAGACAGTGTCAGAGAGTGATAGAGAGTGTCAGAGAGTGATAGAGAGTGTCAGAGAGTGATAGAGAGTGTCAGAGAGTGTCTGAGAGTGTCAGAGAGTGAGAGAGAGTGATAGAGAGTGTCAGAGAGTGTCAGAGAGTGATAGAGAGTGTCAGAGAGTGTCAGAATGTGTCAGAGAGTGATAGAGAGTGTCAGAGAGTGTCAGACAGTGTCACAGAGTGATAGAGAGTGTCAGAGAGTGATAGAGAGTGATAGAGAGTGTCAGAGAGTGTCAGAGAGTGATAGAGAGTGTCAGAGAGTGTCAGAGAGTGTCAGAGAGTGATAGTGAGTGTCAGAGAGTGATAGAGAGTGTCAGAGAGTGATAGAGAGCGATAGAGAGTGTCAGAGAGTGTCAGAGAGTGATAGAGTGTGTCAGAGAGTGTCAGAGAGTGTCAGAGAGTGATAGAGAGTGTCAGAGAGTGTCAGCCAGTGTCAGAGAGTGATAGTGAGTTTCAGAGAGTGTCAGAGAGTGTCTGAGAGTGTCAGAGAGTGATAGAGAGTGATAGCGAGTGTCAGAGAGTGTCAGCCAGTGTCAGAGAGTGATAGAGAGTGTCAGAGAGTGTCAGACAGTGTCAGAGAGTGATAGTGAGTGTCTGAGAGTGTCAGAGAGTGACAGAGAGTGTCTGAGAGTGATAGAGAGTTTCAGAGAGTGTCAGGTTATGTCTGAGAGTGTCAGAGACTGATAGAGAGTGATAGAGAGTGTCAGAGATTTTCAGAGAGTGTCAGAGAGTGTCAGAGAGTGTCTGAGAGTGTCAGAGAGGGATAGAGAGTGTTAGAGAGTTTCAGAGAGTGTCAGAGAGTGTCTGAGCGTGTCAGAGAGTGATAACGAGTGATAGAGAGCGTCAGAGAGTGTCAGAGAGTGTCAGAGAGTGATAGAGAGTTATAGAGAGTTTCAGAGAGTGTCAGAGAGTGTCTGAGAGTGTCAGAGAGTGATAGAGAGTGATAGAGAGTTTCCGAGAGTGTCAGAGAGTGTCAGAGAGTGATAGCGAGTGATAGAGAGTGTCAGAGAGTGTCAGAGAGTGTCAGAGAGTGATAGAGAGTGATAGAGAGTTTCAGAGAGTGTCTGAGAGTGTCAGAGAGTGATAGAGAGTGATAGAGAGTTTCAGAGAGTGTCTGAGAGTGTCAGAGAGTGATAGCGAGTGATAGAGAGTGTCAGAGAGTGTCAGAGATTGATAGAGAGTGTCAGAGAGTGTCAGCCAGTGTCAGAGAGTGATAGAGAGTTTCAGAGAGTGTCAGAGAGTGTCTGAGAGTGTCTGAGAGTGTCAGAGAGTGCTAGAGAGTGTCAGAGAGTGTCAGAGAGTGTCAGACAGTGTCAGAGAGTGTTAGAGAGTTTCAGAGAGTGTCAGAGAGTGTCAGAAAGTGATAGAGAGTGATAGAGAGTGTCAGAGAGTGTCAGAGAGTGTCAGAGAGTGAGAGAGAGTGTCAGAGAGTGTCAGAGATTGATAGTGAGTGTCTGAGAGTGTCAGAGTGTGTCAGAGAGTGATAGAGAGTGATAGAGAGTGTCAGAGAGTGTGTGAGAGTGTCAGAGAGTGATAGAGAGTTTCAGAGAGTGTCAGACAGTGTCAGAGAGTGATAGAGAGTGTCAGAGAGTGTCAGACAGTGTCAGAGAGTGATAGTGAGAGTCAGAGAGTGATAGAGAGTGATAGAGAGTTTCAGAGAGTGTCAGAGAGTGTCTGAGAGTGTCAGAGAGTGTCAGAGAGTGTCAGAAAGTGATAGAGAGTGATAGAGAGTGTCAGAGAGTGTCAGAGAGTGTCAGAGAGTGATAGAGAGTGTCAGAGAGTGTCAGAGAGTGTCTGAGAGTGTCAGAGAGTGATAGAGAGTGATAGAGAGTGTCAGAGAGTGTCAGACAGTGTCAGAGAGTGTCAGAAAGTGATAGAGAGTGATAGAGAGTGATAGAGAGTGTCAGAGAGTGTCAGAGAGTGTCTGAGAGTGATAGAGAGTGTCAGAGAGTGTCAGAGAGTGATAGTGAGTGTCAGAGAGTGATAGAGAGTGATAGATAGTTTCAGAGAGTGTCAGAGAGTGTCTGAGAGTGTCAGAGAGTGTCAGAGAGTGTCAGAAAGTGATAGAGAGTGGTAGAGAGTGTCAGAGAGTGTCAGAGAGTGTTTAGAGTGATAGAGAGTGATAGAGAGTGTCTGAGAGTGTCAGAGAGTGATAGAGAGTGTCAGAGAGTGATAGAGAGTGATAGAGAGTTTCAGAGAGTGTCAGACAGTGTCAGAGAGTGATAGAGAGTGTCAGAGAGTGTCAGACAGTGTCAGAGAGTGTCAGAGAGTGTCTGAGAGTGTCAGAGAGTGATAGAGAGTGTCAGAGAGTGATAGAGAGTGATAGAGAGATTCAGAGAGTGTCAGACAGTGTCAGAGAGTGATAGAGAGTGTCAGAGAATGTCAGACAGTGTCAGAGAGTGATAGAGAGTGTCAGAGAATGTCAGACAGTGTCAGAGAGTGATAGTGAGTGTCTGAGAGTGTCAGAGATTGATAGTGAGTGTCTGAGAGTGTCAGAGATTGATAGTGAGTGTCTGAGAGTGTCAGAGAGTGTCAGAGAGTGATAGAGAGTGTCAGAGAGTGATAGAGAGTGATAGAGAGTGTCAGAGAGTGTCAGACTGTGTCAGAGAGTGATAGTGAGTGTCTGAGAGTGTCAGAAAGTGTCAGAGAGTGATAGAGAGTGATAAAGAGTTTCAGAGACTGTCAGAGAGTGTCAGAGAATGTCAGAGAGTGATAGAGAGTGTCAGAGATTGATAGTGAGTGTTTGAGATTGTCAGAGAGTGTCAGAGAGTGATAGAGAGTGATAGAGAGTGTCAGAGAGTGTCTGAGAGTGTCAGAGAGTGATAGAGAGTGTCAGAGAGTGATAGAGAGTGATAGAGAGTGATAGAGAGTTTCAGAGAGTGTCAGACAGTGTCAGAGAGTGATAGAGAGTGTCAGAGAGTGTCAGACAGTGTCAGAGAGTGATAGTGAGAGTCAGAGAGTGATAGAGAGTGATAGAGAGTTTCAGAGAGTGTCAGAGAGTGTCTGAGAGTGTCAGAGAGTGCTAGAGAGTGTCAGAGAGTGTCAGAGAGTGTCAGACAGTGTCAGAGAGTGTTAGAGAGTTTCAGAGAGTGTCAGAGAGTGTCAGAAAGTGATAGAGAGTGATAGAGAGTGTCAGAGAGTGTCAGAGAGTGTCAGAGAGTGAGAGAGAGTGTCAGAGAGTGTCAGAGATTGATAGTGAGTGTCTGAGAGTGTCAGAGTGTGTCAGAGAATGATAGAGAGTGATAGAGAGTGTCAGAGAGTGTCTGAGAGTGTCAGAGAGTGATAGAGAGTGTCAGAGAGTGATAGAGAGTGATAGAGAGTTTCAGAGAGTGTCAGACAGTGTCAGAGAGTGATAGAGAGTGTCAGAGAGTGTCAGACAGTGTCAGAGAGTGATAGTGAGAGTCAGAGAGTGATAGAGAGTGATAGAGAGTTTCAGAGAGTGTCAGAGAGTGTCTGAGAGTGTCAGAGAGTGTCAGAAAGTGATAGAGAGTGATAGAGAGTGTCAGAGAGTGTCAGAGAGTGTCAGAGAGTGATAGAGAGTGTCAGAGAGTGTCAGAGAGTGTCTGAGAGTGTCAGAGAGTGATAGAGAGTGATAGAGAGTGTCAGAGAGTGTCAGAGAGTGTCAGACAGTGTCAGAAAGTGATAGAGAGTGATAGAGAGTGATAGAGAGTGTCAGAGAGTGTCAGAGAGTGTCTGAGAGTGATAGAGAGTGTCAGAGAGTGTCAGAGAGTGATAGTGAGTGTCAGAGAGTGATAGAGAGTGATAGAGAGTTTCAGAGAGTGTAAGAGAGTGTCTGAGAGTGTCAGAGAGTGTCAGAAAGTGATAGAGAGTGGTAGAGAGTGTCAGAGAGTGTCAGAGAGTGTCAGAGAGTGATAGAGAGTGATAGAGAGTGTCTGAGAGTGTCAGAGAGTGATAGAGAGTGTCAGAGAGTGATAGAGAGTGATAGAGAGTTTCAGAGATTGTCAGACAGTGTCAGAGAGTGATAGAGAGTGTCAGAGAGTGTCAGACAGTGTCAGAGAGTGTCAGAGAGTGTCTGAGAGTGTCAGAGAGTGATAGAGAGTGTCAGAGAGTGATAGAGAGTGATAGAGAGTTTCAGAGAGTGTCAGACAGTGTCAGAGAGTGATAGAGAGTGTCAGAGAATGTCAGACAGTGTCAGAGAGTGATAGAGAGTGTCAGAGAATGTCAGACAGTGTCAGAGAGTGATAGTGAGTGTCTGAGAGTGTCAGAGATTGATAGTGAGTGTCTGAGAGTGTCAGAGATTGATAGTGAGTGTCTGAGAGTGTCAGAGAGTGTCAGAGAGTGATAGAGTGTGTCAGAGAGTGTCAGAGAGTGATAGAGAGTGATAGAGAGTTTCAGAGAGTGTCAGACAGTGTCAGAGAGTGATAGAGAGTGTCAGAGAGTGTCAGACTGTGTCAGAGAGTGATAGACAGTGATAAAGAGTTTCAGAGACTGTCAGAGAGTGTCAGAGAATGTCAGAGAGTGATAGAGAGTGTCAGAGAGTGAATGAGAGTGTCAGAGAGTGTCTGAGAGTGTCAGAGAGTGATAGAGAGTGATAGAGAGTGATAGAGAGTGTCAGAGAGTGTCAGACAGTGTCAGAGAGTGATAGAGAGTGTCAGAGAGTGTCAGACAGTGTCAGAGAGTGATAGTGAGTGTCTGAGAGTGTCAGATAGTGTCAGAGAGTGATAGAGAGTGTCAGAGAGTGTCAGAGTGTGTCAGAGAGTGTCAGAGAGTGATAGAGAGTGATAGAGAGTTTCAGAGATTGTCAGAGACTGTCTGAGAGTGTCAGAGAGTGATAGAGAGTGTCAGAGAGTGTCTGAGAGTGTCAGAGAGTGTCAGAGAGTGTCTGAGAGTGTCAGAGAGTGATAGAGAGCGATAGAGAGTATCAGAGAGTGTCAGACAGTGTCAGAGAGTGATAGAGAGTGTCAGAGAGTGTCAGAGAGTGTCTGAAAGTGATAGAGAGTGTCAGAGAGTGTCAGAGAGTGATAGTGAGTGTCAGGGAGTGATAGAGAGTGATAGAGAGTTTCAGAGAGTGTCAGAGAGTGTCTGAGAGTGATAGAGAGTGATGGAGAGTGTCAGAGAGTGTCAGACAGTGTCAGAGAGTGATAGAGAGTGATAGAGAGTGTCAGAGAGTGATAGAGAGTGTCAGAGAGTGATAGAGAGTGATAGAGAGTTTCAGAGAGTGTCAGACAGTGTCAGAGAGTGATAGAGAGTGTCAGAGAATGTCAGACAGTGTCAGAGAGTGATAGTGAGTGTCTGAGAGTGTCAGAGAGTGATAGAGATTGTCAGACAGTGTCAGAGAGTGATAGAGAGTGTCAGAGAGTGTCAGAGATTGTCAGAGAGTGTCAGAGATTGTCAGAGAGTGTCAGAGAGTGTCAGAGAGTGATAGAGAGTGTCAGAGAGTGTCAGAGAGTGTCAGAAAGTGATAGAGAGTGATAGAGAGTGTCAGAGAGTGTCAGAGATTGATAGAGAGTGCCAGACAGTGTCAGAGAGTGATAGTGAGTGTCTGAGAGTGTCAGAGAGTGTCAGAGAGTGATAGAGAGTGATGGAGAGTGTCAGAGAGTGTCAGACAGTGTCAGAGAGTGATAGAGAGTGATAGAGAGTGTCAGAGAGTGATAGAGAGTGTCAGAGAGTGATAGAGAGTGATAGAGAGTTTCAGAGAGTGTCAGACAGTGTCAGAGAGTGATAGAGAGTGTCAGAGAATGTCAGACAGTGTCAGAGAGTGATAGTGAGTGTCTGAGAGTGTCAGAGAGTGTCAGAGAGTGATAGAGAGTGTCAGAGAGTGTCAGACAGTGGTAGAGAGTGTCAGAGAGTGTCTGAGAGTGTCAGAGAGTGATAGAGAGTGTCAGAGAGTGATAGAGAGTGATAGAGAGTTTCAGAGAGTGTCAGACAGTGTCAGAGAGTGATAGAGAGTGTCAGAGAATGTCAGACAGTGTCAGAGAGTGATAGAGAGTGTCAGAGAATGTCAGACAGTGTCAGAGAGTGATAGTGAGTGTCTGAGAGTGATAGAGAGTGTCAGAGAATGTCAGACAGTGTCAGAGAGTGATAGTGAGTGTCTGAGAGTGTCAGAGAGTGTCAGAGAGTGATAGAGAGTGTCAGAGAGTGTCAGACAGTGTCAGAGAGTGTCAGAGAGTGTCTGAGAGTGTCAGAGAGTGATAGAGAGTGTCAGAGAGTGATAGAGAGTGATAGAGAGTTTCAGAGAGTGTCAGACAGTGTCAGAGAGTGATAGAGAGTGTCAGAGAATGTCAGACAGTGTCAGAGAGTGATAGAGAGTGTCAGAGAATGTCAGACAGTGTCAGAGAGTGATAGTGAGTGTCTGAGAGTGTCAGAGATTGATAGTGAGTGTCTGAGAGTGTCAGAGATTGATAGTGAGTGTCTGAGAGTGTCAGAGAGTGTCAGAGAGTGATAGAGAGTGTCAGAGAGTGATAGAGAGTGATAGAGAGTTTCAGAGAGTGTCAGACAGTGTCAGAGAGTGATAGAGAGTGTCAGAGAGTGTCAGACTGTGTCAGAGAGTGATAGTGAGTGTCTGAGAGTGTCAGATAGTGTCAGAGAGTGATAGAGAGTGATAAAGAGTTTCAGAGACTGTCAGAGAGTGTCAGAGAATGTCAGAGAGTGATAGAGAGTGTCAGAGAGTGAATGAGAGTTTCAGAGAGTGTCTGAGAGTGTCAGAGAGTGATAGAGAGTGATAGAGAGTGATAGAGAGTGTCAGAGAGTGTCAGACAGTGTCAGAGAGTGATAGAGAGTGTCAGAGAGTGTCAGAGAGTGTCAGACAGTGTCAGACAGTGATAGTGAGTGTCTGAGAGTGTCAGATAGTGTCAGAGAGTGATAGAGAGTGTCAGAGAGTGTCAGAGTGTGTCAGAGAGTGTCAGAGAGTGATAGAGAGTGATAGAGAGTTTCAGAGATTGTCAGAGACTGTCTGAGAGTGTCAGAGAGTGATAGAGAGTGTCAGAGAGTGTCAGAGAGTGTCAGAGAGTGTCTGAGAGTGTCAGAGAGTGATAGAGAGTGATAGAGAGTATCAGAGAGTGTCAGACAGTGTCAGAGAGTGATAGAGAGTGTCAGAGAGTGTCAGAGAGTGTCTGAAAGTGATAGAGAGTGTCAGAGAGTGTCAGAGAGTGATAGTGAGTGTCAGAGAGTGATAGAGAGTGATAGAGAGTTTCAGGGAGTGTCAGAGAGTGTCTGAGAATGTCAGAGAGTGTCAGAGAGTGTCAGAGTGTGTCAGAAAGTGATAGAGAGTGATAGAGAGTGTCAGAGATTGTCAGAGAGTGATAGAGAGTGTCAGACAGTGTCAGAGAGTGATAGAGAGTGTCAGAGAGTGTCAGAGATTGTCAGAGAGTGTCAGAGATTGTCAGAGAGTGTCAGAGAGTGTCAGAGAGTGATAGAGAGTGTCAGAGAGTGTCAGAGAGTGTCAGAAAGTGATAGAGAGTGATAGAGAGTGTCAGAGAGTGTCAGAGATTGATAGAGAGTGCCAGACAGTGTCAGAGAGTGATAGTGAGTGTCTGAGAGTGTCAGAGAGTGTCAGAGAGTGTCAGAGTGTGTCTGAGAGTGTCAGAGTGTCTGAGAGTGTCAGAGAGTGATAGAGAGTGATAGAGAGTGATAGAGAGTGTCAGAGAGTGTCAGACAGTGTCAGAGAGTGATAGTGAGTGTCTGAGAGTGTCAGATAGTGTCAGAGAGTGATAGAGAGTGTCAGAGAGTGTCAGAGTGTGTCAGAGAGTGTCAGAGAGTGATAGAGAGTGATAGAGAGTTTCAGAGATTGTCAGAGACTGTCTGAGAGTGTCAGAGAGTGATAGAGAGTGTCAGAGAGTGTCAGAGAGTGTCAGAGAGTGTCAGAGAGTGTCTGAGAGTGTCAGAGAGTGATAGAGAGTGATAGAGAGTATCAGAGAGTGTCAGACAGTGTCAGAGAGTGATAGAGAGTGTCAGAGAGTGTCAGAGAGAGTCTGAAAGTGATAGAGAGTGTCAGAGAGTGTCAGAGAGTGATAGTGAGTGTCAGAGAGTGATAGAGAGTGATAGAGAGTTTCAGAGAGTGTCAGAGAGTGTCTGAGAATGTCAGAGAGTGTCAGAGAGTGTCAGAGAGTGTCAGAAAGTGATAGAGAGTGATAGAGAGTGTCAGAGATTGTCAGAGAGTGATAGAGAGTGTCAGACAGTGTCAGAGAGTGATAGAGAGTGTCAGAGAGTGTCAGAGATTGTCAGAGAGTGTCAGAGATTGTCAGAGAGTGTCAGAGAGTGTCAGAGAGTGATAGAGAGTGTCAGAGAGTGTCAGAGAGTGTCAGAAAGTGATAGAGAGTGATAGAGAGTGTCAGAGAGTGTCAGAGATTGATAGAGAGTGCCAGACAGTGTCAGAGAGTGATAGTGAGTGTCAGAGAGTGATAGAGAGTGATAGAGAGTTTCAGAGAGTGTCAGAGAGTGTCAGAGATTGTCAGAGAGTGTCAGAGATTGTCAGAGAGTGTCAGAGAGTGTCAGAGAGTGATAGAGAGTGTCAGAGAGTGTCAGAGAGTGTCAGAAAGTGATAGAGAGTGATAGAGAGTGTCAGAGAGTGTCAGAGATTGATAGAGAGTGCCAGACAGTGTCAGAGAGTGATAGTGAGTGTCTGAGAGTGTCAGAGAGTGTCAGAGAGTGTCAGAGTGTGTCTGAGAGTGTCAGAGTGTCTGAGAGTGTCAGAGAGTGATAGAGAGTGATAGAGAGTGATAGAGAGTGTCAGAGAGTGTCAGACAGCGTCAGAGAGTGATAGAGCGTGTCAGAGAGTGTCACACAGTGTCCGAGAGTGATAGTGAGTGTCTGAGAGTGTCAGATAGTGTCAGAGAGTGATAGAGAGTGATAGAGAGTTTCAGAGAGTGTCAGAGTGTGTCAGAGAGTGATAGAGAGTGATAGAGAGTGTCAGAGAGTGATAGAGAGTGTCAGAGAGTGTCTGAGAGTGTCAGAGAGTGTCTGAGTGTGTCAGAGAGTGCCAGAGAGTGTCAGAGAGTGTCAGAAAGTGATAGAGAGTGATAGAGAGTGTCAGAGAGTGTCAGAGAGTGTCAGAGAGTGATAGAGAGTGTCAGAGAGTGTCAGAGATTGATAGTGAGTGTCTGAGAGTGTCAGAGAGTGTCAGAGAGTGATAGAGAGTGATAGAGAGTGTCAGAGAGTGTCTGAGAGTGTCAGAGAGTGATAGAGAGTGTCAGAGAGTGATAGAGAGTGATAGAGAGTTTCAGAGAGTGTCAGACAGTGTCAGAGAGTGATAGAGAGTGTCAGAGAGTGTCAGACAGTGTCAGAGAGTGATAGTGAGAGTCAGAGAGTGATAGAGAGTGATAGAGAGTTTCAGAGAGTGTCAGAGAGTGTCTGAGAGTGTCAGAGAGTGTCAGAGAGTGTCAGAAAGTGATAGCGAGTGATAGAGAGTGTCAGAGAGTGTCAGAGAGTGATAGAGAGTGTCAGAGAGTGTCAGAGATTGTCAGAGAGTGTCAGAGAGTGTCAGAGAGTGATAGAGAGTGATAGAGAGTGTCAGAGAGTGTCAGACAGTGTCAGAGAGTGTCAGAAAGTGATAGAGAGTGATAGAGAGTGTCAGAGAGTGTCAGAGAGTGTCTGAGAGTGTTAGAGAGTGTCAGAGGGTGTCAGAGAGTGTCAGAGAGTGATAGTGAGTGTCAGAGAGTGATAGAGAGTGATAGAGTGTTTCAGAGAGTGTCAGAGAGTGTCTGAGAGTGTCAGAGAGTGTCAGAGAGTGTCAGAAAGTGATAGAGAGTGATAGAGAGTGTCAGAGAGTGTCAGAGAGTGATAGTGAGTGTCTGAGAGTGTCAGAGAGTGTCAGAGAGTGTCAGAAAGTGATAGCGAGTGATAGAGAGTGTCAGAGAGTGTCAGAGAGTGATAGAGAGTGTCAGAGAGTGTCAGAGATTGTCAGAGAGTGTCAGAGAGTGTCAGAGAGTGATAGAGAGTGATAGAGAGTGTCAGAGAGTGTCAGACAGTGTCAGAGAGTGTCAGAAAGTGATAGAGAGTGATAGAGAGTGTCAGAGAGTGTCAGAGAGTGTCTGAGAGTGTTAGAGAGTGTCAGAGGGTGTCAGAGAGTGTCAGAGAGTGATAGTGAGTGTCAGAGAGTGATAGAGAGTGATAGAGTGTTTCAGAGAGTGTCAGAGAGTGTCTGAGAGTGTCAGAGAGTGTCAGAGAGTGTCAGAAAGTGATAGAGAGTGATAGAGAGTGTCAGAGAGTGTCAGAGAGTGATAGTGAGTGTCTGAGAGTGTCAGAGATTGATAGTGAGTGTCTGAGAGTGTCAGAGAGTGATAGTGAGTGTCAGAGAGTGATAGAGAGTGATAGAGTGTTTCAGAGAGTGTCAGAGAGTGTCTGAGAGTGTCAGAGAGTGTCAGAGAGTGTCAGAAAGTGATAGAGAGTGATGGAGAGTGTCAGAGAGTGTCAGAGAGTGATAGTGAGTGTCTGAGAGTGTCAGAGATTGATAGTGAGTGTCTGAGAGTGTCAGAGATTGATAGTGAGTGTCTGAGAGTGTCAGAGAGTGTCAGAGAGTGATAGAGAGTGTCAGAGAGTGATAGAGAGTGATAGAGAGTTTCAGAGAGTGTCAGACAGTGTCAGAGAGTGATAGAGAGTGTCAGAGAGTGTCAGACTGTGTCAGAGAGTGATAGTGAGTGTCTGAGAGTGACAGATAGTGTCAGAGAGTGATAGAGAGTGATAGAGAGTTTCAGAGACTGTCAGAGAGTGTCAGAGAATGTCAGAGAGTGATAGAGAGTGTCAGAGAGTGATAGAGAGTGTCACAGAGTGTCTGAGAGTGTCAGAGAGTGATAGAGAGTGATAGAGAGTGTTAGAGAGTGTCAGAGAGTGTCAGACAGTGTCAGAGAGTGATAGAGAGTGTCAGAGAGTGTCAGACAGTGTCAGAGAGTGATAGTGAGTGTCTGAGAGTGTCAGATAGTGTCAGAGAGTGATAGAGAGTGTCAGAGAGTGTCAGAGAGTGATAGAGACTGATAGAGAGTTTCAGAGAGTGTCAGAGACTGTCTGAGAGTGTCAGAGAGTGATAGAGAGTGTCAGAGAGTGTCTGAGAGTGTCAGAGAGTGTCTGAGAGTGTCAGAGAGTGATAGAGAGTGATAGAGAGTGTCAGACAGTGTCAGAGAGTGATAGAGAGTGTCAGAGAGTGTCAGAGATTGTCAGAGAGTGTCAGAGATTGTCAGAGAGTGTCAGAGAGTGATAGAGAGTGTCAGAGAGTGTCAGAGAGTGTCAGAAAGTGATAGAGAGTGATAGAGAGTGTCAGAGAGTGTCAGAGATTGATAGAGAGTGCCAGACAGTGTCAGAGAGTGATAGTGAGTGTCTGAGAGTGTCAGAGAGTGTCAGAGAGTGTCAGAGTGTGTCTGAGAGTGTCAGAGTGTCTGAGAGTGTCAGAGAGTGATAGAGAGTGATAGAGAGTGATAGAGAGTGTCAGAGAGTGTCAGACAGCGTCAGAGAGTGATAGAGCGTGTCAGAGAGTGTCACACAGTGTCCGAGAGTGATAGTGAGTGTCTGAGAGTGTCAGATAGTGTCAGAGAGTGATAGAGAGTGATAGAGAGTTTCAGAGAGTGTCAGAGTGTGTCAGAGAGTGATAGAGAGTGATAGAGAGTGTCAGAGAGTGATAGAGAGTGTCAGAGAGTGTCTGAGAGTGTCAGAGAGTGTCTGAGTGTGTCAGAGAGTGTCAGAGAGTGTCAGAGAGTGTCAGAAAGTGATAGAGAGTGATAGAGAGTGTCAGAGAGTGTCAGAGAGTGTCAGAGAGTGATAGAGAGTGTCAGAGAGTGTCAGAGATTGATAGTGAGTGTCTGAGAGTGTCAGAGAGTGTCAGAGAGTGATAGAGAGTGATAGAGAGTGTCAGAGAGTGTCTGAGAGTGTCAGAGAGTGATAGAGAGTGTCAGAGAGTGATAGAGAGTGATAGAGAGTTTCAGAGAGTGTCAGACAGTGTCAGAGAGTGATAGAGAGTGTCAGAGAGTGTCAGACAGTGTCAGAGAGTGATAGTGAGAGTCAGAGAGTGATAGAGAGTGATAGAGAGTTTCAGAGAGTGTCAGAGAGTGTCTGAGAGTGTCAGAGAGTGTCAGAGAGTGTCAGAAAGTGATAGCGAGTGATAGAGAGTGTCAGAGAGTGTCAGAGAGTGATAGAGAGTGTCAGAGAGTGTCAGAGATTGTCAGAGAGTGTCAGAGAGTGTCAGAGAGTGATAGAGAGTGATAGACAGTGTCAGAGAGTGTCAGACAGTGTCAGAGAGTGTCAGAAAGTGATAGAGAGTGATAGAGAGTGTCAGAGAGTGTCAGAGAGTGTCTGAGAGTGATAGAGAGTGTCAGAGGGTGTCAGAGAGTGTCAGAGAGTGATAGTGAGTGTCAGAGAGTGATAGAGAGTGATAGAGTGTTTCAGAGAGTGTCAGAGAGTGTCTGAGAGTGTCAGAGAGTGTCAGAGAGTGTCAGAAAGTGATAGAGAGTGATAGAGAGTGTCAGAGAGTGTCAGAGAGTGATAGTGAGTGTCTGAGAGTGTCAGAGATTGATAGTGAGTGTCTGAGAGTGTCAGAGAGTGATAGTGAGTGTCAGAGAGTGATAGAGAGTGATAGAGTGTTTCAGAGAGTGTCAGAGAGTGTCTGAGAGTGTCAGAGAGTGTCAGAGAGTGTCAGAAAGTGATAGAGAGTGATGGAGAGTGTCAGAGAGTGTCAGAGAGTGATAGTGAGTGTCTGAGAGTGTCAGAGATTGATAGTGAGTGTCTGAGAGTGTCAGAGATTGATAGTGAGTGTCTGAGAGTGTCAGAGAGTGTCAGAGAGTGATAGAGAGTGTCAGAGAGTGATAGAGAGTGATAGAGAGTTTCAGAGAGTGTCAGACAGTGTCAGAGAGTGATAGAGAGTGTCAGAGAGTGTCAGACTGTGTCAGAGAGTGATAGTGAGTGTCTGAGAGTGACAGATAGTGTCAGAGAGTGATAGAGAGTGATAGAGAGTTTCAGAGACTGTCAGAGAGTGTCAGAGAATGTCAGAGAGTGATAGAGAGTGTCAGAGAGTGATAGAGAGTGTCACAGAGTGTCTGAGAGTGTCAGAGAGTGATAGAGAGTGATAGAGAGTGTTAGAGAGTGTCAGAGAGTGTCAGACAGTGTCAGAGAGTGATAGAGAGTGTCAGAGAGTGTCAGACAGTGTCAGAGAGTGATAGTGAGTGTCTGAGAGTGTCAGATAGTGTCAGAGAGTGATAGAGAGTGTCAGAGAGTGTCAGAGAGTGATAGAGACTGATAGAGGGTTTCAGAGAGTGTCAGAGACTGTCTGAGAGTGTCAGAGAGTGATAGAGAGTGTCAGAGAGTGTCTGAGAGTGTCAGAGAGTGTCTGAGAGTGTCAGAGAGTGATAGAGAGTGATAGAGAGTGATAGAGAGTATCAGAGAGTGTCAGACAGTGTCAGAGAGTGATAGAGAGTGTCAGAGAGTGTCAGAGAGTGTCTGAGAGTGTCTGAGAGTGATAGAGAGTGTCAGAGAGTGTCACAGAGTGATAGAATTAGAATTAGAATTAGAATTAGAATATTACAGCGCAGTACAGGCCCTTCGGCCCTCGATGTTGCGCCGATCATCTGACCTACACTATTCCATTTACATCCATATGTCTATCCAATGACCACTTAAATGCCCTTAAAGTTGGCGAGTCTACTACTGTTGCAGGCAGGGCGTTCCACGCCCCTACTACTCTCTGCGTAAAGAAACTACCTCTGACATCTGTCCTATATCTTTCACCCCTCAACTTAAAGCTATGTCCCCTCGTGTTTGCCATCCTCATCCGAGGAAAAAGACTCTCACTATCCACCCTATCTAACCCTCTGATTATCTTATATGTCTCTATTAAGTCACCTCTCCTCCTCCTTCTCTCTAACGAAAACAACCCCAAGTCCCTCAGCCTTTCCTCGTAAGACCTTCCTTCCATACCAGGCAACATCCTAGTAAATCTCCTCTGCACCCTTTCCAAAGCTTCGACATCCTTCCTATAATGCGGTGACCAGAACTGCACGCAATACTCCAGGTGCGGCCTCACCAGAGTTTTGTACAGCTGCATCATGACCCCGTGGCTCTGAACCTCGATCCCCCTACTAATAAAGGCTAACACACCATATGCCTTCTTAACAGCCCTATTAACCTGGGTAGCAACTTTCAGGGATTTATGTACCTGGATACCAAGATCTCTCTGCTCATCTACACTACCAAGAATCTTCCCATTAGCCCAGTACTCTGCATTGCTGTTACTCCTTCCAAAGTGAATCACCTCACACTTCTCCGCATTAAACTCCATTTGCCATCTCTCAGCCCAGCTCTGCAGCCTATCTATGTCCCTCTGTACCCTACAACACCCTTCGACACTATCCACAACTCCACCGACCTTCGTGTCATCCGCAAATTTACTAACCCACCCTTCTACACCCTCATCCAGGTCGTTTATAAAAATGACAAACAGCAGTGGCCCCAAAACAGAACCTTGCGGTACACCACTAGTAACTAAACTCCAGGATGAACATTTGCCATCAACCACCACCCTCTGTCTTCTTTCAGCTAGCCAATTTCTGATCCAAAGCTCTAAATCACCTTCAACCCCATACTTGCGTATTTTCTGCAATAGCCTACCGTGGGGAACCTTATCAAACGCCTTACTGAAATCCATATACACCACAGTGAGTGTCAGAGAGTGATAGAGAGTGATAGAGAGTTTCAGAGAGTGTCAGAGAGTGTCTGAGAGTGTCAGAGAGTGTCAGAGAGTGTCAGAAAGTGATAGAGAGTGATAGAGAGTGTCAGAGAGTGTCAGAGAGTGATAGAGAGTGTCAGACAGTGTCAGAGAGTGATAGAGAGTGTCAGAGAGTGTCTGAGAGTGTCAGAGAGTGTCAGAGATTGTCAGAGAGTGTCAGAGAGTGTCAGAGAGTGATAGAGAGTGTCAGAGAGTGTCAGAGAGTGTCAGAAAGTGATAGAGAGTGATAGAGAGTGTCAGAGAGTGTCAGAGAGTGTCAGAGATTGATAGAGAGTGTCAGACAGTGTCAGAGAGTGATAGTGAGAGTCAGAGAGTGATAGAGAGTGATAGAGAGTTTCAGAGAGTGTCAGAGAGTGTCTGAGAGTGTCAGAGAGTGTCAGAGAGTGTCAGAAAGTGATAGAGAGTGATAGAGAGTGTCAGAGAGTGTCAGAGAGTGTCAGAGAGTGTCAGAGAGTGTCAGAAAGTGATAGAGAGTGATAGAGAGTGTCAGAGAGTGTCAGAGAGTGTCAGAGAGTGATAGAGAGTGTCAGAGAGTGTCAGAGAGTGTCAGAGAGTGTCTGAGAGTGTCAGAGAGTGATAGAGAGTGATAGAGAGTGTCAGAGAGTGTCAGACAGTGTCAGAGAGTGTCAGAAAGTGATAGAGAGTGATAGAGAGTGATAGAGAGTGTCAGAGAGTGTCAGAGAGTGTCTGAGAGTGATAGAGAGTGTCAGAGAGTGTCAGAGAGTGATAGTGAGTGTCAGAGAGTGATAGAGAGTGATAGAGAGTTTCAGAGAGTGTCAGAGAGTGTCTGAGAGTGTCAGAGAGTGTCAGAGAGTGTCAGAAAGTGATAGAGAGTGATAGAGAGTGTCAGAGAGTGTCAGAGAGTGTCAGAGAGTGATAGAGAGTGTCTGAGAGTGTCAGAGAGTGATAGAGAGTGTCAGAGAGTGATAGAGAGCGATAGAGAGTTTCAGAGAGTGTCAGACAGTGTCAGAGAGTGATAGAGAGTGTCAGAGAGTGTCAGACAGTGTCAGAGAGTGTCAGAGAGTGTCTGAGAGTGTCAGAGAGTGATAGAGAGTGTCAGAGAGTGATAGAGAGTGATAGAGAGTTTCAGAGAGTGTCAGACAGTGTCAGAGAGTGATAGAGAGTGTCAGAGAATGTCAGACAGTGTCAGAGAGTGATAGTGAGTGTCTGAGAGTGTCAGAGATTGATAGTGAGTGTCTGAGAGTGTCAGAGATTGATAGTGAGTGTCTGAGAGTGTCAGAGAGTGTCAGAGAGTGATAGAGAGTGTCAGAGAGTGATAGAGAGTGATAGAGAGTTTCAGAGAGTGTCAGACAGTGTCAGAGAGTGATAGAGAGTGTCAGAGAGTGTCAGACAGTGTCAGAGAGTGATAGTGAGAGTCAGAGAGTGATAGAGAGTGATAGAGAGTTTCAGAGAGTGTCAGAGAGTGTCTGAGAGTGTCAGAGAGTGTCAGAGAGTGTCAGAGAGTGTCAGAAAGTGATAGAGAGTGATAGAGAGTGTCAGAGAGTGTCAGAGAGTGTCAGAGAGTGATAGAGAGTGTCAGAGAGTGTCAGAGAGTGTCAGAGAGTGTCCTAGAGTGTCAGAGAGTGATAGAGAGTGATAGAGAGTGTCAGAGAGTGTCAGACAGTGTCAGAGAGTGTCAGAAAGTGATAGAGAGTGATAGAGAGTGATAGAGAGTGTCAGAGAGTGTCAGAGAGTGTCTGAGAGTGTCAGAGAGTGTCAGAGAGTGTCAGAAAGTGATAGAGAGTGATAGAGAGTGTCAGAGAGTGTCAGAGAGTGATAGAGAGTGATAGAGAGTGTCTGAGAGTGTCAGAGAGTGATAGAGAGTGTCAGAGAGTGATAGAGAGCGATAGAGAGTTTCAGAGAGTGTCAGACAGTGTCAGAGAGTGATAGAGAGTGTCAGAGAGTGTCAGACAGTGTCAGAGAGTGTCAGAGAGTGTCTGAGAGTGTCAGAGAGTGATAGAGAGTGTCAGAGAGTGATAGAGAGTGTCAGAGAGTGATAGAGAGTGATAGAGAGTTTCAGAGAGTGTCAGACAGTGTCAGAGAGTGATAGAGAGTGTCAGAGAATGTCAGACAGTGTCAGAGAGTGATAGTGAGTGTCTGAGAGTGTCAGAGATTGATAGTGAGTGTCTGAGAGTGTCAGAGATTGATAGTGAGTGTCTGAGAGTGTCAGAGAGTGTCAGAGAGTGATAGAGAGTGTCAGAGAGTGATAGAGAGTTTCAGAGACAGTCAGAGAGTGTCAGAGAATGTCAGAGAGTGATGGAGAGTGTCAGAGAGTGATAGAGAGTGTCACAGAGTGTCAGAGAGTGTCAGAGAGTGATAGAGAGTGATAGAGAGTGATAGAGAGTGTCATAGAGTGTCAGACAGTGTCAGAGAGTGATAGAGAGTGTCAGAGAGTGTCAGACAGTGTCAGAGAGTGATAGTGAGTGTCTGAGAGTGTCGGATAGTGTCAGAGAGTGATAGAGAGTGTCAGAGAGTGTCAGAGTGTGTCAGAGAGTGTCAGAGAGTGATAGAGCGTGTCAGAGAGTGTCACACAGTGTCCGAGAGTGATAGTGAGTGTCTGAGAGTGTCAGATAGTGTCAGAGAGTGATAGAGAGTGATAGAGAGTTTCAGAGAGTGTCAGAGAGTGTCAGAGAGTGATAGAGAGTGATAGAGAGTGTCAGAGAGTGATAGAGAGTGTCAGAGAGTGTCTGAGAGTGTCAGAGAGTGCCTGAGTGTGTCAGAGAGTGTCAGAGAGTGTCAGAGAGTGTCAGAAAGTGATAGAGAGTGATAGAGAGTGTCAGAGAGTGTCAGAGAGTGTCAGAGAGTGATAGAGAGTGTCAGAGAGTGTCAGAGATTGATAGTGAGTGTCTGAGAGTGTCAGAGAGTGTCAGAGAGTGATAGAGAGTGATAGAGAGTGTCAGAGAGTGTCTGAGAGTGTCAGAGAGTGATAGAGAGTGTCAGAGAGTGATAGAGAGTGATAGAGAGTTTCAGAGAATGTCAGACAGTGTCAGAGAGTGATAGAGAGTGTAAGAGAGTGTAAGAGAGTGTCAGACAGTGTCGGAGAGTGATAGTGAGAGTCAGAGAGTGATAGAGAGTGTCAGAGAGTGTCAGAGAGTGTCAGAAAGTGATAGAGAGTGATAGAGAGTGTCAGAGAGTGTCAGAGAGTGTCAGAGAGTGATAGAGAGTGTCAGAGAGTGTCAGAGAGTGTCAGAGAGTGTCTGAGAGTGTCAGAGAGTGATAGAGAGTGATATAGAGTGTCAGAGAGTGTCAGACAGTGTCAGAGAGTGTCAGAAAGTGATAGAGAGTGATAGAGAGTGATAGAGAGTGTCAGAGGGTGTCAGAGAGTGTCTGAGAGTGATAGAGAGTGTCAGAGAGTGTCAGAGAGTGATAGTGAGTGTCAGAGAGTGATAGAGAGTGATAGAGAGTTTCAGAGAGTGTCAGAGAGTGTCTGAGAGTGTCAGAGAGTGTCAGAGAGTGTCAGAAAGTGATAGAGAGTGATAGAGAGCGTCAGAGAGTGTCAGAGAGTGATAGAGAGTGATAGAGAGTGTCTGAGAGTGTCAGAGAGTGATAGAGAGTGTCAGAGAGTGATAGAGAGTGATAGAGAGTGATAGAGAGTTTCAGAGAGTGTCAGACAGTGTCAGAGAGCGTTAGAGAGTGTCAGAGAGTGTCAGACAGTGTCAGAGAGTGTCAGAGAGTGTCAGAGAGTGATAGAGAGTGTCAGAGAGTGATAGAGAGTGTCAGACAGTGTCAGAGAGTGTCAGACAGTGTCAGAGAGTGATAGAGAGTGTCAGAGAATGTCAGACAGTGTCAGAGAGTGATAGTGAGTGTCTGAGAGTGTCAGAGATTGATAGTGAGTGTCTGAGAGTGTCAGAGAGTGATAGAGAGTGTCAGAGAGTGATAGAGAGTGTAAGAGAGTGTCAGACAGTGTCGGAGAGTGATAGTGAGAGTCAGAGAGTGATAGAGAGTGATAGAGAGTTTCAGAGAGTGTCAGAGAATGTCTGACAGTGTCAGAGAGTGTCAGAGAGTGTCAGAAAGTGATAGAGAGTGATAGAGAGTGTCAGAGAGTGTCAGAGAGTGTCAGAGAGTGATAGAGAGTGTCAGAGAGTGTCAGAGAGTGTCAGAGAGTGTCTGAGAGTGTCAGAGAGTGATAGAGAGTGATAGAGAGTGTCAGAGAGTGTCAGACAGTGTCAGAGAGTGTCAGAAAGTGATAGAGAGTGATAGAGAGTGATAGAGAGTGTCAGAGAGTGATAGAGAGTGATAGATAGTTTCAGAGAGTGTCAGTCGGTGTCAGAGAGTGATAGAGAGTGTCAGAGAGTGTCAGACAGTGTCAGAGAGTGTCAGAGAGTGTCTGAGAGTGTCAGAGAGTGATAGAGAGTGTCAGAGAGTGATAGAGAGTGATAGAGAGTTTCAGAGAGTGTCAGACAGTGTCAGAGAGTGATAGAGAGTTTCAGAGAATGTCAGACAGTGTCAGAGAGTGATAGTGAGTGTCTGAGAGTGTCAGAGATTGATAGTGAGTGTCTGAGAGTGTCAGAGATTGATAGTGAGTGTCTGAGAGTGTCAGAGAGTGTCAGAGAGTGATAGAGAGTGTCAGAGAGTGATAGAGAGTGATAGAGAGTGTCAGAGAGTGTCAGACAGTGTCAGAGAGTGATAGAGAGTGTCAGAGAGTGATAGAGAGTGTCAGAGAGTGTCAGAGAGTGTCTGAGAGTGATAGAGAGTGTCAGAGAGTGTCAGAGAGTGATAGTGAGTGTCAGAGAGTGATAGAGAGTGATAGAGAGTTTCAGAGAGTGTCAGAGAGTGTCTGAGAGTGTCAGAGAGTGTCAGAAAGTGATAGTGAGTGTCTGAGATTGTCAGAGAGTGTCAGAGAGTGATAGAGAGTGATAGAGAGTGTCAGAGAGTGTCTGAGAGTGTCACAGAGTGATAGAGAGTGTCAGAGAGTGTCTGAGAGTGTCAGAGAGTGTCAGAGAGTGTCTGAGAGTGTCAGAGAGTGATAGAGAGTGATAGAGAGTGTCAGAGAGTGTCAGAGAATGTCAGAGAGTGATGGAGAGTGTCAGAGAGTGATAGAGAGTGTCACAGAGTGTCAGAGAGTGTCAGAGAGTGATAGAGAGTGATAGAGAGTGATAGAGAGTGTCATAGAGTGTCAGACAGTGTCAGAGAGTGATAGAGAGTGTCAGAGAGTGTCAGACAGTGTCAGAGAGTGATAGTGAGTGTCTGAGAGTGTCGGATAGTGTCAGAGAGTGATAGAGAGTGTCAGAGAGTGTCAGAGTGTGTCAGAGAGTGTCAGAGAGTGATAGAGCGTGTCAGAGAGTGTCACACAGTGTCCGAGAGTGATAGTGAGTGTCTGAGAGTGTCAGATAGTGTCAGAGAGTGATAGAGAGTGATAGAGAGTTTCAGAGAGTGTCAGAGAGTGTCAGAGAGTGATAGAGAGTGATAGAGAGTGTCAGAGAGTGATAGAGAGTGTCAGAGAGTGTCTGAGAGTGTCAGAGAGTGCCTGAGTGTGTCAGAGAGTGTCAGAGAGTGTCAGAGAGTGTCAGAAAGTGATAGAGAGTGATAGAGAGTGTCAGAGAGTGTCAGAGAGTGTCAGAGAGTGATAGAGAGTGTCAGAGAGTGTCAGAGATTGATAGTGAGTGTCTGAGAGTGTCAGAGAGTGTCAGAGAGTGATAGAGAGTGATAGAGAGTGTCAGAGAGTGTCTGAGAGTGTCAGAGAGTGATAGAGAGTGTCAGAGAGTGATAGAGAGTGATAGAGAGTTTCAGAGAATGTCAGACAGTGTCAGAGAGTGATAGAGAGTGTAAGAGAGTGTAAGAGAGTGTCAGACAGTGTCGGAGAGTGATAGTGAGAGTCAGAGAGTGATAGAGAGTGTCAGAGAGTGTCAGAGAGTGTCAGAAAGTGATAGAGAGTGATAGAGAGTGTCAGAGAGTGTCAGAGAGTGTCAGAGAGTGATAGAGAGTGTCAGAGAGTGTCAGAGAGTGTCAGAGAGTGTCTGAGAGTGTCAGAGAGTGATAGAGAGTGATATAGAGTGTCAGAGAGTGTCAGACAGTGTCAGAGAGTGTCAGAAAGTGATAGAGAGTGATAGAGAGTGATAGAGAGTGTCAGAGGGTGTCAGAGAGTGTCTGAGAGTGATAGAGAGTGTCAGAGAGTGTCAGAGAGTGATAGTGAGTGTCAGAGAGTGATAGAGAGTGATAGAGAGTTTCAGAGAGTGTCAGAGAGTGTCTGAGAGTGTCAGAGAGTGTCAGAGAGTGTCAGAAAGTGATAGAGAGTGATAGAGAGCGTCAGAGAGTGTCAGAGAGTGATAGAGAGTGATAGAGAGTGTCTGAGAGTGTCAGAGAGTGATAGAGAGTGTCAGAGAGTGATAGAGAGTGATAGAGAGTGATAGAGAGTTTCAGAGAGTGTCAGACAGTGTCAGAGAGCGTTAGAGAGTGTCAGAGAGTGTCAGACAGTGTCAGAGAGTGTCAGAGAGTGTCAGAGAGTGATAGAGAGTGTCAGAGAGTGATAGAGAGTGTCAGACAGTGTCAGAGAGTGTCAGACAGTGTCAGAGAGTGATAGAGAGTGTCAGAGAATGTCAGACAGTGTCAGAGAGTGATAGTGAGTGTCTGAGAGTGTCAGAGATTGATAGTGAGTGTCTGAGAGTGTCAGAGAGTGATAGAGAGTGTCAGAGAGTGATAGAGAGTGTAAGAGAGTGTCAGACAGTGTCGGAGAGTGATAGTGAGAGTCAGAGAGTGATAGAGAGTGATAGAGAGTTTCAGAGAGTGTCAGAGAATGTCTGACAGTGTCAGAGAGTGTCAGAGAGTGTCAGAAAGTGATAGAGAGTGATAGAGAGTGTCAGAGAGTGTCAGAGAGTGTCAGAGAGTGATAGAGAGTGTCAGAGAGTGTCAGAGAGTGTCAGAGAGTGTCTGAGAGTGTCAGAGAGTGATAGAGAGTGATAGAGAGTGTCAGAGAGTGTCAGACAGTGTCAGAGAGTGTCAGAAAGTGATAGAGAGTGATAGAGAGTGATAGAGAGTGTCAGAGAGTGATAGAGAGTGATAGATAGTTTCAGAGAGTGTCAGTCGGTGTCAGAGAGTGATAGAGAGTGTCAGAGAGTGTCAGACAGTGTCAGAGAGTGTCAGAGAGTGTCTGAGAGTGTCAGAGAGTGATAGAGAGTGTCAGAGAGTGATAGAGAGTGATAGAGAGTTTCAGAGAGTGTCAGACAGTGTCAGAGAGTGATAGAGAGTTTCAGAGAATGTCAGACAGTGTCAGAGAGTGATAGTGAGTGTCTGAGAGTGTCAGAGATTGATAGTGAGTGTCTGAGAGTGTCAGAGATTGATAGTGAGTGTCTGAGAGTGTCAGAGAGTGTCAGAGAGTGATAGAGAGTGTCAGAGAGTGATAGAGAGTGATAGAGAGTGTCAGAGAGTGTCAGACAGTGTCAGAGAGTGATAGAGAGTGTCAGAGAGTGATAGAGAGTGTCAGAGAGTGTCAGAGAGTGTCTGAGAGTGATAGAGAGTGTCAGAGAGTGTCAGAGAGTGATAGTGAGTGTCAGAGAGTGATAGAGAGTGATAGAGAGTTTCAGAGAGTGTCAGAGAGTGTCTGAGAGTGTCAGAGAGTGTCAGAAAGTGATAGTGAGTGTCTGAGATTGTCAGAGAGTGTCAGAGAGTGATAGAGAGTGATAGAGAGTGTCAGAGAGTGTCTGAGAGTGTCACAGAGTGATAGAGAGTGTCAGAGAGTGTCTGAGAGTGTCAGAGAGTGTCAGAGAGTGTCTGAGAGTGTCAGAGAGTGATAGAGAGTGATAGAGAGTGTCAAAGAGTGTCAGAGAGTGTCAGAGAGTGATAGAGCGTGTCAGAGAGTGTCACACAGTGTCAGAGAGTGATAGTGAGTGTCTGAGAGTGTCAGATAGTGTCAGAGAGTGATAGAGAGCGATAGAGAGTTTCAGAGAGTGTCAGAGAGAGATAGAGAGTGATAGAGAGTGTCACAGAGTGTCTGAGAGTGTCAGAGAGTGTCAGAGAGTGATAGAGAGTGTCAGAGAGTGTCTGAGAGTGTCAGAGAGTGTCTGAGTGTGTCAGAGAGTGATAGAGAGAGATAGAGAGTGATAGAGAGTGTCAGAGAGTGTCAGACAGTGTCAGAGAGTGATAGTGAGTGTCTGAGAGCGTCAGATAGTGTCAGAGAGTGATAGAGAGTGATAGAGAGTTTCAGAGAGTGTCAGAGAGTGTCAGAGAGTGATAGAGAGTGATAGAGAGTGTCAGAGAGTGTCAGAGAGTGTCAGAGAGTGATAGAGAGTGATAGCGAGTTTCAGAGAGTGTCAGAGAGTGTCAGAGAGTGATAGAGAGTGATAGAGAGTGTCAGAGAGTGATAGAGAGTGTCAGAGAGTGTCAGAGAGTGTCAGAGTGTGTCAGAGAGTGATAGAGAGTGATAGAGAGTGTCAGAGTGTCTCAGAGAGTGATAGAGAGTGATAGAGAGTGATAGAGAGTTTCAGAGAGTGTCAGAGAGTGTCAGAGAGTGATAGAGAGTGTCTGAGAGTGTCAGAGAGTGTCAGAGAGTGATAGAGAGTGATAGAGAGTGTCAGAGAGTGTCAGACAGTGTCAGAGAGTGATAGAGAGTGTCAGAGAGTGTCTGAGAGTGTCAGAGAGTGTCTGAGAGTGATAGAGAGTGTCAGAGAGTGTCAGAGAGTGATAGTGAGTGTCAGAGAGTGATAGAGAGTGATAGAGAGTTTCAGAGAGTGTCAGAGAGTGTCTGAGAGTGTCAGAGAGTGTCAGAAAGTGATAGTGAATGTCTGAGATTGTCACAGAGTGTCAGAGAGTGATAGAGAGTGATAGAGAGTGTCAGAGAGTGTCTGAGAGTGTCACAGAGTGATAGAGAGTGTCAGAGAGTGTCTGAGAGTGTCAGAGAGTGTCAGAGAGTGTCTGAGAGTGTCAGAGAGTGATAGAGAGTGATAGAGAGTGATAGAGAGTGTCAAAGAGTGTCAGAGAGTGTCAGAGAGTGATAGAGCGTGTCAGAGAGTGTCACACAGTGTCAGAGAGTGATAGTGAGTGTCTGAGAGTGTCAGATAGTGTCAGAGAGTGATAGAGAGCGATAGAGAGTTTCAGAGAGTGTCAGAGAGTGTCAGAGAGAGATAGAGAGTGATAGAGAGTGTCACAGAGTGTCTGAGAGTGTCAGAGAGTGTCAGAGAGTGATAGAGAGTGTCAGAGAGTGTCTGAGAGTGTCAGAGAGTGTCTGAGTGTGTCAGAGAGTGATAGAGAGAGATAGAGAGTGATAGAGAGTGTCAGAGAGTGTCAGACAGTGTCAGAGAGTGATAGAGAGTGTCAGAGAGTGTCAGACAGTGTCAGAGAGTGATAGTGAGTGTCTGAGAGTGTCAGACAGTGTCAGAGAGTGATAGTGAGTGTCTGAGAGTGTCAGATAGTGTCAGAGAGTGATAGAGAGTGATAGAGAGTTTCAGAGAGTGTCAGAGAGTGTCAGAGAGTGATAGAGAGTGATAGAGAGTGTCAGAGAGTGTCAGAGAGTGTCAGAGAGTGATAGAGAGTGATAGCGAGTGTCAGAGAGTGTCAGAGAGTGTCAGAGAGTGATAGAGAGTGATAGAGAGTGTCAGAGAGTGATAGAGAGTGTCAGAGAGTGTCAGAGAGTGTCAGAGAGTGTCAGAGAGTGATAGAGATTGATAGAGAGTGTCAGAGTGTGTCAGAGAGTGATAGAGAGTGACAGAGAGTGATAGAGAGTTTCAGAGAGTGTCAGAGAGTGTCTGAGAGTGTCAGAGAGTGATAGAGAGTGTCAGAGAGTGTCTGAGAGTGTCAGAGAGTGTCAGAGAGTGA